>NC_069390.1:87707345-88028456 GCF_027475565.1 Acinonyx jubatus | reverse complement strand
GCATTGCATAGGCGGCTCTGGCCGAACGCTGGGACTTGGGACATCTGGTCCAGGTGAAGTGCGAGGGGTTGGACCCTAGAAGGCGCGGAGAGGTGGCCTATGGTGCTGCCGGTCCCGGCCCTGGGCGGGCGCCGGGAGCTCTCCAGGAGCAAAGGGCCGAGGCGCGCCGCCCGGAGGGCGCCCTTCTGCTAACAATGCACTGGGAGCCTAGTCCTCGCCCCCGATGGTGGGGTCCTTCCGAAACTGCCCCGAGTCCGCGTCGGCCGGTGAAATAGCTCCCTGAGTCTGCCGCGACTCGGCAGCCGAGGGCCCGAGTGGAAAAATTCCCATTGGATGCATTTTTTTAATGGTCGGTTTCCTTCGGTCTGAGTCCGGATCTTCCCGGGCAGTAGGCTCCAGGTTATCCCCAGCCCGAGTAAACTGAACCCCCCCCCCCCCATAAGTTTACTCCGGCTGGAAAAAGCATTAATGAACCTATCTGTGGGAAGAAACGGAAAGGGAATGAGTCAAGAGGGCCACCTTCGGCCAACGGCCCCGGGAAAAGGAAGGAGGCCAAAGGCGTTTGGTTTTGGACTTTGGGGGAAGGTGTTGGGGGTGGGGGTGCAGACTGCGGGAATCAGGACGCGGGCGCCGGGCGTGGACCCCGGCATTGTTCCCAGCTCTCTCTTATCTCCCAGGAGCAAGTATCCTGTGTGCGCTGCGCACGAATGTATCTGGGCATCTCCGGGTATATTTATATAGTGTGTGTGATGCGAAAAGCAGGACCAGCAGAGGGGAGGAAGAGGGGGTGTGGGGGGAGGGAAGACGAGGGAGAGAGCAGAGGGGAGAGAAGAGAGAGGAGAGCGCGAGACAGAGAGAGAGAGAGAGAGAGAGAGAGAGAGAGAGAGAGATAGGACTTCCTCCCCGATTCGCAAAGTGAAGTCACTTCCCAAAATTAGCTGAAAAAAAAGTTTCATCCGGTTAACTGTCTCTTTTTCGCTCCGCTACAACAACAAACGTGCACAGGGGAGCGAGGGCAGGGCGCTCGTGGGGGGCACGCAGGGAGGGCCCAGGGCGCCAGGGAGGCCGCGCCGGGCTAATCCGAAGGGGCTGCGAGGTCAGGCTGTAACCGGGTCAATGTGTGGAATATTGGGGGGCTCGGCTGCAGACTTGGCCAAATGGACGGGACTATTAAGGTAAGCGACTGGGCAGTGGGCGCGGGAGCGGCGGGGCCGGCCGGGGCGGCGAGGCAGCGGGCAGGCTTGGCGCTGGGCGCCGGGGTCCCGGAAGACGTGGCCACTCTCCCTTCCTTCCGTGCCCCGGCTTCGCGCCGTCTCCTCCCGCGCTCCGGTGGCGAGTCTCACTCGCGGGCGCGACCCTCCGGGTTCACGACCGACAGCGATCTCCCCCCCCTCCCCGCACCCCTTGTCCCGAAGCCGCGTCCGGCCCGCTCGTACGTGCTGCGGGCCGGGCTGCGGGCGGAGGTCCGCGTGAAACCTGGGGACGCCGGGAGCAGATCCAAGGCAGGGGCCGGGGACCCCCGGGTCCATCACTCCCCCCACCCCCGGGCAAGCTGGGCGCCTTGGCCCCGGCGCCGGGCACTGGCACGGCGGCCGGCTTCTTCTTACCCGAGGCCGAAGGCGACGGGGGCGGGAGATGCAGCCGCCACCAGCTCGGGTCCCCGCCTGGAGGGCCCTGGGGCGGGCAAGTGGATGGGTTGCAGGCGGATCGGGGTGCAAGTGAGTGTGTCTGGGGGTCTGTCTGAGCGGGCTCCTCCAGATGGAATCCCCTGTTTACATGTCAGCGCGGGCTGGTTTCCCTTCCTCTTGGTATTTGCGTTGCCGGCTCTCGGCGCTCGGGAGCTGCCGGCTCCCCGGGACTGACGGGCGGGCCTCGGCGCTCAGCCGGCAGGGGGGTCTCTCTGCGGCCCCGCTCCGCGCCGCCCCCCCAGCCCCAGCCCCCGGCCCCGGCTCTCCGCGCCCCGGCGTGCGCCGACTCCGGGGGCAAGGCGCGCTCCACGGTTTCCCAAAGAGGGTCCCGCGCCCTGCACAGCCCCTTCTCCTTCGGTGGCCGGCGCTGAGCCCACGGCCCCGGCGACCGCCCTGCCAAATCCACCACCCCCACTCCCTCGCGTCACCCCACACACCTCGCGCCTGGGTCTGAGTTGCAAAATGCAGCCCAGAGGGGTGGCCGAGGGTCTGGGTTTCGAGTCAGACTTCAGGAGTGTTGATTGCCTGCTCCTTCTGGAAGCGGGAAGTGGGGCCGGGAGCAGGGAGGAGGGACACCCCCTCAAGTGACTGACCTTAGAGGACCGAGAGCAATGAATGGGACCAGGAGTCGGCTTCCAGGCTGTCCCGCAACACCAAGCAGGAGTCAGTCTGGAAAAACTATTAGGCTGGTGAGGTGGGGACTGGCAGAGCCCGCCATTCCCCAGAACCCAAAGGAATCAACTTCTCGCTCAGTGCTGAGTTAAGAGGAGACTAAGATGTTGTGCTTGGAGAATTGAAGAGATTTTTATCATTTGGGTGGAGTAGTGGTTTTTATTTTCTAAGGTTTTTTTTTTCCCTTTTCTTTTCTGAAAGTTTGAAACATGCTGACTTAGGTAAAAGGCACCAACAGAAGGAACTTGAAAATCTGGAGAGGCGATAACTGGTTGTACTGGGTTAAGGGGAGCCTCTGTGAGTCTGGATTCTTCCAATTTAAAGTGCGTGGGGGTGAGGAGTGTCCCTATAGCGAGGGTGGAGGTGGCCGCTGGTCATTTGCGCCTGCTCCTCTGCCTGCGGGCGTGTGCTTGCAAGTGTCTGTGTGTCCCAGGTTTGGTAAAAGGATGCTCCGCTCTACAAACCCGCCCCCCTCGTCAGGACACTTACCCCTTACCCAGAAGCACTCCCTCTGATCCGGAAGGTTGGTAAGATGGCTCCAGGGTCTCGATGTGGACACCCTAAGGAGAAGTGAAGCAATATCTCCATGATACTCGGACCTCTAAGGCCCTGAGCAAATGGAGGAAGCTGTGGTCTGTGTACCCGAGATGTGCTAACCTGTTTAGATATACACACAGGGACTGGCGTGGCAGGCAGTGAGAACAGGCTTAAGGACCCTGGTGCTTCATGCCAAGGATGGAAATGAAGGTCTTCTTTTTCATGTGGGTGGTGGGAGCCTGGGAGCCCCTCCAAACCCTCCTCAGGAGCACCTTTGTCTCCTGTCCAGGTGACCCGGCTATGCAGACGCACCCACAGAGCAGTGACTTTCAGAGTTATCTTTGGTCGCCCAAAGTCTGCAGAATTGACTTGCTGGTGTATACTTTGGTATTGAAAGTGTGTGAAAGCCAGTTTCCTGTTCCTGTGTGACCTTTGGACCTTGATGTACCCCAGACCCTGTTCCGGAGATGATTCCAGCACTGTCTTAGCAGGGGACAGTGGACAAGGGGAGGCCCGTGGATTTCTGGTCTCCGTGTGAGAGTGCACGGTCCATTAGACCCATGTGAACTTCAAAATCTTTGTACAAATGAAACAGTGGGACTAAACTAGCTCTACAGTAGTAACTTTTGAATCCTCTCTTCCTAATATATCACATTATATGCTCCCATAAGGACATGTACCTGCATGTTCATGAAATCTAGTTTTATACAGATTGAGGTCTGTAGACAGAAACCTAGAATGTGGGTTCCCACTTTGAGTGACCTTGACAAATCATCTTCGAGTAATTCCGGAATGTGATTTTTATGCATCTGCATATTTCTTCCTCAACTATAAGGCATGTCTATCTCAGCACTAAGGAGGTATTTGCTCCAGGATGCCAGGGGAGTCTGGATTTCTTTGCAGAGGGTTTTTATTCTGTGCATAATTTGCACAACTCAGTGTTTTCAAATTCTTAATCTCGCTGCCCTTGTTACAAGTCCTTCTGTGTCATGTTCCCTTCTCCTCTCCAAGAATGTCTCCTGGGAAGGCTCTGAGCATCACGTTAGGAATACTAAAATTTTCAGGAGCCATTCCGCTCTTCTTCTGCTACACACAAGTTAAGCGGCGATATTAAACAACACCTACCCCACCCCTGCTCCCCACAGTGATAGTATCAGTGTTGAAAATCACGTGATACGGGTTGCTGCTCAAGAGATGACCTGGTTTCAAAACCCGCCTCTTGGTTTTTTGCAGTCTTCAATTGAATCTCATTCTTCCATCCAGGAAAGCTTGATTCAATGCCCATGGTCCCAATTAAAGATGGGGAAACGACCTGCGAGGATGCAGACATGGTGAATGAGACAGAGAAATGCACAGCAGACTCCAAGTCAAAAAACTTGAGTCCATTCTCAATTGTTACTCGGTTGCTGTGGGCCCTACAGCGAAGCATCTCGGTTCCTTGAATGTCAGTTTCCTCATCTACAAAATGGGGACAAGGTGCTCCCTTGCCAGAAATCAGAGTAAGGATTAAACAAAGCTTAGTACCTTAGCTGAATGCACATGAGTTGAATTTCTCCTTGGGGATAGGGCTTGTGGGGATCGATTGGTCAGAGCATTAGATCAGAGGTCTGGATTTACTATAAGACATATTTTATTAGTTCAACATAATATTAATATTACTATAATATTATCACGCATCTTTTATGCTCCCAAGGCTCTGCTTTCTGTGTTGAGGATAAAACAGGTATCAAAACCCTGCTGGCATGAATACTCTACAGACGTGGCAGACGCATAAATAAATAATTCTATGTCCAGGAGTGATACCCCTTCTGAAGAACAATGAAGCAGGTTAGGGGATAGAAAGTGATGTGGTCTTATCAGCCAGGATGGTCGGAGAGGATGCTTCGATAAAGCCACAATCGAGCAGAGAAACTTTCAGTTTTCATCCTTTACCTCAGGAAAATGCAGCACCATACAACCCCTAATGCTGGGAGAGCAAAATGGGAAAGATAGGTTGAGGTCAGCGCTGGGCTCTGAAAAACAGCACAGAGACCAATGTGGCAGATGGGGCCAGGAGGATGGGTCATCACTGACAGGACAGTGCTTATCCAGTCGGGAAACTTCAGGATGGTAGCCGAAGAGGAACCAGCAGAGTGAGGCACACTTGGGAACAAAGACTTTACTTCTGCCCTCAGAAAGGGATCTTGCCTTTACTTTGAAGAGTGAACTGCCTCCCTCTCCCCCCCACCGCCCCCATCTTTTAACCTTCCTATCGCCTGGATTCATGAGGACTCCAGGCCAGATAGACTTTGTCAGTCCCCATGACCACATCGAATTGTTTGCCTCAGGTAATTACCAAATGGTGACCCCTGTTTTGCTTGTGAATAATTCCTACGAAAATCTTCCTTCCGCTTCTGCTGCCATTCAAATTGAAGTTTACAGGTTTGCAACTTTAGAACTTTACAGATTACTGAGCTCCATGTGCGCATTCTATGGGTGGGGAAACTGAGGCCCAGAGTTATTTAATGAATTATCTAAGATCACACAGCTAACTCCTGGTAGAGTCAAGATGAGAATTCAGGGAGCCTAACCCTCCAGCTAGTGTTCTTTCCACGGCACCACGAAGATTTCATTTGCTTTCATTACATTATCATGAATTATAGAATCCCGAAGGCAGTGGGTATGTGAGAGAAGTAGACAGAGAAACACAGAGAGAGAAGTCTTTAAAAGAAAAATCATGGGGCGCCTGGGTGGCTCAGTCAGTTGAGTGGCCGACTTCGGCTCAGGTCACGATCTCACGGTCCGTGAGTTCGAGCCCCGCGTCGGGCTCTGTGCTGACAGCTCAGAGCCTGGAGCCTGTTTCAGATTCTGTGTCTCCCTCTCTCTGACCCTCCCCCGTTCATGCTCTGTCTCTCTCTGTCTCAAAAATAAATAAACATTAAAAAAAAATTTTTTTAAATAAAAAAAAATCATGAAGTATCTAGCACTTCGAACTTAAAGACATTTCTGTTATTTAATGAATAATGTATCACTACCATCTTGAATTATGTCCGTATTTTTTAAAAAAGTCCCAAATTTTCAGATAGGATTTTTAAACTGCTGTTTTTCAAAAGAAATCCTTCTTTTCCTATAGACAAACAAGGTCTCCATTACCAGGAGACAACAAAAAGTATAGCATTTTGCTTAACGGGCCCCTCTATAGACTGGAGGCAGGTGGGCTGAATTCCTATTTCAATTCTTTGAATAATTGAATATTTGACTATTTAAGTAAAATATATTCAGATGCATTACAATATGCCTTACTGGCTCATCTTTCAGACTGTGTAGTAGGTAGGTCTTGAAAAACAACCACATTAAATAAGATTCCAGATTTCGATGTCTGCTTCTGTTTGGGGTCAACCAGTTAACTTGGCATTGGTTTTTAAAAAGCAGTTAATTTAAACCAAGTCTATGTTCTAGAAATGTATAACAGTCATCTAATGCTAGTACTGAGTTGCCTGGGGGGGGGCAAAAATGTTGGGAAAATTTTTATGATGATGAATCGCCAGGCAGGATTTCTAATGGACTGAGGCCTTTATCCTACCTCAAACTTCAAAAACATACCCTCAAATTGTAAGTCAATACTCAGGCCATCCTCGTCTTCTCTGAAAGAAGTCTTTTTCTATCTATAGCTTGGTAGACAGGTTTTCAGAGTACAGACCAATTGAAAATCTACTATTTTCATTCATTTTAGACAATTAACTACATTATGTAGGTCTAGAATCCTGTTTTTGTTTTGTTTTGAATAACATGACTTTCTTTTTTTAGCCTGTAGTTAAAACAGTCTTTCTATCTTTGGCTTGTTGTTTTGTGACAAATTGAGAAGGCCAAAGGACATTGGCTACTGTGTACACACACACACACACACACACACACACACGCACACAAACACACACACGCGCGCGCGCACACACACACAATCTCATAAAATCATCAACCAGAATAACAGTTTTTCTAGTAACCTCAGATCTTTGCAGGTGTCTTTTCCTTGCTATACTCTGCTTCATTTTCTGTTGCTTTAATGATTTATATCTATAGTGCTCACTCCATTCATGTATCAGTTCATCGGTTGGGGGGGGGGCATTACTAAGTGACGTCACTCTGATTCTTTCACTGACCTCATAGACCCAACATCAGTAGCCTGTGTACTTGGAGATGTTTCCCAGAGGCAATGGGTGGGATTTTTCTATCCCCATATTGTCACCCTTGGAGCCAATATCTTGGAAGTTTGACAGAATTAGACAATCTATGGAATAATCTTTTCTGTGTGAAGCTGGCTGGTTTTATGAGACTCTGTAACCTTTGCCTTGCTGGCGTCACAAACTGATGCCAGTCATATTAATGCAAGTCAGTAAGCATGCAAATCAGCAAGGCCTTTTGCATGACTATAATGCAGGGTAACTAAGTGTTGTCAAGATATAATGCTAGTGGCAAAAAGGCTGCTGGGCTGGAGACTGAGCAGGAGGATGAGATGTGAGTGTACACAGAGAAATGCAGTAAGTGTTATGGTAGCCTCAAGGAAGGAAAGAGCCATTTCCACTGGACAGGCACAGAAAGACCCAACACCAATAGTCATGTGTACGGTCCCTTCTATTTACAAAGCACAAACACTTTTTGCATAAACACTTGCCTTTAATCCTTCTGATAGCCCTTTGGGAGATAATACCACCATGTCTCCATTTTGTATGGGAGAAATTAAAGTTCAGGGAAGTTAGGTAAGTTATTTAAGGTGACGGCTAATAGATGACAGAGTTGGGTTTCAAGCCCAGGGTTTCTGATTCCGGAATACCTGCTTTTCCTATATACACCTTGCCTCTTGGCATAGGTGGATCCTGGACCTTTGAAGGATCAGTAGGACTTGCACAAGAAGAAATGGTTCAGGAGCTTTCTTAGAAGTCAGAATACTTTGGTGATGGGGTGGGTGGGTGGGCCGGGTGCAAATGAAGGCAAAGGTAGAAGTGAAAAGATTGGATGGAATTGGATTACGGAGGACCTTCAGTGTCGCAACAAAGAATTCAGGTGTAGAAAGGAGGAGTCACAAAATTTTGAAGAGAGGGATGACCAAGTACAAATCTCTTAGGAATGGAACCCTTCCTGTCCTCATCCTACTCCTTGGGAAATGGAGAAAGAGGTGGCTCCATCACTTGTCAGAGGCCGCAAAAAGTGACTAACAGGGTTAGAAAGCCAGCGATAGACTCAAACCATGCTATCAGCCGTCTTTTAAGATAGCTGTTGATTAAACATGGCGTCAGGGAAGGGAAAAGAAACTATTTCACCAGATCCCATAAAAATGTGATTTTCCTCTTCACTCATGTCAGTGTGTCTTCTTTCTCAGTGTTCTAGAGATTTCACCACAAGCCGTCTTTTCGACTGGGCCATCTATCCTGGGGTACAGCTGTAGTTCCTTTTGAGAATGAGTCAGCAGATAGTAATTGTGAAGAGACAAAAGGAAAGGTTGTTTCCCTGAGACTCAAATCAAATTTCGGTGGAAATTCAGACAGGTCTGACATACTTTCAGAATTTGGTTATGCCTATCCACCTCATTTAGGAATACTGAAATTTCACCCAAGCAAACCAGAAACTCGGTTAGCGCCATCATTCCAAGCAGGATCAGAGATTAAATGTTCAGATGCATTTTCACGTCATTCAGTTCCACTTTACAACACCTTCGATTTGTTTATGCCTACAAAAATGAACCAAAAATGCCGACATATTTAAGATAGTTCCCACCTTTGGGGAACAATGTACCTGCCATGCAGTTCATGATCAAAACCCCAGAGTGTGTAAAGTTTTCAAGTTACCTCCTAGAGAATGGAGACTGGAAAACTGAAATGTTTTCCCAACAGCAGAGCCCATTTACTCAGACAGTGCTATGTGTCCAAGGTAATGAAAGACCATGTGTCACATCTCAGTGCACACATGCAAGAGGCCAGAATTACAGGTGCCATGGGAGCTCTAACCTTGCATTTCTAGACACGTGTGGGTTTCACATGTCTACTGGAATCTAACATTCCAGTAGCAGAGTTGTTGGGTCTGCCTATATGGGTATTCATTGATTTTAGGTGTGAAGAGATCTGAGAATGAATGAGTTTGCACTGTTGTTCATGTGGCAGAAATGCAAATAGTTATTATTATAAAATTACTCAGCTTGTGAGTTGTCTTTATGTTAATGCTGTTACAATCTATATAAACGCATATATTTAGATCTCAGTTCTTATGCCTGAAGAGTCATTTCACGTTTCGGCATTTATCACTTAATTCATAGTCCTTCATTTATTCATTCAACCCAAAAGTGAATAATATAGCCGGGCACAGTGCTCAACAGAGCTCCATGTAAAAGAACAAGAACACACTGCTTACAGTATTCCTTCCAGACTTCTAGAGGATAGAGCTTTGTCTGCTTCCAGATTCTAAGCTCTGACTATTAGAGATTCCAAGATCAGCAATATTCATTGGGGGAATCTTATTTGTGGCTTTTTACTATAAAGAAATTTAGGCACATTTTCCCAGTGGTAACATCCAGCTTATAATTTCCATTGTCTCTTTGCTCTTGGTGATACTAGTCTGTTGTACGGACCTTTTTGGAAAACCCAGGGCCTCGGCCAGGGAGACGACGACTTCTTCTCCCTTTCTCAGCTGTAGTTCTTTAACACAGAGAAAAATACCATAAATCAAGGGCAAAGATAAATGAGAAACTGAAGAATATTCCTCATATATAAAAAAAGGCAAATGTCCTAGTATACAAGATTTTTTACAAGGTAATAAGAAGAAGATAGACAAGTTGGCAGTAAAGTAGGCAAAATTGCTATGATAGACAATGCTAGAACAAGAAATAGAAATGGCCAATAGGCATATGAAAAGAATTTCAAGCATGTGCATAAACATATCCAAATGAAAATCATGAAATTCCAATATTTATCACCTATGAGTGCAGTGTAACAAAGATTAAAACAGCTTAATAATGCCTCATGTTGGGGCGCGTGGGTGGCTCAGTCGGTTGGGCGCCCAACTTCGGCTCAGGTCATGATCTCGTGGTCCGTGAGTCCGAGCCCCGCGTCAGGCTCTGTGCTGACAGCTCAGAGCCTGGAGCCTGCTTCAGATTCTGTGTCTCCCTCTCTTTCTGCCCCTCCCCAGCTCATGTCTCTCCCTGTGTCAAAAATGAATAAACGTTAAAAAAAAGTTGTTTTTTTTTTTTTTTTTTTTTTTTTTTTTAATAATGCCTCGTGTTAGAAAGAGTAAGGGGAAGGGCACCTGGGTGGCTCAGTGGGTTAAGCATCTGACTCTTGATCCCAGGGTTGAGGGATGAAGCCCTACTTGGGCCATGCACTGGGTGTGAAGCGTGCTTAAGATTCTCTCCCTCCCTCTCTCTCTTTCTCTCTCTCTCAAAGAAAAAAATAAAAGAAAGGGTAAGGGGGAAATGTCACTCCTCATCTCATGGGGGGAATCTAGCTTGGTACATTCTGGTTGGCACATGGATTGGAAGCATCGATCGAGATGTTAAATATTACAGAAGTTTGATAACAATTCCAGTTTCTAAAAATTTGGCTTATGGACATGTCTACTCAGATAGGAAAGATATATGTACGTGAAGTTTTCTGTACCATTGTAATAGCAAAAGTTGGAAAGAATCTGAGTATCCATCAACAAGGAACTTGTTAAAAACACTATGGAGGATGTATATAAGAAAACACCGTGCAAGTGTTACATGGAATAAAATCAATTGTCCAGACACACTGATTTAGAAGGTTCCCCCAAGGTATACCTTCACATGGAAAAAAGCAAGTTACAAAACGTGTGGTCCCATTTTTGTATAAATATATACATAAATACACAAATAAATAGAAAAGGCACCCGTAAGCATGGTTATGCATAGACAATTTCTGGAAGAATATGCAAGAGGCAATTAACAGTGGTTGCCTCTTGGCAGGGAGAAATAGACTTATTTTTCACACTATAAACTTAGGTAGTCTGTGATTTTTTTTAATCACTAGTATATATTACTTTTTAAAAAATTTTGTAAAAGGATGTAAAAAATAAAGAGGGACTTTAGAAACAGACTTGTCAAAAAATGGGCCAGACACCAGCATTCTAACCCAAATGTGCTGATCTCAGAGACTTTTAGGTCCCACTCTAGTGAATACAGAGTTAAAATCGTCCAGCCTGGGATCCAGAGACCTGAATTCTGGCCCCGGCTCTGCCACAAATGAGTGATAGGATCTTAGGCAAGTCACTTCAGTCCTTCCAAATTCATGCACAATTTCTCATGTTAAATGTTTTCTCGAGTATCCAATGAGGGTATAATTTCGAATTTTCCTTTGAGCTCCCACGCTCATAAAACTCTGATCCCTGACAGGCTTCAAAAACATTGCTTATTTGGGGGCGTGGATGAGTGAGCCTCTCATAGAAGTTCTATTGGAGCCCATGTGGCTCTTCTCTGCCATCTCGGGACTGAATTCTAGAGTGATCTTTGAGGCCAGTTGAAGGCTGGGGGCTCTCGGAGGTGCTTTGTGAATTTCTGTGAGCTGGTTGTTTTTATTACCAAGTGACACTGGAGCTGTGCTAATCCCTTTGCACTAATGCAAACTAAGAATAGGGCCTAACTCCGCTATGGGGTCTTACACTCTTTCCCAAAATTTGGTCTCATTTAAAACCCAAAACACATTTGGCCCCAAGCGCCTTTCCCCTGGACTTTTAAAAAATCCTGTTTAATTGAAGGGAAATTGAATTCGTCTGGTTTTGATTCATTTACACTTAACCCTTAAGAAAACGATATTTTTGAGGACTTATTTGATGTCCAAGAAGAATTTTGAGCCTCTTAATGAGTTTTCTGGAAGGCTTTTTTTCTTCTTCTTGAAACAGGAAGTGGTGCTATGCTATGGGCAAAAACACAGTCAACCCCGAGAGGCCCCAATTCAGTTTGAAACTGTATCACCCACTATTTTACATGAACCCCCAATGGCCCTAGCCAAGGCCTGTCTTTCCCTACTTCTTACTTAAGAGCAAGGGGCTCACTCACCTTCCATCTGAGAGGGGATAGCAATGAAGAGGAAGGGGGAGAAATCAGAGTCATAAGAAAAAAACATATGAGCTATTTCTCTAGCTCTTACTGTGTGCCAATGTCTGTTTTAACCTCTATAGAGATGCTCACTTTTGATCCTTATACCAACCCGATGATGTATGTATTGTTTCCGTTTCGGAGAGGTGGAGGAACTCACCCAAAGTCATAACGGTAGACAGTGGAAAAGCAATGATTTGAACCTAATCCTGTTTGCTTACCGAGCTCATAGAGCTCAGCCACTGTGATACGTTGCCAGATTGACACATACATCCATGAGGGTCAGGCTCCAGATGGAACCCACCTATTGAAGACCATGTAAGTTTTGTTGCTTTTTGGCAATGCCCTTCAGTCTAAGTGACCCCACCCTTAGTCCGCACTTGTCAAATTCATGGCATATCTCAATTCTCTACCACCCTTTATTCCAGAAGCCTAAGCCCTGTATTTTTCCCAGGTAAGAGTCCCTGCCCAGTCTTTCTAGCAGGTGTACTGGACAGCAGGCCAGCGACCGTGAAACCTCCAGGTTCTGTTTTGCTTTAACGAGCCCACGAGATGATAAAAAAGACCAAGTTTTGTAGCTCGGTAGAAAATAGCGTATTCTTTGACTTACAGTGCTTCTCCTTTTCCTTCCTTACCTTTTCTCCTCTCCTTTTCTCTCCTGTTCTAACTCTTGCTCTCTTCTCATTCTCTTTCACTGATATACACACACAAACTACATGCACTTGGAAACACACACACACACACACACACACACACAGATCTGGGGTTTCTACAAAACACAAAGAGGGAATGTTTTGCAAGGTTAAAAGGAAACCATCGAGAAAGGCTAACTTCAGCTCCAGTTTCTCCTGAATAGCATTTCTTGTTATTTCAAGGCTGATTGACTTATAACTTCATCCACAGCCACCTCACATCAGTTCCTTTTATCAGCCCAAGTGAGACTTCCTGTGGACTGGCCCAGCTTCCTGATGTATTTCCTTTTTCCTCTAGCAGAACAAAGAAAACCATAGCTCCAAGGATACTTGGGACCAAACATAATTTCACACCGAAGAACCTATTCTTTTAGAATTTTCATTCTCAGTGCGTCAGGCCGAGGACCTGTCTTTGCAAGTTTTTCGCAGCATTCTGTACGGCAGTGTGATGGACCTCATGTGCAATTATCAGGGGTCCGTGAGCCACTTGAAGTCCTCCTAGTTGTAGTTGGATTCCATTCCAGGAGGGAAACTGAACCCGTTCTCCTCACTAACACTACACGAGCACCCCCCAACCCCGTACTCGTGTACACAGCTTCAAGAGTCACATGGAACACCTCTGTGTTTAAGGTTTACTCTTTTGTTAACCTAATTCGGCATAACAGCAAAGAAACCCTCTTATTAGTGATTTCATTCTGGCTATGTTTGAAACTCTAACTCTAGAAAACATGTATCTAAGCAAAGAAGCTTTGAAGTATCTCCAAAGGGTCATTGACGTCAGTGGAAGAAGAAATTCCAGAAATCGGGATGAAGCTGTTGCTTTCCTTGCTTGCCCGGAGTATGTCATGTCACTCCTTACCACTCGGCCTTGCCACCTGCTGTGCACATTATTTCTGAAAGACCCTGAGGCACAATCCAGAGTAATAGGGAACTACCAAGGGAGCTAGCTGTTTTCTCTGTCGTATGGCCTAGTGCAAATATCACAAGTTGTCAACTTACACTATACTCCCCGAAACTCTTAGAACTTAAGAGGCCATTGCACGGGAAAGATAACTGAGGCTTCAAGATGTGATGTGTCTAAAGGTGAGAACCAGGCAAAAGGGACTCGAAGTAGGACTCGGGTATTCATGTGCCCAAACAACACCTTTGCCATAAAGGTGTTTCTGGGAGCAAAGTAATCAAGACCTAATGAATTCATGCTTTCTTTGTTCATCTATCTTATTTCCTTACAACTCTACAATACTCCCAGGGAATTGAAAGTGGCACTTTGCACAGAAACCAGCTAGGCATCTAAGCAATCATGCAGGCACCAAATGTTACTAAAGTCATTTTTTTGTCTACAAAGATCACTGATTTGGGTTTGTTTTTAATTTTTTTAATGTTTATGAGAGAGAGAGAGAGAGAGAGAGAGAGAGAGAGAGAATGGTGGGGGAGGGCAGAGAGACAGGGAGACACAGAATCCGAAGCAGGCTCCAAGCTCTGAGCTGACAGCACAGAGCCCGATGCGGGGCTCAAACCCACGGACCATGAGATCATGACCTGAGCCAAAGTCGGATGCTTAACCGACTGAGCCACCCAGGCGCCCCAAAGATCACTGATTTGAAATGGAAAACAAACTGAAACTGAAATGTGGCTCCCCAGGCAAGCAACTTATTTCTAAGATGAGAGGGCTAATTCATCATTGTTAATTCATACGGATTTCTCCCAACGCAATCCTCAATGCATCATCTCTAGATGAAAATAGATTGAAAGGGTATTTCAAAGAGGAAAATAACTCAGAAACAATATGGCGTGAGGAGAATGTGTGAGAGTGGGGTCAGGGATTACTGGGGTACTAAGCCCCACATACCCTGCTTTGGCAACTCCAGATGGAAAGGCAGGGACTGCACGTGTACATGTATGAGCCTCAGACCTTTCTGTTCCTGGCACGTACTCTGCCCCTAGCCCTGTACCAGGTTTGTGACCAATCAGGAATCCTAGAACATAGATCCATGAGTTAACTCCTGTAGCTCCTCCAGCCCTGATAATCCTGTCTGTAGAGATTCTTCTAAGGGCCTTGGAATTCTCCTCAATAAGAGTATATTGGGCCAAAGGGCACAAGTAATCCCGTTCGAATAGGGTCTTTGGTGCAGCATAGGACTTCTCTAGGGGCAAGAACTTGAGGGGCGCCTGTACTTTCTGCACTGTTCTAGAAAGGGGAGGGAGTACGAGCAGACTACTTTTTTGGAAATGTCATTTCAGGAAACTGGCATATGGAGAATTTTCCCAGGGTGACTTAGTGAAGGTACGCAGGCCTGTGGATTTGCTGCTCTGGACGCAAGGGCCTCTAAGCCCTTCTTTCTGGAGATTGGCGGATCTCTGTATACTTACTGGGTCTGTAGTGTGGTAAAGGAGTACCAGGGTCATCCTCACATCCTTCCCCAAATTTGGCCCCAGAAAGGCTTATAGACAAGCCATGACCAGGTAGTGGGGCTGGGTTGGAGTTTATCGTAATTAACCATTTCTTCCCATCACTTTCTCTGCCCAGAGCACCTTTCCCCCGCCCCCGCCCCTCCGCTATTGATTTTTAAAACCCTGTGTGTATTTCATGGGAAATTTCACACGCCTGTTTCTGATTCACTTCCAATTAAAGGCTCAAAATGCTGGTTTTGTAAGAGCTCTTTGATGATTCAGTTTCATGCTGGTTCATCTTTTTTTCCTTCCTAAAAGCCCACAGAATTTTAATAAATGTTCCTCAGACATTTGCATGCTTAATTGTTAAAAATAATTGGAAACAGGAGAGAACGTTTAAGTATTGTGCAGAAAACGTGCACATTTACTAGGGTAAAGAGAGAGACAGATGCCTAGGTGCAGGTGAACTCCTATGGAAAAATAAGGGCTATCACTGAAGCTGGGCAACTAGGTATGCCCACTACTGCAAGGGAGGGGTGGCTCTAACCTCAGGTCTTCTAGAAGGCTCAAGGGAGTGTCACATGAAACATAGGAGTCCTTAATGTAGCCAGTCGACGCCACCAACACGCTGTCGGTTGAATGGTCAGTTTCATGGGAGGAGGAACAGGTGGATTGGCATTTTCCAGATGCGAATGTTGCTTTCAACTCCCTTGGGATCAGAGGGAGTTAGTGGTCTGCAATTAGAGCAAACCTCATCCTCCACCCTGCCTCATAGACATTAAAAAGGTTTAATGATGAGCCTATCCGGGTACACCTCTGCACATTAGCGGAAGACTCTTCCGAAGCAGATCTGTGCTCCCCGAGAAGAGGCCCCTTATCCTATCTACGTATCAGTCCCTCTAAAATGCTAAGGGGTTGGGTAATTTCAGTTCTGCTCCTGGTTTGGCCTTAGGCTGACTGGACGACATTGGGCCAGTTACTCTCCCTTTCTAAACCTCAGCTTCTCCATCCACCCAAAAGGATTAAAACTACTAGCAGGAACCCTCTTCTCCCACGGATTTGGCAAGAAATGTGGAGTGATGAGTTGCTTTGAATTTTTTGGAGCAAGGCTTTAATGAATTGCTACAGTTTGACTATTGAGTGGCTCATTACATGGTTCTTCTTACTGTCAATTGTAAATCATGCAACATTTTTGCTGTTGAGCCTTGTTTGAACTTTTTACTAAGGAATCACCCTTCTGTCATTATTCTTTGGAGCTGGTTAGCAATATTCAGTCGGCCTGAGTTATGAAATGTCACTTTGTGCTCACACAATGTAATGTGGGAATGCTGTGTGCTGTGTGGTCCTTCTTGCCTAAGAAGGGGGGCCCAAAAATCTTGTGAAGGCTGGCAGTGAGATGCTGGAGGGGTTTGAAAATCATTATGAGAGTGGCAGATGGTTTCATGGGAGCCATGTAAGTAAGTAAGCCATTTTGAAGTATCAAAATCTCGATTTAAACCAACTTATTAGTTGTGTGATCTTGGGCCACATAGTAACTTCTTTAATCTTCTCCTTTCCTATCTGTAAAATAGGAAGAGTAATGATAATAATTATAAGGTATATAAGTTTTCCAGCTGCTTTACTGACCGATTGTAAGACTCAAAGAAGTACAGAAGGAAAAGCACTTTGTACCTGTAAAGTGCTAGGTAAATGCTAATTATTATTACTTTAGTTTTTCTTCCCATCCGAGTCAGTGTTTGTACATAACAGATAATAAAAATGTTTCTTCAATTGAAGCCAGGGGTTTGGTTGCTTTTTCTGGTTTTAATGATTCCAAAGACTTACTTGCATTTGGTTAATTTTGTCAATCGGCTACTTATTCATATCTCATTGCCCATAAAGACACTCGCCCCTATGAATGCATCAGTACAGACCAAACATCACATACTCCTCCTTTCCCTCCCTCGTATCCGGCCATTGTTATACTCGTGAAACTCCCATCCCCAATCAATGGAGGTTTTACGTAAAAACTGAATTCAGGATATGAGTGCAGCCTCAGGAATTCCAGGCTTGTGCTGCTGATAAAGAGAGTGTGTCAAACTGAAAATACCAGAGAAATAAAATTCTCTTGTCCAACCAATGCTCAGTTTTGTTTTTTGTTTAGGTTTGTCTCTGCTTTTGAAGAGTCCTCCTGGAATATGACACACATAGCTTTTACAACCTTCCCTTGGGAACAGTTTTAAAATCCCCCCCACCCCAGCTGGCCAGATGCCCCACTGGCTCTCCTGACTGATTCACCTGTGCCACCACCTCTGTTCTTGTCTCAGTGTCCCTGCGGTCATGAGTGAAGGCAATATAGGGCCAGGTCTGAACTTGGTTCATTCAGAGCGGAGCTAACATTTCAGTCCTTCTCTAAGCTCTGCTTTACCATCCCATTCCAGAAAGCAGCGTTTTCCAGTCTAGGAGGAACTGGAGATCTGAACTCCCCTGAGCAACGGCTGTGAATTTGTTTGGGTTGTGTTGGTCTGTCTGAAGCATCATAGGTTTAACTGATTTAAATGGGAGTGAAGGAACAGCAGAATGAAAGAAGTAATTTGTCTCAAAGATGGTCCTCTGTCAGTGTCGAAGTCGGGAATAATCATGGCTGTTTTCCCACGTGAGACTAGACAAAGCAAGCTTAGTCTTTCTTCTCATCATGTGTCATCACTGCTGCAGGAGAGGTTGTATCTCTGTCTTCCAGGCTATGCCATGCAACCAAATACTATTATGTGACCAGAAGTGAGAGGGAGAACATTTGCCAATATTTTACCCACACTGAAGCCGCTAAATACTGACATAAAGAAAGGAACATGAAATTGACAGTTCATTTTAAAGTGCTCATCCAGACATTTAGGATTGAGGATTCAGCGCTTCTCGCTTCTCCGTAACTCTTTTTTCCAAACATGTTGAATAATGTACTAGAGTTGTATTCCTAGCCAACAGAATTGGGATTTCACAGTCCATGGGGCTGGACATTGAGTTGTTCAGAGAGTGATCTAGAGTTCTTCCGAAACTGCAGTTTAGCTAAAATCAGTCCTATTTCTTTGCCCCGGAAGACAAGTGACCACCAAGATCTTGATGCTCTGTTGAAGGATGAGTCTGTTTTTTAGACAAAAACCACACAGTGAAGGTAAAGAGATGGTGCAGCATCCCGAATATGTATTTCAAGTTATGAAGAACATCTCACACAATGGAAATAAATGCCACCTTGCAGGAAACTCACTTCATTTAACAGTGGTGTCTATCTCTGTGAGGTTGGATCATATGAAGGTTCTGGGCAAACTCATCCTCCCGCCATCTTAACTACGTCCTATGTCTTGCCTAAACATTTACACATTTGGAACGAGCTAAAATCTCATCTTTTCCAAGTAACTCTGAATGTCTGGTTTTCGATTTGATTTGGGTAGAAGAGAGCAACTTTTTCTTGGGCTGTGGAAGGTTCAGATATCTCTCTTTTGAGAGTATTGATGCATAGGAAGCTTTATGACAGATATGGCTCTTGCATAATTTTTAGGGTGAGGGATTTGGGAAACGTCATGAGTAGTTCTCAACTTCCTTAGCCTTATCTCAAAGGCAAAGGAGAGTGGCAGATGAAGAGACACGTCTTAGAATCATCCAGTAGGGTTTCCTGTAAAGGTGGGAATGCTGTGTTCTGCACTGCCCGATATGGTAGCCACTAGCCTCGCAAATTCAAGTGGCCACTGAGCACTCGCAACGTGGCTGGCGAAAGAGGGACTAAATTTTTCATTTCATGTCACTTGACTTTCGTTCATCTAAATTTAGATAGCCATATATGGCTAGTGACTCCCTATCAGATAGTACAAGTCTGCATCATTCACATCAAAAGCATCTTAAAATCTGAATTCAGTCAGAGGATACATGTACCTGGATTATTTCTTATTGAGTCAGCTGTGTGTTGTCCAAATGGAGACTAACACTTCCGCTTCCTCTTAGGACTGACATTAAACCAAACGAAAAGTAAATGTCCAGCGTTATCCAGGTACTACCACCGTTGGCCTGGAGCTGGAAGTAAGTTTACTCTGTAGTCTCCCGGCTTCTTCACCAATTCTATGCTGACCTGTAAGAATATAATGCTTTCTTTTCCTTTCAATAAAGTGGAGGCACTTGGAATTGATCATGGGGATATTCACAAATTGTGAGTAAATGTATATTGGACTGGCCAAAAAAGGTATGGGCTTTTTCTATATACCTTTTCATTGAAAAATGACCTCAGAAAAAAAGAGAATCCTGTACTACATGGTGATTTGAGTTTATAAAATGCCGGCATTGTGCTAAATTATTTTTAAGGTCGTTTTCAGTTCTGATACTTTGTGCTGCTGTGAATATATGATTTTCTATTATGTAGGGCTCCATCCTATTAATAGATGGTTGGCTTTTCTAGTTCCCAGATCCCTATAATTTGTTGTAGGAAGATTTCTCCTTAAGTATAAATATTAACAAGCCAACTTATTTTTAAAAAGAACTAGCTAGAGTGGCTTCTTTGAACCCCAATTTCCCTCCAATGAGTTTTCCCTTGGTTTGTACTGTTCTGTGGTACTATCAGTTACCAAGATCAAAAACTTGACGTCTCCGAGACAGGAGGCAAGTTCTCTCTTTCCTTTGTGGCCCTCACCCATGGATAATAGGAACATAGAACATGCTATACCTGATGTGGCTTCAGAAATTAGCAAGAGGAATAAACACCCTAGTTTTTCTCCAAGAGACACACAACGAGTGGACCTGTGGTGGCTTTTACTTAGAAAATCTTCAGGTTGGGGCACCTGTGTGGCTCAGTGGGTTCAGCGTCCGACTCTTGATTTTAGCTCAGGTGGTGATCTCATGGCTCGCGAGTTGGAGCCCTACATCAGGCTCTGCGCTGAGAGTGTGGCGGCTGCTTGGGATTCTCTCTCTCCCTCCTTTCTGCTCCTCCCTCGCTCACGCTTTCTCTCTCAAAGATAAATAAATAAACTTAAAAAAAAAAAGAAAGTGTTCAGTTTGACATCACTGTGAAGGTCAGTCCTATGCCCATCACTGAATCTGTGGCATGCATTTTTGAGTCGAATTGCTTAAAACAAGGATGGATCGATGCTGCAGAGAAAACAAGGCAAAGTTCCCTGAAGCCTAGTGCTACGGGATGGTTTTAGGAGTGACGAACCACTGTGGTCTGCTTCTACACTTGCCTGCCCTCCAGAAAGGATGAATTAAAATACAGATCAATCCACAGGCCCCAGTGAACGGCCAGTTAGAGTCTCTCATAGTCTCATCCCGATTACATATAGGCTCCATAACTAGCTCCATATTTCTGTGCCTCATGCATTTTCAGAAAAATGTCCCTTTGGGTTGAAAACTTCCACGTTTGTTCTTTTTAGATTTTGTCTGGAACGAAGTGAGGAAGTGTGTGTAGAATACAATTGTGTGGCTGTCGCAATTTGTAGTTACTCCTGTCATACTGCGTTAAGCATGGGTTTTTAATGTTTGCATAAACTCCTTGAGGGCAGACTTTCGGCCAGTTTTTCCTGGAGACCTCAGCACCTGGCACAGGTTCATGTACTTAGCGAGCACCTTCTCTATGTTAGGCGCTGCAATACGGTAGTAAATAAAGACAGGCGAGGCTCCTGCCCCGTCACCTTACAGTGATGGAGGGAAAACAAATACTGAGCCATTTGCTTTCAGAGCAAAGAGCTCTGTGAAAACAGAAGTGCAGGGTGCTTCAGGGGAGCATAACCTGGGGACCTGGCCTAGTCTCAGAGGTCAAAGGTTTCCCTAAGGAAGTGACATTGAGGGTGACCCTTGAATGATAAGGAGGAGTAAGCCTAAAAGAGAAGTAAGCCCTCAATCTGTCTTGGCAGAATTAGCGGATGAATGAAATGGCTGCTTTCCTCCCCAGCCTCGCCGTGGCACGGCTAAGTTCAGCATCACAAGCTCCGTCACTCTATCCAAGGTCCCTCCAGGCCTTATCTGTGCGTCCATGAGCCGTTTTCTTAGCTTCTCTCTTCTGCAGTCAAGGCAAGTAGAGTGTAATAAAGAAAATGGTAAGAGGACAATGACCTTTGCAGACGTTACCACACCAGTGTTTAACTGAGAGCATAGAATATACAGGTAGTGGTTGATATGCTTATAATATACCATGCATCCAGAAATTTCAAGGGTAAGAGGATTCTGGGAGGTTGACTTCCACCTTGGAGAATTCCAGTTGGCGGAATCAACTTGGTCTCAGCTTGGCGTGACTCCTCACCTGCAAGGCGAGGCCGCTCTTTGGCAGACAGAGCCCTGGAAGCCATGCTCACTGGCTTTGCTATGAAGGGCTGTGGGTCCTTAAGCAAGGGCCAGGTCTCCCCAGGCCTTCGTTTTCTCACTGCCGAAGGGGGAGATCCTGCCAGTGATAAATTTACCTCAAAGCCATGTTGTAATAAAGACGGCCTTGAAAGCATTTCGCAAGGTTAAATAAAACAACAGCAACAAGTAAACACCTCCTTGAGGAGGTGGGCTTTCCTTACCTGGTGTTTCCTTTTCGGAGAAAGCTCTGTGATCGGAGACTTTAGAGAGGCTCAGAGCTGGGATTGGCTTTCAAGATCTTTTCTGGAATTACTGGGCCTTTTACTTTAAAACAACCTTGCAGGAGGCATCTGTAATGATGATGATGATAATAATAATAACATTTATTGAGTAGTTACTGATGAGCCAGGCACTGTCCTGAGCAATTTAAATGCATTTTAGCACTTCATTCCCACCGCAGCCCATGGAATACATCTATTATTAGCCACACTTTACCCATGAGAAGGGGTGGAGGCATAGAAAACTCAAGCGACTTGCCAAAAGCTATGCAGCTAGAAGGGTCTGTCTGATCCCAAAGACTTTACTCACTACATATGTGAAATATTTTCAGCTTTTCAGAATAAGAGTTCGGGGTTGCTAAGTGACTAAGCATATACAATTAATTATGCCTTCCCTGGAATACAAGAGTGTTAACATTAGCAGAAGTTTATTTTTGCAATTCCTTTGGCCTTCTGGTGTTTCCACATGCCTCCACCCCTTTTCCTAACTGTATTGCTCTCCTGTTGTTTAAAGGGGGGGGGGGGTGGTGGGGGCCGGGGGTCGGGAATCTAGTTTCAAACTTGTCCAAATAGAAAATGAATTGCATTTCAACTGGCCAGCGCGGCGGCAAAGGACTGAAGCACAGATGCCAGGCACGTTTGGGGAAAACCTTATGGCAGTGCAGGGGCAGTGCGGGATCTAGGCTATGTTTTATTACCGAGATCTTAAACAATTTTTAAGCGCCTTCTTATTACCTCCCCTCGCCCCCATCCCACCTCATCTACTGGGATGCTAAAGAGAGAAAACGACATCTCTACCTTCTTGGGATGGAAACAATAGACTTTGCCTGTGCTACTTTTATTTCCCCACTGGGGAATCTGGGAGCTGACCTGATTGAATTCCGCTGGTAGAGGTCATGCTTTGAATTCAAGGCAGAGGAAAAAGCGAAGAAAACATTTTGCAATGATACCCCCCGGGTCCTGAGCACACTGGGGCCTCTCCTCGCTGCATTGTGGTCTGCTGATAAGGATAACGTGGATGACAAGCGGAACATTTCCAGGACAAAGGAAATTCCCTGTTTCATTGTTTAAAGGAAGCCACCGTCCAGCTCAGGAGAACCTGGTTTCAGGCACAGCAGATTTCCCTGCTGGCGGGCAGCAGAGGCAGGCCAGTGAGGCTGGCAATACAGGCTGCCTGTGAGCGCCGTCTGTCCCTAATTTCATCTGGGGCGCACTGGCGTGGTGGGAAGTCAAGAAGGGGTCATTGCAGTTTATGGCATTTCGCAGGGGTTAGAGATGTCGGCATCACGGGCTGGGAGAGTTAAAAGCCTGATTCGTACAATGTGGCCCATTGAAGCATCACAGAAAAAGCACCAGGAGATTTAGAGAAGCTGATCTGGTTTTGAGTTTAAATTCTGGACCTCTTTTTCTCCCCACCCCCTCCGAGCCAAAATGTCAGAAAAGGGCCTGGTTTCCCTTTATGGAGTGCAAAATAAACAGATCTTCAGCAGCAGGAGAGGGGCCCAGCTCCCCAGCCCATAATGCCAGAGCTGGGGGTGGGGGGTGGGGGGCGTGGGGAAAAGTCTTCTGTCTGGTTAGTATTTGGCATTGACTTTCATTTTCTCCAACCTCTGTTTTCTAGAAGGCTGCCTGTACGGGAAGTACAGGAATAAAAGAGAAGCTGATCTTGGGGGTTTTCTTGCCAGACTTCAAAGGAGGTGGTGGATTTGGGATTTTTGATAGTTTGGGGAGACATTTGCAAAATTAAAACTGCTTTGGGGAATTGAACCCAGAGACCAGGATCTTAGCTGTGGGCCGGTCCGAGGGCACTGCTCTTCTCCCCGCTGGAACCTGAGCTCGCAGGGCTTGCTGCGGGCCCCTCCCAGCCCCGGGAGTGCACCGAGCCCTGGGCATCGTGGGGTCAGCTGTGGTTAGCCTGGCCACAGGGCCCTGCATTCCTTCTGGGCTTTGCTTGGTTTGGGTGGGTGTGACCACGAGTTTACTCTGGAGAACACTGAGACAAAGAGTCTAAATTGGGCAGGATCTCGAATCTAATGACTTGTTTACAGATCCTGTACTTTTTCCAGGGCCGGGAGGAGGAAGAGGAAAGGGCACGCTGGTCACTGTGGGCATGGCACATTATTGTTTTTCATCCTAAGGAGGTAGAATAGTTTCAGCCAGCAGCGGGGCATCTGCCCGGCAGCCAGTGGGCAAAGTGGCACTCTGTGTAATTTTCCAAGGTGGGGAGGAAGCAGCAGCGGCCTGGGCCTCTGCCCACCGGCTTGGCTTCCGGGGAACGTACCCGCTCCAGGGAGAATGCCCGACCCTGCCACATGAAAGGCCCTGTTTCCTCCCGCTGTAACTTCAAGCGGAGGGGGAGATTACCCTCTTCACCCCTGCTCCAAGCGCACCCGGAACCAGGGTGCCCAGCGAAGCCTGTGCACCTGTGATGGGGCAGAGGAGACAGCGCAGGGCCCGTGTCAGAAGAGAGGAAATGCCCAGGAAATTCACTAAGAGAAAAGCAGGCTCACGAAGGGCTTGCTGTCAGGCGGTGTGTGTGTGATGATTGCTAAGTGTAAGAAACTCCTCTGAAAGCCTATATGCTGCCAATCTGAAGCCTTCTTCCAGCTTCTGGCGGTTCTTCTGGGACCCAGAGGTGCTGCTTCCAAGACATGCAGGCTTGGGGTTTATCCCAAAAGGATGGTGTTGGACTGCAGGGAAGGGAGGGAGGAGCCTGCATCCACGTGTGTTCCTTTTAGTTCCCCCACCAACCTGTGAGGTATATATATCGCAACTCCCACCTTGTGATGAGGGAACTGAGGCCCAGAGATGTTAGGTCATTTACTCAAGGCCACACGGCTGCTGAAGGCGTCGTGCCGCATCTGCTCTGCACCCCGTTTGTGCAGGTTTACAAGGCAAGGCAGTGACCCCTGTGTGCCTGTGCTGGGGAGGAGGTGGCCCTAAGATGCAGTCCGTCACCTCTCCTGGACTGTTTCAGTCGGGTGTGGCTGAGTTAAAGTCGTGCTTTAAGGGAATGTGCGCCAGTCCATGGGTAGAGGAGTCTGCATCACAAAGCGCGGGGGATTCTTGTTATCCCAAAGCCCTCAGATGTTCCCACAGGGGTATCTAAGGTGGCGCCAGGGATGGTGGGGACGGGTTGTTCCTGGGAGCCTCTGAACAGGGAAGCCTCATCCATAATGGCATCCCCAGAAAACATTCACTCTAAGACATCTAGGGGTGCCTGAGTGGCTCAATCGTTAAGCGTCTGACTCTTGATTTTGACTCAAGTCACGATCTCACAGCTTGTGGCTTCGCGCCCCGCATCGGGTTCCAGGCGAACGGCGCGCAGACGGCTTGGGATCCTCTCTCTCTCTCCCTCCCTCTCTTTCTGTCCCTCCCCTGCTTGTGCTCTCGCGCTCTCTCTCTCTCTCTCTCAAAATAAATAAACAAAAACTTTAAAAAATTTTTAAAAACGCACACACAAACTTTAGGACATCTATTAACTCATTTGAGTGCTGAAAGGCAGGCAGGACAGCCATCCTAACCGGAAAAAGGGGACCCGGATGTCATAGACTGGAGTTCTAATGCCAGCTCCTGCTGTCCACCAGATGTGTGATGCTGAGCAAATCACTTCACTTCTCCTAGTCACAGATTTTGCATCCACGACACACGGGACTCACTCCCCATGAGATTCGGGGTACAGAGGCGATTCTCCCCAACCTTCTGAGGCTCCCCCAAAGCTGGTGATGCAAAGCACATTTCTGAACACCACCACCTGCCCTTCTTCTTCCAGCCTCGCTGGAATCTGACCAATGGGGAGGCCAGGTCTGCAGGGAAGGAGTAGGTGGCCAGATTCCTTTCCACTTGTTTCCTGCACCTGCAAGAGAAGAACAGAGGCCATTATTTGGATGACTTATTGTTTCGAGCTTTTGGGTGTTTCGCTTTTTTTTTTCTTTTTTTGTAACTTTACAAAAAGCAACATGCATGCTTTTCAGACTTCATTTGTTCCTCGCTCCTGACTATCCCAGCTCATCACCTTGCAACCGGCCAATCACCGGATACGTCTTCGTGAATTGCAGCAGATTTTATTACTTATCGATGCCCTGTGCGGGAGGTGGAGGGTCGGTGAAATGGCAGAAGCTCAGAGCAGCTGAGGGTGGTTGGACTCAGTGGAAAATCCAGAAGTGCAGATGTGGATCCAAATTGGGCTGAAAATCTCATGAGATCAGGCTTTCTCGGACTTCCTGCTTTTAGCCTAAGCAGTGTGTTCAACATAAACGAACTTTCGGTATTTTGAAACTTCCGTTTCTGATCTCAGAACCTGGAAGTCGAGAGCTGTTGTGAACATTTCCACAAATTTTGTCACAGTTGTTCTGGAGGCCGGGTCGAACCCAGTAATTATGGGGCGTTAGGACGTACCACAACCACAGCAGCCTGCCGGGACGGCAACACTAGAGGGAAAGCGGGGCTCTCGGTTAAGAGCTCTGGAGACATGCAGGACTGGGTTCAGATTCTTAGCTCTGCCACTTCTGGCCCTGTGACTTAACCTCTTAGACTCTCAGTTTCCTCATCAGTTAGATGAAGAAAATGTACCATTTCATAATGCCGTGAGGACAAAATGGGGTGTGTGCGCACACGTTCGATCTGTCCCCTCTTTTCTCATATGTGTGTGTCTGATACGTGCATATATGTACGCGTGCGTGTATACGTGCATCTTTGTGTACATATATACAAAGCATATGCGTCTGTATGTATTACTTACTTACAGCTTGAACACGTTCTCCTGGGGACCCGAGGGAGCCAGTGTCTGACAGGTGTGGCATTTGGGAGTTGCTGACATCTTGCTAATTAACTCTCCAGTGGGGCTTTGCACCAAGGCAGCGAGGGCTCTGGGTGCACAAAGCATGAGTTCCCTGGACCTGGAGAGATCTCAGGTGCTCTCCAGCCACAAGTGAGACTCACATTGGCCTTGGGAAGCGGAGCTGCGTTCATCACATCTGCTTGCGCCGCCCTGGCTTTTCTTGCTCTCCTCAAACAAGCCGAAAGTCATGCCCGGCAGACAGGTGCCACAGGGCAGCAAGGGGCTGTTGGAGCCCTGCGCGGTCATCGGTCAGAAGGAAGAGAGCTGCGTAGGGATGAGAAAGGAGGGGAGACAGAGAGTCAGGGACAGGATGGTAAGGTCCATCACAATCCACCCAGCGCCAAGAGAAATGGCTCCCTCAGCACACCTGCCTCAGATGCTACACAGGCTGCTCCTTCTTTTCCTTTTCTGTGTTGTAGCTTAAGTTTTTCTTTTGCTCATCAAATGCATCGTGTCTGTTTTTTAATGTTTTAAATGTTTATTTATTTTTGAGAGACAGAGCACGAGTGGGGGAGGGGTAGAGAGAGGGAGACACAGAATCCGAAACAGGCTCCAGGCTCCGAGCTGTCGGCATAGAGCCCAACGCGGGGCTCGAACTCACAAGAACTGTGAGATCATGACCTGAGCCGAAGTCGGACGTTTCACCGACGGAGCTACCTAGGCGCCCCAAATGCATTATGTCTTTTTGAAGAATTTTTTTTTTTTTAAATAGTGATTTCCAAAGTAATACATCAGCTTTGGATAAACTTTGGAAAATGTGGAAACATCATGAAAGAAAACTACAAAAGCACCCGGAGTCCCACTGTGCGGAAAATAACCAGTTAATGTGTCGGTGTGTTTCCTTATAGTTTCTTTAGTGCAAATATCTAGACATATATGCCTTCTTTTTATATAACCAGAATCATATTGTTACCAGGTGGCTCAGTTCTTGCCCCAGATGCACCAAAGAATTGGAGACCCAAGATCAGAATGGGGAGAAAGAGTTTATTGAGTAGATAAGTATAGTAGGCTTTTAAAAGGGAAAGCGGGCCATTGCAGGAGCCAGAATGGCCATGGCCCTGAGAAGCTCTCACTGCATCCTTGTAAACCTGTTTCCTGCATATGTGCACTATTGTTTTGCAATCTCCTTTTAGTCTCTTCTTACTAAATTGTAGATGTTCCCTGTATCATTAAATACTATTCTACAGTATTACTTAAAAAAAATTTTTTTTTTAATGTTCATTTATTTTTGAGAGAGGGAGAGAGAGAGACAGAGACAGAGACAGAGCGTGAGCTGGAGAGGGGTAGAGAGAGAGGGAGACACAGAATCGGAAGCAGGCTCCAGGCTGTGAGCTGCCAGCAGAGAGCCCCACGAGGGTCTCGAACTCACGAACCTCGAGATCATGACCTGGGTCATGATTAAGCTGGCGCTTAACCAACTGAGCCACCATCACCACTTCTAACGGATGCACAGTGAAGCATTAAATGAGGGTTAAGTGCTGGGCTTTCAGTATATGTTGTTTTGCTTCTCCCCAGTTTCTGGACCTGGGATGGCATTGTTTAACAGGGCTAGACTTCTTTTTGATTTCAATAAAGTATTCTTTCTAGCCTTTAGAAAGAAACCCACATGAAATGCTGAAAAAGGGATGTTAAGAAAAGTCACCGAGTCCCCCTTGAGTCATAAAGCCAGAGGCCGGGGAGGCGGGGCCCGCCTCAGCTCACCTCCCTGGCCTCGCCCCACGGAAGCCCCGCGGAGACCGGATTACGGGCAAACCCAGGACCTGATGTGATAGCACAAAGACACCCACAACTCCGAATTTCCTGCTGCCCCGAGGCCTCTTTTTGCATAGGATGTTTGACTTACACATACGTGGAAAGCAACTACTAAGAATAGAATAAGAGCTGCCTCTTTTCTGTTGTCAGGCTCCTCAGTCACTGCTCAGCAACTCCAGCCTCTGAGGCGGCCGTCTGCCACTCGTCTGCCCCCTCACAGCAAACGGGGTCAGCAGGGCTGGCTGTCAGCAAGAGGCCGGGCCCTTTCGCCTTCTCCGTGTGTGGCAGAGGTTGGGGTGGTAGCCGTCTGAGGGCTCTTTGTCTGGCCAGGGAGCGGGATCTCTGCCGTGGGAGGGAGCCCCCCTGGCCAGCCCCCTGCCCTTCCCCCTCCAGCCAGCCAACTGATTTTCTTCTCCTCCAGCCTCCACTTATCTGAGCTTGCTCAACTCACCTTGCGAAGCTGGAACCTCCCGGCCGCTTTGGTAGAATCAGTCCTTCCCGGTTGAGTGCTGACAAGTTTGCCCACGAGAATTCTCTCTGAGCCCCTCAGGACCATGGCGGCTGACCCCTGCATGATGCCTTGCGAAGCCTGCCCGGGCAAGCTTCTTCACGAAGGCCTTGACTCTCATGGTGCCGCTTAGCTAATCGTTCGTTCATCCCCTTAGCTATGCACTTAGTGCCTCCCGTTCCGGACACCGTGTGGTGGTAGTGGTGGGATGGAGAATAAAACAGACAAGATTCCCTGCTGCTGTGGAAGATACAAAGAATTATAAGCAAGCCACTGGAATCAAAGAGTCTGTGGTGGGGGTCTCAGGGGAAACACCCCCTGAGTTACAAAAGACCCTCGATACTTTTCCATGTTGTCTGACGTTAGGATCCTGTCCTTAACCTACCCCCGGCCTCTCTTGAGCCTGGCTCAGCTCACAGCTCTTCTAGGTGCTGAGCTGAAGAGAGACCGATTTCTTTGTGCAAGATCCATTATGGGCAGGAGAGTGAGCCTGACTCAAGCATACAGCTCCACAGACCCTTGTGGTCAGGGAGTTCCTAAATGAACTCGAACCTTTGGGGGCTGGGATCTGTTTACTCTTGGCACACTGGGATTTCCTGTTTCTAAGAAAATGGGCTTAGATGCTCAGCTGCATTAACCAAACAACATGTTGACGCAAATGAATCTGAAACTTGCCAGCTCCAGACTCCCTAGAAGGTCAACTTTAAGAATGAAGGGATTGAATGACTTTTCAAACCCTGAAGCCAGGTGACCCAGGCCAGGGATTTATTGTGGGGGACCTCCTATCCTACCCTTCTAGTCTAAAACCCCACTGACTAGCTTTGGAGTCAGAGACTTCCTGGTCATCCTGGAGCAGGGAGAGGGTGGGAGGAAGATTTCCTGTGTCCATGGCTAGCCTTGGACTCCCATTACCAGTATCCCATCTGCCTGAAATGGTCACCAGTAGCTCGTTTCTTTGAGCCTCCGGGAAGCTCACGTCAAAACGCAAAAGTTACTGGTTGACATGACTTGAGTGGTTGCATTTACTATATGAGCTTAGCTGAGCAAGGTCCTGTGAAGGTAGCAAACCGAACAAGTTTTGACAGGGTGTGGGGGAGGGGAGGAAGAGAAGGCAGAAGAGAATTTATCAAGGGATGCCTTGTAGAAAGGCCCAACCCAGAGAGGGGAAGGCCCCACTGGAGTACAGGAGGAGGACGTTCAGACAAGGGGCAAAACGGGCTGGAGACACCAACTGGGTGATTGTAGACATCAAAAACCCCTCCTGGCCTACTTGGCTACAGTTGGCCTTCACGGTAAGCATTCACTTTCTCGTCTGTGGCCCTGGGGTATAAGCGAGCTCTGCAAGGATATGGCTGCTCAGGCTCCAGGGGACACAGCTCTCTCTACTGGGAAGAGTTCTGCAATTTTTATCAATACTTGAACTGAGAAACTGAGTGGTATGGCTTCCACCGTAAAGTGCAACACTGTGGTTCAAAAATGTGCAAATTATTGGGGATTTATTCCATAACAGAAATTATGCTCATTGAGATGTGGCTAATTAATATCGCTGCATCCAGCAGCTAATCAGAGGAGGTCAAGTTCTCTTGGGGATACCCTGTCTGGAGAGTGATACAGTATGCAGAAAGTCCACCTAGGGACATCTACCACAGTCATTCATTTTGTATTCTGATCATGTATCGAGTGATGGGAACCGTGGGGGAGTCTCCAGAGAATGGGGAGAAAAGAATATCCATGACAACTGCATACGAGTCCAGAACAACAGTGGAGTAATTAAAGGGAACTGAGGAGAAAGTGAGGGAATCAGGCAGCATAAGGGAGGTAAGCCAAAAAAAAAAAGTCAGAAGGAAAGGAAAATCGTTGTGGGTTTGGACTGGTGTGGGAAGGCTTCATGGATGAGGTATGTTGTGATCCAGGAAGGCTCGTCTTCATGGGTGTCTATATCTTTGGGTAATAAAGGGCCTCCTGAATCAGTATCTTTCCAAATGTTGGAGGCCCAGGAGCATGACGAGCAGCAGTGGCTATGCATAATTTTACGAAGCTTGTGCACAAGGATCTAGACATTTCAGAAATGGAAATAAAAGAGTTGAATTCCTAGCGCCATATATGGCCTGAGCGTCAGGAGGTGGCTACGTGTGGCAGAGAAGGAAAGAAGGAGGACAGGTAGAGGAAGAGTCCACTGGGGATTCCAAGGGATGGATGAATGGAATGGAATCCATTCCGTCTTTCGTTAATTTAATGATCACACATGTACTGAGCACCTACTACTTCTGGGCAGTGTGCAGCATTGAGAATGCCGTGATGCGTGAGACATGGTCCCTGCCTTTGTTAAAACTCAGCGTCCCCTGGGGGAAACAGGCATATACGGACACTCAGAGGCTAAAGACCAGGAAGTGCTTTTGCAACATGTACAAAGTGTCACAGGAGACCAACTGAAGGAACGACTAACTGCTGGAAAGAGCTAAGAGGGTTGGGGATGGCTCCCCAGGGTGCAGGTAACAATGGAGCTGATTTCTACAATGACTCGGAATGTACCTGACAGGGTATTCCAGGGAGAGGGAAGCAGCACGAACCGGAACATGAGCTTGGGAAAGAACGTGCCATGTTAGTAAGAGTGCCACAAAAGTTGAGGGAAGCTGGAAACTAGTCAGAATTGACTCGAAGTGACTCTTAAAACACTTTAATGCCAGGCTGTAGAGAATCAGATTTTATGTTGCAGGTGACAGGAAAATCAGTACACATTTTCATAAGACAGTATGGCAACCAATATTCCATTCAATTCCAAAGAGAACATATCCCAAGCCCTCAAGAGTCTTCCCCTCCCCCCCCCCCATAAATTTGGTGAGGGGCAAGTGGAGAGAGAGGGTGAGGAGAAACATGACCACAAATAATTCTGATATGAATTTAGAATAGGTTCGTTGTTGTAGGAGAGGCACAAACCAAGGGTTGTGGAAGCAGAGATTCACAACAGCCCGGCTTGTCTCTGCCCATTCAGGTCGAAGCAGGCCTGATTTGGAGGACCAGCCCTTTCTCATCAACTTCGTAATAGGACCATGATTCTCCCTCCAACCCCCAGGAGGAGTGTTTTCATCAGGGTCCACAGAGAGTTATGGGGTTTAAGTCGGGATGCCAGCATATGAAAAACACGCAAAAGCCCCCCAGAATAAGCTTGCCAGCTCACCGTCTTGACAGGCCTCCATGCTCTGGCCAGGGGTATGACTCTGGGCTGTGACTCTAGGTTTTCTGTTGGTTTAGATAAAAACTATAATTAGCTGCCACAAATACAGTGAATGTGGGAGTGGCAAGGGGAGACCCGAATGTGAAGTGTTTTCTGGATTCGTTTATTTCTGGCTCTTCGTGTTGCCTCAAGTCTCTGTTCAGCTAAATACAGTTGACGCTTGAACGACACAGGCTTGAACCTTGCGGGCCCACTTATACTCGGATTGTTTACAGCAGGGCAGTATAAACATATTCTCTCTTCCTTATGATTTGCTTAATAATGTTTTCTTTGCTCTAGCTTACTTTATTGTAAGAATACAGTATAGAATGCATATAATGTACAAAACATGGTGCTAATTGCCTGTTCATGTTATTGGCAAGGCTTCCGGCCAAGAGTAGCTGTTGCGGGGCGCCTGGGTGGCTCAGTCCGTGGAGCGTCCGACTCCGGCTCAGGTCATGATCTCGCAGTTCGTGAGTTCGAGCCCCGCATTGGGCTCTGTGCTGACAGCTCAGAGCCCGGAGCCTGCTTCGGATTCTGTGTCTCCGTCTCTCTCTGCCCCTCTCCTGCTCACACTCTGTCTCTCTCTCTCAAAAATAAATAAACATGAAAAAATTTAAAAAAAAAAAAAGAGTAGCTGTTGGTAGTTAAGTTTTGGGGGAGCCAAAAGCTGGAGGTGGGTTTTCAACCGTACAGGGTTCCACGCCCCCGAGCCCCCACGTTGTTTCAGGGCCAACTATACTTATTTTTCAAATGTAAAGTAACACCCTAGGTGAGCCTGAACTTGATCCTTACAGAATACTCAGGAATTTCATCAGGGTCTCCCCCATCTCCTCCCACCCACCTCTCCCCTGTCCCCAGCAAGCCCAGGTTGTATGTCCACACCTGTGCACGTCTTTGAGCAGTGCCTCGGAAACTGGCCAGGTCCCCTTTCAGATCACGGCCAAAAATGTCAGCCCCTCACATCTCACCTGTGAGCACAGGCCCCGGGCCCTCTCTGGGGAAGGAGCACCCTGCATCAAACCCACCCAAAGGTGTCCCAGAGCCCTTCACTCACAGAAGCCTGGCAGAGAAGTCAAAGCAAGGATGTGGCCACCACACAGACCTTTTGCATGTAATACACGATTTACAGACATCTTTCATCCCCTCCTTTTATTTTCTCTCCTTTTCTTTCTCTCTTGCTCTCTGTTTGACTGAGTTGCCCCAGGGCTGGTGGTTTCAAAACTAGCAGCTGCAAACTTATGAAGGAAAAAAAAAAACCCAAACCACAAAAACCCTTCTTGTGAAAACTGTGTGTGCCAGTCTAAAAGCGGCAGGCCATGCGGGAGGGAGGCCTGTTAACGTGTCAGGAGGACAGAAGCATGGAGTGTGAAACAGCAGCAGGGTCTTTATAGGGGGGAGGAATTATACGCGTTCAGGGCAGGGGGGAGTAGGGGACAAGGCAGGAGAGGAGTTTGGGAAGAGGGAGGAGTCCTAGCTGGCCAGGAAAACCCTCAGAGGAATGGCTCCCTGCATCAGCTGAGCTGTGTGAAACAGTCTGGCTTCCCAAATGCAAATCAGACCAGCTGTTACTTCTGGTATCTTCCCGCAGAAGACCCAAGATCCAGCCTCTACTCTAGGTCCACTCAAGGACTTTTGAAGCACATAGTCACATGTGTGACTGTGTCCCAGCTCCTGTCTCAGCCCCGTTCTCCCCAGCAAACACCCACTCGTACTCACCTATGTATTCACACCCTTCAGACCCCACTGATCAAACAGAGAGATACCTCCTCAAACCCAGCCCCAAACTCCTGCTCTATTGCTAATTTCAACAAATAAGTCCATCTAAGGGAGTGGGGAGTAGAAAGGACATGAGGAGAAATCCTAAGACCCTCTTAGAGAGAGCATCAAGTCCTCGTCTGGCCCAAGACAAAGAAAGTCCTCAGAAGTTTCATTGAGCGTGAGGTCTGGAAAGAAGAATTCCCAGAGTTGACATGAATCTGGCCGGGCCTCTTTCTCCTGACTTCTTGCCGTAGCTCCACACTAATACCATCTTCGGCCAGAGCAAACAGGGCACTTGAGTCATTTGGCCAGATCATCGAGAGAATGTCCTTGCACCCTGCTGCATGGATGGGGAGAACAGGCCACTCCTAGGCCCACAGACACAGACAAAGGAGGTCCACCCCAAGAGGCCCCTGGGGACAGCACTCACTGCCAGGCACCATGGGATGAGCACAAAAGAGAGGGGCGAGGTACAGCTCGATGAAGAAGACCCAATGGCCCCCAGCTGTAAAAATAAGGCAAAAGGAATGTCCTATAAATTTGAGTCTAAGCATTGGAGGAGAAGCAAAGTTGGTGAAGTGATCAAAACTGGGTGGGGTTAATAAGAGAAAGCTTCAAGGAGGAAGTAAGTTCTGAGTAGAGGTTGAAGGAGGGGAGGGACAACGGCTGGGGTAGAGGAGGGGGAAGAGGAAGTGTGTCCTGTGGGGGAGGGTGGTTTGTCTTTGGGAAGGGTAATATTGATTGCATGGTGGCCCTGGGAGCTGTGCCATACTTGAGGCCCTACCTAGAAGTGATATCATTTGGATATATTTTCAAGGAGGAGGAATACCACTGTTCACTTCCAGTTGGCATGTTGTGTAACGGAAAGACTTTGGAAGGAGCACGGTTTGGAGTCAGGCAGCTCTGAGTTCAAATCTTAGCTCTGCCACCAGTAAGCTGGGTAACCTCCCAAGCTTCACCTTCCTGAACTATGAGATGGAGGAAATTACTTCATAAGGCCACGCTGGGGGTGAAATGGGATGCGAAAACTTACACAAAGTGCCCAGTTTTGTGCCGGGAAACTAGGAGCTCCTCAAGCAGTAGTGACTGTTGGTGTAGAATTGGTAGCTGATGGATTAGAAAAGCTGCCACAGAAAACTGCTTTCCCTTTCTCCAGGGGAAAGAATCTGTAGGGAATCAGGAGGCCTGGGTGCCAACCGCAGTGGCCAGGCCCCGGTTTGGCCTTTCAGTGCGACGAAGGCACTCAAGACTTGAGTCAGTGCCCACAAGAGGTCTATGGGAGCGAGGTCGTCTGCTTGAGAAGCAGGCACATCCCACCACATGTGCTAATAGGTGTTTAAAAACCAGCTCGCCAGGTCTGTGCACCTGTTTCCATGATGGAAATCCTCCCGCCGTGGTGGACTTCTAGATCCCTCTGTGAGGTCACTGGATGTGCCGCTGGGGACAGATGTGTGAGGTGAGCTCTCGCCAACCTCTACCCGGCGGCCCGCATCGCAAGGGCTGGCCGTGGCCACGTCAGAGCAGGCTGGGCTCCCAACCTCCACACCTGCTTGTTTGTTAGGTAGAAGGGTGCAGCGCTTGAGGGAGGAGGAGAGGCATCCCCTCTCTCTTCTCTGTCCCGTGTTGGGCAGAAGTAAAGGTTCCCTCCCAGCCCCCACTTCCCCTCAGGACAGTTCCATACTGACTAGCAAGTTCGTTTTCCTCACAGGCTGAAACAGAACAAAACAAAAAAGGGGCTCTGTCCACTGGGCCTTGGGCAGAGTAGCCCATCAGGGAGAGGAATCCGAAGGGGACAGCCTCAAGTGCCTGTGAGCCAGTGGTGCTGCAGACTCGCTCTTCCCCGCAAGTGCGGTGGCCATGGTCTGCCCCTGTGAACACAAGGAAACGAACGAGGCAGTGAGCTTCCAGTTTCCTGAGGTGGCCGCAGGGTCTGGCTTCATCCTTAATGAATTTTCTGGCAGGGGCTGTCACAGAATCAGGGAATGCCGGATCCAGAAAGATCTCAGGAATTGTCTGTGAGCCCCCTTGCTGCCCAGGTGAGGGTACTGGGGTCAGACCCCTCAGCTGTGTCGTACCTAGAACCAGACTTCCCTTTCTTGCCTGCTTCTGGGTGGTTCTCCTGTAGCCTGATGCTCTTACATTGTTTTCTCACATCATCACATTCGTAATTCCTGCGGTCCCTGTGAGCATGAGGTCCTTCGGGCAAGTTCCATGACTTTCCTTTCTTGTGTACTGCCCCCCCCCCCAGTCACCTAGCACAGTTTAGGGGGGACCTGGGGGCCAGCCGATCAGCAGATCCGCTCCTGCTTGGCAGTAAAGGAACTAATAGGAGGAGTGGTGGGAAAAGGAACAGAATCAGGACAGACACCCCCCCCCCCCCCCCCCCGCACCGCAAGCAAATTCTGTCTTGGGGATTCCCTCCTTCAGTTATAGGGAGTATCTTGTTTCGCTCCCCAGTTTACACCAGCTCTTCCTAAAGAGAAGGGAATCCTGTTTTCCTCACATCGGGCTGTTTGGTCTCATCAGCGGGGAGCATCTGTCCCCTGCTAGCCACCTCTGCTTTGTGACCCTGTATACATGAGGACTCTAAGGACACCCAGCCAGCCTCTGCCAAGAGACTTTGTTATGCCGTGTTTAAAAGAAAAAAGGCAGGAGGGGGGATTAATGGAGTCACAGGAAGTGAGATTATTACATTTATAAACACTGAGCCCGTGTTCACATTTCAGGTGTCCTGATTTATCTCACAGGTGGGAGGGAAGGACTTGCTGGCAACCTTTCACTCAGGGCTCTGAGTCTTGGAACAGGATTTCCTCTGCAAATTGTCGAAGATCAGATAAAAGTCTTAATCTCGGGCGCACACAGCCGCAGGCTTTGGCCCCTGCCACTGTGTGCTCAACTTTCAATAATGAGTCTCAACAATGGTTTGAGACTCAGTACGGTTAAAGAGGTGGGAAAGAAAAGGATCGGGCTGGAGCTATATGAGGGTTTCCCCGGGCACTCCGCATCCACTAAGGACTCCTGAACGAGTACTGGGCTCAGCACAACATGGGTCACTTTTTTCACTGCCTTTGGCTTCCATGCACCAAGTAGAAAGCACACAAAAACAGACTCAAATACCTACCCCCTTTTTTGGAAGGACAGAAACCAGAAGCATTCGCCTCTGCTTCTTGGGCTGGGTCCTTCTGAGCTAGCCTGGAAGCACACGTCCCAGGCATTGGCTGGCGGGTCTGTGAGGTTGGGAAAACGTTTAAACTGTCCTCCAGAATATTTGCGCTAAGGGGATGCCTATTTTTTTCACAATGCATCGTGTAAGTTTCACGTCTTTTCAGCATAGGAAGAACCAAGACCACATTTGTGAAGCGGCACTGTGTTAGAGGTTGCTCTGAGGAACGATAGTGAGCCAGCTGCCCTCTGAGCAGTTCAAGTCCCAGATAGAGAGTATATTAATCATGTTGAATGAGGCAGTCAACTGAGTTAGTACAAAGAGTGGAAAATCCTGAAATCAGGGTCTATACTCCCCAGGAGTCTGCCTGATCTAAAGTCCCACCTTGGTTTCATATTCTTACTACCTCAGCTAGGACTGCCCGTATTATATAGAGTCAGTTATGTGGGTGCTGTGCTGAAAGCTTTACTCGGATTCTCTCACTGAATCTTCACAACCTCCTTATCCCCATTTTACAGATGAAAACCTGAACCTCAGAGCAGTTTCCTGATTTGCTCAGAGTCACCCAAGCGTGCACCTTCGACCAAAGCATTTACCCCCCCACCCTTTGTGGGACCAGTATTTCAACAGCTCACTGTTCCTAATGCTCATCCCCGTGTTTATTCAGCAGGTGGCACAGGGCCAATCAGAGCAGCTGAAAGCCACAGCCCAGCCCGAGAATATGCGTTTTAGTCTAGAGTTCGATGAATTCCAAGGAAGTCACATCCAAAGCCATGAAGAATAACTCTGCTCTGAGGGAGGAGCTAGAACGAGGGCCCTCTTTCCTTTCCTTCCGACTGCTCCTGTTTAAGAACAAAAGTGTTCTGTGGTGCCGGGGCCCCGCAAGCCTGGGTACCCACAGCTTTTCTGTTGGCTCTGCCCTAGTAGGATTCCAGGGAGCTAGAGCAAGGGCTGTGTGAGGGCTACACTATCAAGGGATGGACTTACTTATTTGCCAGGAGAACTTAAGGGGTCTAGGAGAGGGGGTAGGGAGCAAAGTCTAATTAATGAGTTTCAGGGGAAACTCAATCTATGGAATGAATGATTTTCCCAGACGGGTGGTATTTAGAAGCTCACGAAAATCCTGCATTTTTCCATGGCTGTTTCCCATCCTTTCTGAGCCTTGGCTGAATGGATCCGGAAATCCTTTGGAAAAGAAAACGTGCTGGTCTGTTCACCTTGAAAATGAAGAAACCAAAAAGGCGTAATGTCCCTCTTCCTTCTCAGGTGGATTGATTACTTTTACAAGTACCTCAGGAGGCCCTACGGAAAAGGCAGATGCCATGTCCTGTCCCAGTGAAGAAGTTCATAATAATCTGTGCAAAACAGCACCCTGGGATAAACACAGTGTGGCTATATATATACCCTTGGCCGTTTCCTGCTGCTCTTGAAGCTTGTGCAGGCTCGAAGGTAGGGTGAGGCTGTGACCATAAGCCACACGGTGACATGTACATTAGCCATGCCCTCTGCTTCCTGTGCTGCTGACAACCTGGGCTGGATTAGCCCAGCACTGCTGGGGGACTGCCCAAGGGGAAGAAGCCCCTGACACTTGACCTTGTGGGTCTCTGAGGTGTGCTCTTGTCTTCTCTGGGTTCAGGTTGCCAAGCTGCAGATAGATGTCAGTGAGAAAAACACCAAAGAGCCAGCAGGCATGTCCCACCAGGACGGTCTGCTTGTGGAACTTTTGCACCACAACAGAAGAGGTCAAGTACAAAAGGGTGGTTAGTTAGCAAAGGAGCGGCCCTCTTGCTGTTAAAGGGACAGCATCAGTAAAACACTTTCTGAGTGAAGTTGTGTTAAAAATCACTTGGCAGGACCCCAGGGTCGCAGCCACGTGCTAGAAACCCACAGCGCTGGAAATAGTAACCATGATTTGAACTGCAGAATCACCTCTCATTTTAGGATTTCAAAACGCTCAAGCAGACATCTCACAGTGTAATTTTGGAGTGGCAAACGGGACGCCTGCTTTACAAAACAGTGAATTAAGGCACCAAAACATGCAGAGACTTGTCCTAAAACCTAGAGTAAGTCATAAGAGACCAGAATAAAGCTTGCAGCGCCCCCCACCCCCTTTCTCCACCCACCCAGCCAGCGGTCAGCATGTTATTCTGTCACACCCTCCTACTCCTTTAGGAGACTGTGGGGCACAACCTTGCACTGTTCAGAAGCTTTTCAGGAAACCCTGATGTGTAGACAGAACCACTGTGAGTCTACATCACTTGGACCCACATGTCCTGTGCCAGTCACTGGATTAAAAAGTCTGTAATTCACTCAGGCAGCTAGTTTTGATTGAGTGCTTACTGTCTGCCAGGCGTTGTGCTAAGTCCTAGCTGTGCAGGTAAATAAATGAAGGAGACCAGACACCCTGCCCGCGTAGACTTTTAGTCTAGTGGCGGGAAAGACGTCAATCACACTTCTGCACAAATGAATATGTGAGTAGAAGTGTGGTATGAAGGAAGAGGAAAAAGGTAGAGTGTCCTGAAAAAGAACTTAAGGCTGGATATCGTTGAGATGGGACCTCTCAAGGAAAGCCCCCCCCCCCGAAGAGATAATATTTCCACATAAGTAATAAAGATGGGAGGAAGGACTATGCAACCTTGCTTCCAACACCTACCCAAAGCAGGTTATGATTCTAAGAAGCAGCTAGTTCCAAAAATAAATAAATAAATAAATAAATAAATAAATAAATAAATAATTGCTGTCTGTCTTGAGCGTGCCTCCCTCTTGAGATAGTTTGAGTGGTTTATGGCAGGAAAGGAAAAGAAAGTGAGACCTATAGGGAGGTAGGGTCCTCCAGTGACCTGTGGTGAAGATACCATTAGGGCATTTCATTGTTTCCAAAACGTGGCTGAGGGATGTTCAAAGGGGTTTGTTCTACGCAACAGGATCCTGTGTTCAAAATAGTGTGGTAGGGCGCCTGGGTGGCTCAGTTGGTTGAGCATCTGACTCTTGATTTTGGCTCAGGTCATGATCCCAGGGTCCTGGGAGCCCCACATGGGGCTCTGTGCTGAGCATGGAGCCTCCTTAAGCTTCTCTCTGTCCCTCTCTCTCTGCCCCCTCCCTGCTTGCGCACTCTCTCCTCTCTCTCTCTCTAAAAATAAAAATAAAAATAATTTTTTTTTAAATAGCGTGGCAAACTCTGGGTTCTAGAAACATACAAAAGCCTCTTTGCCTCAGGATTGATCAGAATGTTGCATGTGCTAATATACCTCATGAACCTGTAAGGAAAGGAGAGGTGCAGTGTCTTCTGCAGCACTTTCCAAACAAATGCGATACTGGAACAGTTTGTTCACCGAGCACCTAACATGGGTTCGGAGATTTGTGTCTGCCTAAGACTCACTTGGGGACTGTAAAGAGTACTGGCTCCTGGGCTTGGCTCCTGAGATCCTAATTCACTAGGTCTAGAATGGTCTCAGGAAGCTTTTATTTTTAAAAATTTTATTTTTAAAAATTTTAAAATAAAATACACCAAGTTCAGGAGCCAGGCTTCCAGAGAAACTAACCAGGCTAGTACCCTGAGGAACACGTCAGCAGCTCTATTCATTTCCAGGACAAGCTTTCTGAACAGAGCTAAGTTATTGTTTATATATATATATTATTATATATAATAATATAATAATATATTATTATATATAATATATATACACATATACGTATCTATATACACGTATATACACACATACGTGTATATAGATACGTATGTGTCTATATACACGTACATATGTATGTATATATATGTATACATATACATACATATATATATGTATACATATACATACATATATATATGTATACATATACATACATATATACGTGTATATGTATACATATATATACACGCATGTATATACAACAACAACAGCGAAAATAATTAGAAGCAAAGTGAGTTAACAGACCACAAATCCGACCTTAGTCTACAATCTGTGGAGTGTCTCACGTCAAGCTACAAAGACCACATTTGTCCTTTTGGACTTGGTGGGCAGGAACGTCATGTGTGGTAGAAGGCTGAGAATTCCTGACGCTGTGCAAACACAGGATCCAGCAGAATGTTTTCTGATGTGCCCATCTGTCTTTGTCTAATTAGCCGCTTCTCTTTGGCCGCCTCCTGTCCTTTCAGATGGAACAAAGGTACCCAGAAAGACACATCTTAATGCATTCATATGCAAAGAAGTTTGTGTCTTATTTTCTCTCCCTCTTGTCCTGGGCCCAGGAGAATGAAAAAGCCTGGGGGGAACGGTGCTTTTCAGAGGCGTTGGCTCCCACAAGCTCCGCCTATCTGGGTTGTGATCAGCATAATGGGAGGGTGGCCGTGTGGGAGGGGGAGGGGGGAGCCTGAGCATATGACCGTGACCGGAGCTTGCTGTTGAGATGCAAGGGTTCAGATTACTATTGCCTAAGCCTCAGCAGCCTCCCAGAGCTCCAGGCTCCACGCTGCAGACAGAAAACACCTTTGCAGTCACACACCAAAAAAAATTCTAATACCATCTGCCGGAGATCTGACCAGGTTCGAGGAGACACAGGACGTGAGAAGGAGGCTGTAGAAAGAGGAGAATGTGAGCAAAACTAGCGTTCTCCTTCACATTAAAACAACCCTGCCTTGTCCTTCTCAGAACATTCTTTGGCCCGAAAATTTAGAGACAGGGCCATACTTGTGCATGTGCAGAGACCGGGATTTTCACAAACGGCAGGTCTAGGGGTGAGTGTTGTGTAAGAACCCATATAAAGGTGCACGATTGAACTGTTCAAAAGTTGGGGATGATTGTCACTGAAACGAGGATGAGAGGAAGGAACGAGTGACATCTCTCCAAAGATAGCTGCACATGAAAGGCGTTTGTCCTTCTCACCCACGAGGTCTGCCTCTTGGTGCGTTTTGCTGGGTTTGCACTAATGCTCTGGCTGGTGGTCATTTGCTCTCGGTGGACAGTTTCACTTCCTAGTTTTGCCGAAATGGCAGTGAGGCCTGTTGCTTGGGCCTGCTGTGTCACTGAAGGAAGTGTGCAGTTTTAAAATGTCAAAGCCAGCAGCCTCGTGTCCAGTGCGTGCCATCAATCAGCAAGTGTCCCTGGGCCTCTGATGAGCCCACTGCGCATTAAAATGGTGACTAACAGATAAAAATCTCACCTTAATGCTCACCTACAGTCTCACGAAGGCGGCAGGATCACAAAGCAAAGAAAAATGGTGTCACTATAAACAATTAAACGTACTCACTGCCGGTGTGTTTTGGGGCAACGAATGCATTAGAGAAAACGTAGCCCCATGGAAAGCCTGGGTTTCTGGCATCTGGGGTGCTGGGCTCATGTTCTTGTACTTAGCAGCTTTGTGACCAGGAATGAGGTCTTACCCTTGCAGAACCTTCCTTTCTTCATCCACAAAATGGGGAAGGGAAATAATACTACCTACTTCCCCATGAATTATGGTATTAAATAAGATCATAGGTGTGGGAAGGCTCCTATTAAGATAAATGTCTTGAACTATAAAATAGTCTAAAAATCCCAGTTATTATTATTGCTAGAATCACAGTATGGAGGGAAATAAGTGTAGAAGATGCATCTTCTGCCATTTCCATTAAAAAGACAGAGACAGGGGCTCCTCAGTGGCTCAGTCCGTTAAGCAGCCAACTCTTGATTTCAGCTCAGGTCATGATCTCATGGTTCCTGAGATCAGGCTCTGTGCTGACAGCATGGAGCCTGCTTGGGATTCTCTATTCCTCTGTCTCTGCCCCTCCCTTGCTCTCTCAAAATAAAATAAACATTCAAAAAAAAAAAAAAAGAGAGAGAGAGAGACAGACAGACAAACAGACAGAGACAGAGAATGAGCTGAGTACAGGAATTAAACTAGCCCAAGTCTTTGTTCTGGCCCCTTGCTCTATGCTTAAATTCCTCCATAATAACTTAAAGGTAATTAATAATGGCTATCATTTGTATTGAAGGATTTAAGATGAATTTATTTCTGAGATTTGGAGAAATCCCAGAAAATAAAGTACTTCCTAAGATAGCATTTGGTTTTCATTTTCAGAGAGCTGACCTCTAATTTAGGAGAATTTTGTGGATGTGTAGTTGGTATAATTCCTTCACAGATCAGTTTGATAGTCAAAAATTATCATAATGACAATCAGTAGTATTATTAGGTCTGTAGACAAGATAGGCAAATAAAAGGTCACACTGTAACACCCATGTGATTGTGATTTACTAGGTAGTTGAATGAACCAGGAGTCTGAATTTGGCTGTATTGGGAGAATAAATAGTGAACTGCTTATGAATTTCATCGGCCTTTCTCAGCCTTCCCCACCCTTACATGCCAGGTCCCCTTAGAAATTTATGATTCCTGCAAACAGAAAGTAGTATTAAGAAGAAGATGTTTAAATTTTTTTCCTTTAAGGGTCTCATGTGCTGGCCTGAGAAATTGTTTAACCTGACTTTACAGGGAGGACCTTGGAAGGAATAGGACAAAGGACAATGGAAATAAGCCAGGGGGCCCCTGGGTGACTCAGTCAGTTAAGCATCTGACTCTTGATTTCGACTCAGGTCATGATCTCATGGTCCCTGGGTTGGATCCCCAAAGCGAGGAGCCTGCTTGGGATCCTCTGTCTCCCTCTCTCTCTGCCCCTCCCATTCCCTCCAAAATAAATAAATAAACATTAAAAAAAAAAAAAAAAGCAAGCAACTGGAAATGGGGAGCAGTTGATCCTGAAGTTCCCTAATACTTCCACCCCCATCTGGTATCCAGGGGCCAAATCTCAGTTCCTTGGGCATGACCAAGGAGGCTGTCTATTTGGTTTAGCAGTGAGACCTTACTATTTAAACCCTTTGCCCAACCCCACTAAACAGGAAATGCAAGCTGCTAGAGCTTAACATGCAACCACTCCTCAGGTCCCCAACCCCCACTCCCTCCCGGGGTAAGTACATTGTTCTTTCTTTCCATTATGATGAGCTGCACACATTCATGTAATACGTGCAAGGCTGTCAGTTAGCAACTGTTAGAAAAAGAAGACCTGATAAGAATTCTTACAGTCAGGAATCTCAGACTCAGGAAACTTCCCACAAAGGGCGTAACATGAGTTGATAAGCTACAGCTTTTGATGGTGGCATTAGCACTCTGGCTTCTGAAATCCTCAAGATGGGTGCCTATGGCACTCTTGTCATGCTTGAAATTCTCATTGTTGGCTTGATATCCTGAATCCTTTTGTCACTTGAGCAACCTTGAGAATGTGGGAACCTGGAGAGGTTTGGTGAGATACACCCATTTCGGACACACCCAAGACATGCCAGGTACAGATAAAAATCTCCAGTGTAGCTGAAACATCCAAACACAGAGCTTATGGCTAATGGTACACCTCTAAACCGTGTTGTTCACTGGCTTTCCAAAGCGAGTGCTCATCGAATACTGTATGTACGATCGAAAGAAGACTAGAAAGAATGGCTATTTTTCTGACTCTAGAAAAGACAGATAGCTACCATGTTGTCTATATGCATACTTTCTGCTATAACACTATTTGCATGAGTTAAATATTTATAGGGCAATATTTAGTAGTTTTCAAAACGCATTCTAATTTGTGGGTATTTGTGCGTGTGCAGGTGTGTGTGGGAGACCATGAAAAAGACTATGTCTTGCCATTGGGGAGTAGAGCCTGACTCAGCACCCCAAACAAGGCCAGACCCCAGTTTGCATTCCAAAGGATGGTACTAACCGGACGATAACGCTGAGGCTTCCTCCCCATGCTCAAGCAGACATTTTCGGAAGGGTCTATACGTTTATATAAAAGAGTATGGGTAATCTTTCTGAGCTCAAGAGTCATATTTCTCCAGTAGATTTAACTCTTAAATGGACAAGACCCTTTCAAACTGAATTTGTTGAATCCAATCACTACATCACTACGTAGTGATGATGGTGTGGACCCTCCATGGGAGCAGGAGAAAGGCCACCTGATATAGAACAGACAGAAAGAATGAGACCTGGGGACCAGCACAGCTCTCTCCCCTCACCTGTAAAATGAGGCTATAAACTCTTTGACCTACCTTGGAGCGTTATCTTCAGGACCATGCTAACTGGGAGCTGAAACACAAAAACAAAAACAAAGCCCAAAAAACAGAATACACAGCACAAAGCAAGGCATTTCTGAGTGAGACTCATCCAATAGATACCAGTGAGGCTTGTTTCACGTCTCTCTAGATGGCCTCCACCACACCTGAGCACTGGCCATCTGCAACATGGTGCCTCGCCAACGTCAGAGAGTTCTACAGCTTGAATGAACCCTTGGTAGGAATTTTGGCCAGGCCCTGGTCTCTGAACTATGAACTCCGCCATGAACAAGATGTTATTTTTTTTAACCCATCGTTTAAAATTAATTTAAAAAAATTTTTTTGTTTATTCATTTTTGAAAGACAGAGAGAGACAGAGCACAAGCAGGGGTGGGGCAGAGAGAGAGGGGGACACAGAATCTGAAGCAGGCTCCAGGCTCTGAGCTGTCAGCACAGAGCCCGACGCGGGGCTCAAATTCACAAACCATGAGATCATGACCTGAGCCGAAGTTGGATGCTCAATGGACTGAGCCACCCAGGCGCCCCTAAAATTAATTTTTAATGAAAGAGATAATACATATAATATATTCCTTTAAAAAGCTCAAATAGCAATGAAGTAAGAACCTCCTTACCTCACCGTACACCCCTCCCCTCAGTCTTACTCGCATCCTAAATGTGGCCATTGAGGGTTTATTGAGGTTCCTGGGATAGATCATGCAGATGATGCATCACCTTTTCCCTCAGGAAACTATCTTTTAGGCTAAGTTCCAATTACTTTTGCTGTGATGTTACTGGCAAGGCTTTTGTGGAGGGTTTACTTTCTATCCAACTGCAAATCATCAATATGATGTACATAATGTGGAGGCCTTGACAATAGGAGAAGAATTGCTTGATAAAAACTTGTGTGGAAATAGCTTGCGATCTGTAGGGACATGAATAGCCAACAGTAGTTCCCTGAGCTACAGACTCTCTCCCATCAGCACCATAGGACATTGGAGCTGGGAGAGATAAGTGTAGCCAGGTTCTACCCTTGAGCTTTCCATCTTAGTCTTAACAAGGAACATCAATGTTTTACCATAATATTGTCATTGTGGTTGTGCAATTTTTAGAGAATGTGCTCATGGGGAGCAAACACTCTCCATGCTTCCTTTGCCCTTCTGCCTTACATACCATCTCTCCCACTCCTTCATTTTATGGAAGGGGAAATGGAAAATCGGAGAAGTAATCCTTGCTCAAGAGCCCATGGCTGGTCAGTAGTGGAGAGAGCAGAGCTCTGGATCCCATGTTTCTGTTCCGGTGCGTTTTCTACTCTACACTATTTCTTTTACATGTGTTTCTTGCGAATATCCCATACTAAGAAATCAGATATAAACAATGCACTGAAATATGAGACAGCCGCGTCTCTGCCTTTCTTGCATGAGTCAAGTGTTTTAAAGCTCAGAGCTCATCCCCTGCCACCCAAGCTTTCCAAATGCTTCTAGGTGAGATGCCCAGATTCAAGACCATTTCCATTTCTGAGTGTTCTTCTATCTGCTGAGCCTCTGTGTGGGCTACAATGAATAGGAAAAAAATCTGATTTGGACTCCTGGAACCCCCACTTCAAGCTCTGTGACATGGGACAAGTCATATCACCTAGCTCAGGCTCAGTTTCTTTACTTGTCAACCATTAGAGTGTTGTCAGGAGGGCCCGATAACATAATGCACATGAAAGCATTTTAGAAAAGAAAATACTACAGGCAGTTGCCATTGTTATAAATCTTTGGCTCATCCTCTTATGTCCAGGTCTGAAAATATCCCCTCCACTGATGTCTGAACAACAGAAAAATGGAACAAAGCAAAGACCCAGGGCTGCATTTGTACTCTGGAGTCCCCTCTATTATAGTATCTGTGTTGGGCTTTCCAGTGGGTAGGTCGAAACAAAACAAAACAAAAAAGAAGAAGAAAAAGCAGCAGCAAATACTGCTTGGTTTTGCATTTTCCCTTCTGTTTTCTGATTAGAGTCTCTATGGCCTGTGAGTGCAGAGAGAACCTCAAAAGATTGTGTTTGCTGCAGATAAGCACCAAACTCGATGTTTATCAGCACTTATCTCCTGCAAACTCACTCTCTGGAGGCTTCAAAGACTGGGGAGATCTCTCAGCCTTGTTCTGAGGAGAAGCAAGCTCCTGCAGGGCTCAGCAGCAGGTGTGGTCCAACTTGCTCCATCCCTAGGAACGTGGTTGTCTTGTTCCTCACATGCAAAAGAAGGAAGCAGAGGGTTTACCCAATGCCTGGGGATGGGTAGTGGGGTAAAGGGAGCAGCAGAAGAAAAGGAGTGTTTTGAAACCAGCCCAGAAAGGCTGAGCAAGTAGGTGAGGTGGGGGAGGGGAAGGAAGGCTATGTATCTACCTGCCCCACCCATCTCAGGACTTCATCTGCCAGACAAACCCATCACACCTTCAAAAGGTGTTTGAATTCCCTTCCTGCTCCCAGCTCACCACCCCTTACCATCTTCGGGTGCGCCCATTAGTCTGTATTCAGAGGGATTGTTGGCAGGGAGTGGGACAGTGGGAGGGGGGAGGGGGTGGGGGGAATGGGGGAGCCAGCATTTTATTAGGCTGTTGAATTTGATTTATTAGGGGGGAAAAATCCTTCGCTTGCTTGCCACACAGGTTATTCTCAAAGTGAAAACTCTATTTTACTTTGAAAAAAAAACATGGCGAAAGTGCCTACAGTTATGAATGGAGCTCTTTGTTACCTTCCAGATCGACAAGACAGACTGTTTGGTTCATGTCTGTGCACTAGCAAAGGAGTGTGGGGGCCTGGGAGACAGATGTGGCCTTAATTGCATGGAAATATTAGAAGATCGTTAAGCCATTTTGACAGGATTTTCCTCTTGCTGCAGGAGCAAAGGGCCACGTCTGAGCTGCATCGGGTCTGGCCAGACCCTCCAGCTGGGCCTCTTGTCCCCGCGTGTGAGGGACACATGGGCCTTGATTCACTTGCCCTGATAGTAGAAGGAAATAGATGCCTCCTTGCTATCGACGTCTATGCATGGCTGTGCTCCATGAGTGCAGAGAGTAATCCCCCAAGAAATCCTCAGACCCAAGGTGGGAGTTGGAAGAGAAGCTGTGTATTGAAATAAATATTTGGGAATGGGTGAACACATGCACACAAAGCGAGAGTGATCGGGCTGTCTCTAAACTGACGGGTGTTCTCTATAAAGCTCTCGAGGGACCCACATAGGATCTGAACGATTTACTGAAAGAATACATCTGTTATCACAACAAATAAGGGTATTTAACGACGACAGTTTTCCATCTCTTCACTTTTCCCTTTGGAGTTTACATTTGGTGCTTGTAGAATTATTCCATTGAGAGTGTTGGAAACAAGTCAGAGAGATCTTAGAACAATGTTGGGTTGTCAAAGAACAATACCTGGTAAATATGGTCGCTCTGGTCTCTCCTTGCCTGGATCCCCTCCTCTCCTCCTTGCCCCATAATTTTCTGTGTGCCTAGAGAACACAATTTTTTTTCCCATAAGCCTATATTAAAATAATTATGAGGACTGATCTGCTGGGAGGGAAGGGGAAACCCCCTCTAAAACTACAGTGTGGGAAGCCCTTTGGGTTACAAGAGTCAATGTTTTAGAGCAAGTCTTTCTCAACCATCAAATGTGGACAGTAGAGACGTGGAGTGAATTAGTATTATACAATCCTCCCTTCAGAGGGGTGAGGTCATGGTCACGTGGAGCATCATAATGGTCAGATGGGGCTGCGCTGGTGGGTCATGGCTTAGACGATGTTTGAACCACAGCCTGGGAGAGACGGAGACAGGGTGACCAGAAAGGAAGGGAGGGAGAGAGGAGGGAGAGAATGTGCAGCAGCAGAGATCCTGTTTTCATGCAAATGTTGTTGTTAACCTAAAGGGAAAAAGGGAAGGGCTACCAGGCAGCATTGGCACACCAGAGTCCCCAAGCTGTGCTAGTCAAGTGCTGCTCTCCCAAGGGCTGGACCTTCGAGAAACACCAGGGATGTGTTACAAGGCCAGGAGCGCACAGTCTGCAAGCTCCGGTTGAACGTAAAATCACCGGCCCACTCAGACGTGGGCTCTGGGTCTCCGAGGAGAAGCAGAGTTTGCCTTCCAGCCAGTCAGGATACAGGGGCACCTTACCGCTGCTTTTTCCAGATCACTGGAGATCTAGGTATCTCGTTAGAGGACGCTGCAGAGAGAGCCACAACTCCATTTTACTAAATGGAGAACGGTGCCCTTCCAAATCTCTTGGGAACAGCCTTTGAGGGTGGTGGCGGCGAGTCTATGCCCCCTTCTCTCTGCTATCTGCTCTTCAGAGGATGAGATGAAATGTTGAGGTCCTAGCTGGCTATTTATGACCAGGAAAGTCCCTGCAGTACATTTGTTGATAGTCGATGAAGTGTTAACGCCCTGCCCCTCGGCCACATTCCTGCTCAGTTCACTGCTTGCCTCCTTCTCTGAAATCCCCCTGCCTTGACAGTTGGTTGGGCCATCTCTCAGTACTTCGCGTCCTGCCACCTTCTCGGGAGGCAGTGGCTCAGCTGCTTTATTGCTTTCTGGGATGCTACACGTGGCAGAAGATACGGTCCATTGTTACATGAGCTGTGGTAAAGTGACAGGGCGGGTACCTTACACTTTCCAAAATTCTTTTATGAGCCTCGTTCTTATTTACTTGAATCCTCACAGCAGACCCTAATTCCTGCCTTATTAAGTTCAGGATCTTCTCTCCCCTTCTCCCTCTCTCACTACACCCTCCCCCTCCCCCATCTCCAGCCCCGCCCTGAGGCACAGGCTGTGATTACACAGCAGATTTGGAGCTGCTCCTTGCTACTTACCGTCCAGGGGCGACCCTCTCATTTACAAAGGCATCTGCGTGCTTGTCTGATATTTGCTTCCCTGAAGAGCTAGGGTCAGATCAGGGGTAGGGGGAAGTTTCTACAAATGTCCTAATTCTCTAGTAGCAATAATGCTATTAACATTCTGTGATGCCATTTTTCCATTGACATGGTCCTGAATTTTATTACAGAGCCTGGTACATAGCACATGGCCAATAAATACTTGTTAAATGAACGAATGCATCCACGAATGAATGCTTTTTTTTTGCGGCAAATATGTTCACGCTCCCCTAAAGAGAGAGGACGGACGCGTTAAGGAAATAGCCAACGTGACTTTTGCATGTTTTGAGTAGCGCCTAGTCTGGCCACCAAGCACAGGTATCTACAACCTATGCTGGCCACAGTAGTCACCACTAGTAACACGTAGCTATTTCAATTGACATGAACTACAATTCACTAAGATTTTAAAATTCAGTTCCTCCGTTGCACTAGCCACGTTCCAAATGCTCCATACCCACACAGGCCTGGTGACTTCTCTGTTGCACAGTGCAGATTTTAAAATATTTCCTATCACAGAAATTTGTATTGGACAGTGTTGGTCTAAAAGATAAATTTACAAGTTCCATGTCTTTCTATGTAGAAGAATAATATATTAGGGCACCTGGGTAGCTCAGTAAGTTGAGCACCCAACTCTTGATTTTGGCTCAGGTCATGATCTCACTCTCGTGAGACTGAGCCCCACATCGGGCACTGTTCTGGGCGTGAGCCTGCTTACGAATCTCTCTCTCCCTCTCTTTGCCCTTCTCCCCTGCTTGCTCTCTGCCTCTCTAAAAAAATAAAGACAAAAAAATAACAAGCTTACATAAACATTTTGCTTCTTAAAAAATTTTTTTTAATGTTTATTTATCTTTGAGAGACACACACAGAGCACGAGCAGGGGACGGGCCGAGAGAGAGGGAGACGCAAAATCCAAAGCAGGCTCCAGGCTCTGAGCTATCGGCACAGAGCCCAATGTGGGGCTCGAGCTCACAAACAAGATCATGACCTGAGCTAAAGTCGGACGCTCAACCGTCTGAGCCACCCAGGCACCCCACATTTTTTTTTTAAGTTTATTTATTTATTTTGGGAGAGAGAGAGAAAGAGAATGAGCAGGGGAGGGGCAAAGAGAGTGGGAGACGGAGGGTCTGAAGCGGGCTCTGCACTGACAGCAAACCTGACATGGGGCTCAAACTCACGAACCATGAGATCATGACCTTAGCGCTTAACCAACTGAGCCACCCAGGCGCCCTGTCAGATTTTGTTTCTTAATTCTGATTTTATCGCAAGACTGAGGTTATAGAGCACGTTCTCGTTCTTTTCCAGAATCCTTAACACGTTTGAAAAGTCATTCAGTCTTGTTCTTTGGGTCAGGATTAGAAGGAGCAAGGTGCCTATGAGGTTCCCCCAGGGACATGTTGCTCCCAGTTTCCCGAAAAGGGCAGGATTGGGAAGGTTGACATCATTGATTTTGGCCTTCTTATGGAAATCACCGAGCCTGTAATGAACGTGGGAGATCTCAACCACGCAGAAAACTAAGCGGAAGCGGCAGTATAAGAACTTGACAGCCTTTGACAATGGAGCCTGGAGTTAAGGGAACCGAGAAGGAAAAAGGAGCTGATGAGGTTTTTGGACATCTCCTCAGGGCATCCCCACCTGGCGGGCTAGTTTCCCATTTCCTTTAAGTTTCTGAGACATCAAGGATTAAGCCTGACTGCCACCATGACACATGCCCTTGAGAGAGACAGACAGGCTCCTACTGGGCAAGGCCGATACCTTCAGAAGCGTCCAAGAGTAGAACACTAAGTACCCTTTATAGAGTAACTAAATCAGTCCCAAGTCCCCAGGAACTGTCAGTGGGCTTCAGCTGGGCTTTCTGTGCAAATAGCTTTACTGAGATTGACAAAGAAAATATCTGCATGTAATCCCACTGAGATGTTTTCATTGGAAGGCCATGGCGGGACTTGTTCACAAAATATCTGCTTTTCCTATAGATGGATGCCGAGAGACAGGAGGCCCAGTGCCAGACTGCCTAGGTTTGGCACTCAAGTCAAGCAAGGATGAAGGCCAACCCAGTGGGCGACTGCCTTGAGGGCGGCTGCCAGCCGAAAGACCAGCTGTGTCCCGGGGATGCAGCCTGAGCTCCAAGAGGAGCGGATGCTTGGCTTTTTGTGCATAGACCAGGCTGTCCTCGGTTCCCCTTACCTCCTCCCTGGAAGGGAAGGCAGTGGTCCCATGAAGCTACGATACACTGAGATCTCTTAGCTTGCTCATAGCTAGGCTGGCCATCCGATGCATCATCCGAACAGGAATAATTTTGAGAGTGAAGGGAGGTATTATGTAACATTTTCTGGAACAATCGGCATAGACTGGGACGGTCCCAGGCAAATGGGGCTGGAGGATCCATCCTACACCGCACTGGAGAGGGTCTTGTGGATCATCTAGTTCAGTCGGTCTAATGTCGCGAGAAACAGGCCCAGGGAAATGATGTGCTTTTCTTACATTAGAATCTGTGAATCATACTCAGAAGATTAAGCTCAGAGGGTGCTTACTATGTGACAGGCGTGAGTTTAGAATACAATTATTATCATCCCTAGTTTACCGAAAAGGAAACTGTGGCACGGAGAGATTAAAGAATTTGCCTAAGGTCACAGAACTAACAAGTGGTGAGTGTTGAGTCCAGATCCGGTCAGTCTGGCTCCACTCCCTTCTCAGAGCAGAGACCCAGTGGGGAGCCCTTTACATATGCTAACCCACTCCACTTGAAGTGGGTCCTGTCATTGTGCCCATCGTTGGGATGAGGGAATCGAGGCACTTAGTTAAGGGTTAATAAGGCCTATGGAAAGCCACAAAGAAAACCCGTCCTTGAAGGATTTACAGTCTGGTTAGAGAGACAGAATGTGAACCTATGAAAAACTACCCTCTGTGGCACAAGCGAAATGAAAACAAAAGCAATGTGACAAAGCCGTCTAGAATAAAGTGATGACTCAGTGGTGGAGGGGACAGTGGGGGGCTGCGGGAGGCAGGGAAACTTCTTGGAGGTGGTGGCACTTGAGGCGTCCTGGAAGGTCCCCTTCACCCATCTCAGGCTCTACCTCCTCCAGGAAGCCTTCCCTGAGCTCCTCACTCACTGCCCTCTCGTCCCACCCCTACATAAGTATCGTTGTGTGGATCAGTCTTCTGCCCAGATTTGAGCTCCTTAAGGGCAAGTGTGAGAGTTTGGGGTCTCATTTATCTTTGTATCCCCTGTGCCTAGCCGAATGCCTGACCCCCAGTGGGTCCTCCATAAAAGTGTGGTGGGTAAATGAGACCTGAGGAGGCAGGGTTGACGAGGAAAGGCAGTGCCGTGCAGGGATAGCTGGTTCGAGTGACGGAAAAAGCCAGCTGGTTTTCACATAGGTATTTGCAGACACCAAAAAAGCAGTCAAGAAATGTATATTGAATAGGTGTCTAAAGGTTCAGAGTGCTGGGTCTTATATAACAAGAGGAGAATCTATTAAAAATAGAACATTAAGGGGCATCTGGGTGGCTCAGTCGGTTAAGCGTCCAACTTCAACTCAGGTCATGATCTCACGGTTCGAGGGTTCGAGCCCCGCGTCGGGCTGTGTGCTGACAGCTCAGAGCCTGGAGCTTGCATGGGATTCTGTTTCTCCCTCTCTCTCTGCTCCTGCCCTGCTCACACTCTGTGTGTGTGCGTCTCTCTCTCTCAAAAATAGACAAACATTAAAAAAAAGGGAGGGGTGCCTGGGTGGCTCGGTCGGTAGAGTGTCCGAGTTTGGCTCAGGTTGTGATCTCACGGTTCGAGGGTTCGAGCCCCGCGTCGGGCTCTGTGCTGACAGCTCAGAGCCTGGAGCCTGCTTCAGATTCTGTGTCTCCCTTTCTATCTACCCCTCCCCTGCTTGCGCTCTCTCTTTCCCAAAACTAAATAAACATTAAAAATATGTTAACAGAACATTAAAATGCAACAGAAGGAGCAAGAGAGGGAGAGAAGAAATGGGGGCAGGATGCAGGAATAGTGAAGAAGACAGAAACGTGAGCAGAGGGTGCCCAGAGGGAGCAGGATAAAATAAAGCACACAAGCTAGGAAGCCCAGGAAAGGACCTCCTTAGGCACCACCTCCTTCCATCATCTCCATCCTCAGGGCTTTTGCCACATGTCCCTGCAACAATATGGTAACCGTATGCCGTGGGGCCACAAGAGGACTAAGCACCTTGGATAGCATGGTTCATCCAGATGTGAGAGTTGGAGGTATTGCACACTCAGGACTCGATGGGCATGAGGTCGCCAAGCGTGACTCCTCAAGCGTGAATCAGGGAAAGGAGACAGCCATTAAGAGCTACGAGATGGATTCAGGGGCTCCTCTGTTCCCAGTGTCTCGTGAGGAAATGAAATAAAATGGAGTCCCCTGCGCGACACCTAGCTGGTCCATCGCAGTGAAATGGCATTCTCCCTGGCAAGTGCCAGCTGAGGCTGGCAGACATTTCCCAACTGGTGTGCACAGGACTGGACCCTCCGGTTCTTGAGGCTGGTTTTGCGTTCGTTGCCCCCCCCCCCCACCCCGTTCCAGGGCGCTCCTCGGGTATAAGCTGGAAGGAAGAGAGCAAAGCCCCACCCCCACCCCCACCCCCACCCCTACCCCCACCCCCGGGTGCATGTTTCCTTGTGGTTTTCCTGTGATTATGAGGGCACCAGTTGCCATGGAAACTGTCGCACGAGGCAATTGTCAGATAAGATCATAGCTTCTAGGAATAGGGCCCTCAAGTGGTTGTTGAGAAGGATCGGTCAGTGGCTTTGTGTTTAAATTTGAACAAGACATCGACACTGGGTGTGGCTGTTTAAAAACCAAAAACTGGACAAGCCTGGGGTCCAGGGCTTAATCGAAACTGCTCATGGCCAAGAGATAGAATGGGAAGTCTAAGTGCTGGTCAAGGTGCTGGCAGGGGCCGGGAGTCTCTTTGTCTCCTACCAGTTCCAGGGATTTTATCCACTAAAAAAGGTTATTGCACACCGACGGGGTGTTCAGAATGGAGTAAGCGACTGGGAATGGAAACAAACAATAAGACTAATTGGGGTTCCTCTCCTCAGGGCACCTCCAGCAGCAGAGCTGGTCTTTGAGAAAAAGGATGGGAAAGTTCCCATGACCCCAGAAGTCAAAGAAGCACCCAAGGGCACCTGCCATCTACTTCCTCCTCTCCCTGGCACTTAAGAACGTTGTGGAAAGTGTCATTTCCACCCCCTGGTGGACAGCTGTCTGCCCCTTGGGGGAGCCCATCCTTTCAGATCTGAATCGCCTCACTGCCCCCTTCCCTTTGTCACTCAGCGTCTCGTCTGGTCCCCACAGACCAGATTGAGATCCTCTTGGTCCAGCTACCAAGCCAGACCCATAAGGACAAGATTCCAAGGACAATTCTTAGTGCTCCCACTCTCAAGCAGTAAGAAAGGTCAGGAACTTTATCCTGGCTCCGAGGCTATTCTATTAGCCCCTGCACTGAATGAAACGCAGACTTTGTGAGGAAACGTTGCAGCCTCTCCCCACAGAGGACGCTTCTTCCAAGCCCTCAGCTCTCTGTGGTCAGGGCAGTGAGGCCGTTCGCCATCGTCAGAGAGCCTTAAACATTTGATAGAAGACAGTTAAAATTTTCCAGGAACGAAGAGCTTGGGTAGTTTGCCCAAATTCACACAGCCAGTAACGCTCTGCTTTGACCCAACCTGTAACCGGTGCCTTTTATGAGAACACATTTGTAAAACAACACCCTACGGGGTGAGGACAGAGCCAAAGTGGTTTGTTTCCTCCACCCTTTGCCTTTTGACCCCTCCTGAAGCAGACATGCTCCCTGCCCCATCTGGATCTTCAATGGTCCTCACTCGCCAACACCTCTGTAGTCAGAAAACCACCCTCCAGATCCGGGGAAACATCCAGATACATAACCACCTGTATGTCACGGGCACTAGGGCACCAATCCTTTGTCTTGGAGTCATTGACCCTTTAGTGGTCCCCAGACAGAGAAGGGAGTGGAGCCACTGGTATGGAAATATTCCAGTATTTTTGATGACTGGAACAGCCTCCCCTGTGAAGTCAGACAGAATACTGTCCCAATGTAAGTGATGTGCAGCAATAAAAAAAAAAAAAAAAAAAAAAAAAAAAAAAGTACGTAGGGAACTACTGGTCTACCAGGAGTCTACCTGGTAGACTGGTCCAGCTGGGTCACCTGCCAGGACTTCCGCCTTCCCTACCCGCCTCTCCCCATGGCATCTGGGGTTGACAGCTCTGTCCATCATCCCCGGTTGCGCCAGCGAGGGCTTTATTTACCCCGTCAACCCTTCTGAACTGGCAGGAGAACATAGGCTCCATTTCACAGAAGTGAACATTTAAGCTTCCTAACCTTAGTGAGCCTCAGCTTCCCATCCCCATTCGGTTCTGCCCCTGCGGCACCATGGGATCCACTTCAGGGGTCAGGTCAGTCCCTGTTATGGGAGAGGAGCTTGACTCCTGGATGGTCAGATGTAATGAACTCTACATAACAGATCTTCGCTGACCCTTTTGCTGTCACCTTTGTCATCGAGAAAAAGCAGGTTGAAGAGAGGTCAGACCCATTGTAAAGAAACAGAAAGTAAAGCATTCTATAAAACGTTCCTGTCTTGGGGTTCAGACTAACCTTCTATCCCCTTCCTGTTAGTTTCCATATTCAGCACTTTTTTCTTTTCAGCAGTAAAATCATTCTCTGTGGGAGGAGAATTTAACTTTGATGTTTAGAGATGCCCTTTAAATGTGGTTATGGTCAAAACAGTGACTGTAAAAACTCAAAGTCAACAGGCAAAGGTAGATACCCATGGGAGACCTGGAGAAGCATCTAATGGGGATCGTGATTAACACAAGGCCACAGCTCTGGATTCTGTTACATGGCATACCTTTACAGAACACAGAGACCCTCTTCTCTGAACCCATTTAGGCTCATTCCCTTAATTTATTAAACTCCATTAAATAAAGTACTTTCATCTGCAAAGGATTCTAATTCCATTTTCTAGGAACTTGGCTGGCTGCCTCTCCCTGGGTCGCCCGCTACAGAGCCCCCTCCCCAGCGAGTGAAGATTTAAGTTGGGGGTGGGTGGGTGGATTGAGTGAAGGGGAGCAGGGGGGACAGAGTTCAATAAAATACTTTAGAAATCAGCGAAGCACTCTGGGTTTCCATGGCAGGTTTGGCTCTCTGGCACGGCCTAGGATTATAGTTCACGGGCTGGAACTAGTTTAGGGGAAGAGTGTAAGTTCTGCAGTCAGGCCACCGGCTGGGCAATTCACTAGTTGAGGGACGTGAAGCAAGTATGAACCTCTTTAAGCCTCAATTTCCTTTTCAATAGTATCGCGATCTTAACAAACATCTTAAAAGGCTAAATGAGGTAATGATTGTAGGAGTTCCTTGTAAGCGTCACAATATGAAATAGTGCATGTTCTATTTATTCTTTCTAATTTATGTATTTAAATTTTTTTTTCATGTTTATTTATTTTTGAGAGAGACAGAGACAGAGCCTGGGCAGAGGAGGGGCAGAGAGAGAGGGAGACACAGGATCCAAAGCAGTCTCCGGGCTCTGAGCTGCCAGCACAGAGCCCGATGCGGGGCTCGAACTCAAGAGAACTGTGAGATCATGACCTAGGCCAAAGTCGGATGCTTAACCCAGCTGAGCCACCCAGGCGCCCCTCTTTCTACTTTAAAAAAGTCACCCTTGTTTGCCTTTTGTTTCTTTGTTGTTTTCTCGTTGCTAGTTAAGGGTAATTCTGATAGGTGGTTATCAGAGGAGTTACGCCCTCAGGATGAGATTGACCCTCCCTCACTGTGTGAACCTAGAGAGGTTATGCTCTGTGCCTCAGTTACCCCGTTTGTTTAGTCCTGGTTCTGATTCCTGAAGCCAGTGTCAGTAACCGTGGTGAAAACGATACTTAGACAATCACCTTCTGCCTCCTCTGGATATGGGTTCCCTTGTTGGTGATGAACACGATAGAAAATGTTCCAGTTACTATGGCTACCTAAGAAACTATACCAAAACTTAGTGGCATAAAACAACTATTATGCTCACGAGCAAACCTTCATCTGAAGGCTCATCCCTCCCAAGTCTGGAGGTTGCTGCCGGCTGGTGGCTGGTGGCTGATGGCCTTGTTTCCTTTCGCTGTGGGCCTCTCCATGATTGTAGTTTCTCGGCTTGGGCTGGTCTGGGCTTCCTTGCAGCATGGTGGCTGGTTTCCAAGGACTAGAGACCCAAGAGAGAACAAGAAGCAGGTGGAAGTCGTAATGCCTTTTATCACCTAGCCTTGGAAGTCCAGCAAGGTCACTTCTGCCACCTTCCGTTTGTTGAAGCAGTCATGAAGTCCCATCTGGGATCAAGGGGGGGGGGGGGGGGAGGGAAGTAGAGCCTGAATTCTGATAGGGAGTGGTAAAGACTGGAAATATCGTTATGGCCCTTTTGGGAAAAGCCAACCTGGCAGATATGAACACAGGCAGCTCCCACTCTACACCCTGTGAGAGGGGCTTCTGCTTAATATTTGGTGCCCCCTTCCTCCTTATCCAACTTGTCTTAAAATTTGCCTTCTTTTCTCTTTGTCCATCTGTGGGACCGACATAATGAAAAAGAAGTGGGTACCGGGCCAGTAGGTAGAGAAAAGAGTGAAGCAAAAGGCTTGAAAACGAACTGATAGCCGCTACCCCCTCCTCGTGGTATTTCAGTGTGGCTGTGATGAGGTCCCCGCCCGGAGCTGGATGCTCTCACTGCAGCAGAGCCTGATGATTTCCGAGAGCCGAGAAGACAGAGGATTCTGCTCTCGTCTGAATTGTGTATGCTCCCTGGCTGGCAAGAGCGGGGGACTTCGTGTCTTTATGCAAAGAATGTAACAAAAAGCCGAAGCTTGTGTGCTCCCTGCAGTGACCTAGAGATCAGCTTTCCGGAGGCCTGGTCTGCGAGTCAAGTGGACCCGCCGAGGAGGGCAGCAGCAGGGACCTTGGCGTGACTGCTTTTGACATCCTTTCACCCTCCTAGAGCAAAGCTCATCAGCCACAGAAACCTGTCCTTTAGGGGTTCAGGACAGGAGAGAGGGAAAATAAGGGGAGAGGAAACAATGTAAAATTCGTGCTTCTTGGGACCCCATGTCTTGGGTCATTCCCCGGGCTAGCATAAAAACTCAGCCTAACTGTAAGGGTGAGCAAGGGAAAGGGTCTCCCTCCACGGTGGCATCAGGGACTTTCCTCCTCTGACTCCATTTGACTCATAACTATGGATGATGGGTGCATTCTTCCTGTGGACGGGAGGGACCACGGCAGAAATTTCTTTCATGTATTCCTGAGTAAAATGGAGATCTGAGGCACCTGGGTGGCTCAGTCGGGTAAGTGCCCAACTCTTGGTTTCAGTTCAGGTCATGCTCTCATGGCTGGGGGATTTGAGCCCTGAGTCAGGCTCTGCACTGACCGCACAGAGCCTGCTTGGGATCCTCTCTCTCCCTGTCTCTCAGCCCTTCCCCTGCTCAAGCTCTCTCTCAAAATAAATAAACCTAAAAAAAAAAAAAAAAAGAAATGGGGAGATTCTCTGGACCCGTCTTAAACCTTTTTTTTTTTTTTTTTGGATACACTAAGGGCTTTTCCAACTCTGCTTCAGCAAAGCTTTTTCAGAGATGCAATTGTTTGCTCATCATTGATATCAGCCAGGCCATCATGTGGCAACGCTCTGACCACAGTCCCCTATCACCCAACTGACAGGCACATGGGAAATAACATTTGCCTTAATCTAAGGAAAATAAATTTTGGGAAGATACATCTGCTAGTATTTAAGAAAGAAAGAAAGAAAGAAAGAAAGAAAGAAAGAAAGAAAGAAAGAAAGAAAGAAAGAAAGAAGATATATATGACAAATTCCAAAGTAAAGGTTATTTTTGCTGTTGTTTTTAGTGAGCTCACAGACCTACTCATGGCATTTTTCTGATGTTTATTGCATATACGACGTGTGAATGGCAATACGAGTAGCCACCTACTATTTTGATTATCTCAGCAGTAAATGGCTCTTCTCCTCACTTGTAGGGCTATTTTGTTTTAATTGTTTTAATTTTTTTTTTTTTTTTTTGAGATAGAGACACAGAGCATGAGCGAGGGAGGGGCAGAGAGAGAGAGAGAGGGAGACCCAGAATCTGAAGCAGGCTTCAGGCTCTAAGCTGTCAGCACAGAGCCCAATATGGGGCTCAAACCCACGAACTGTGAGATCATGACCTGAGCTGAAGGCAGCCACTTAACCAACTGAGCCACCCAGGCACCCCTAATGGCTATTTAACAGAATCTTGTCTGTGTCACCTAGAAGTCTGAAAAAGAAGAGTGGAAACACATTAGCCAAGTAGGCTGTGTGTTCAGAAACCCATGGAATTTGCATTTCAAAATCTAACTATTATCTCTGAACCTGCTAATTTTGAGTCTTAGGCAACTTCCATTACTTCTACGTAACCCACACAGGGGAGAAGGAGGTAGATCTCTGGCTTTATCTGCTCCCCCCCCCCCCCCCCCCGGCCATCACAATTCCAGCACTAGGGTCCCAATGCCATCTCTCAGCATTGGGCTTCTTTTAGATTTGAGTACTTATTATGTCCTAAGAACTTTAGACACTCTATTTGGGAAATTCACTTACATTATCTCATGTTACCTTCATTCAGAATCAAGCAGGTGAGGTACTGTTATTATCCCCCATTCTACGGATACAGAAATGAAGTTCATAGAGTATAAATAAACTACGGTAGGTGGTGCGCAAGTGAGCAGCTGTTCAAGCTCAGATTTGAGGTCATATCTCTCCAACTTTAAAGATTGTGCTCAATAAACTCAAGAGGTACCCTCAAAGTGCTTATAGTCTCCCTGGGAGGTGCCCAGGCAGCAAACCTGAATTCGAATCCCAGATCATACTCACTTGCTGTGTGACCTGAGCAAGTTATTTCACTTCTCTGAATTAGCCATTTTCTCATCTGAAAAAATAGAGGTAATAATAGCACATCCCTCATAGTATTGCTAAGTATTGCTAAGAGGATTAAATCAGATTACTCGTATAAACAGTGTTTTGCGCTTAATATGTGTTATGATAATTGACTGCTGTGATCTATCTTCAATAATGAGAATGCAGGAAATATTATAAGTGTTGTGCTAATGGCATCTCACCCAAACTGGGTAAGGAGAGTCCCGTATCAAGATGAGTGCCCCATTGGCCATATACCTCTGCTGGCTCCCTGGGCCAGCAGGGGATCATGGGAAGGAAGGTTAACACAGCTTGGTCAGCATTTCTATGGGCAAATATGGCGATCCACTTAGCTCTGAACTCAAGCTGCCTTTCCAAGTTGCCCTTGTCTGGGCTTTCCAGCAAATGGATCAAGTAGGGTACTAACGTGTTAGGAGTCAAGGGACTGTGTGCTTCCCTCTGGGTCTAGGACTCAGTGACTGAGGGCCCAGAGCACCCTGATTTACAGGCCTAGTCTTTCTAGCAAAGGAAAGATGCTTTTCAGAATCTAATTACTAAGCCAAGGATTAACCGTAGAACTGAGTACCACAAGGGGTTAGGGATCCCATGCTTTCTGTCTTCTTCACGTGGAAGTCAATTTTTATGTCGCATGCTCTAAAGCAACCTGGACGCAACAGTCTTTAGAAGAATAACTTGTCTTCCGTGTCCTGTCCAAAGTGAACAGAAACAGTGAGGTCGTTAAAAACTGAAGGAACTTCGTCACTGAGAATAGTTTGTGAATTTTCGTGCTGAAGTTCTTTCTAAATTCAGTCTATCATCCCCAAATGAAATTCTCATCAACAATTCATCAGTGAAAAGCTCATGAATACCAACAAGTCCTTCCTGTGAAGAGTTTTAAGTACAAGTAGGAGTTTTATGTATAAACTTTTCAAAGTTTTAGGGGTTGAAGTAAAAGTAAACAGCTGTATAAGACATGCGTAAGATAGCAAGAGAAGCTCATGTGAAGAGCTGTATCTGCCAGCTCCATAGCTCCTCACGTGGTAATAGTGGCACCTTCGTCACTACACCCATATCATTTACCATGACATGAGTCCCTAACACAAGTCTGTTGGCCACAAGTCAGTTGCCCAGTGCCATGTTCCGTTTTTGCCTTTTCCTCTATGCCTGTTCCCCCTCCCTGCGCCCACTGCCACTAGAGCGCCTCAGAGAAGGTTCCCCATCATACAGTCAGAAGGGGTGTCGTCTTGGGATGCTCCTAAAGCTCCAGCCTTGAATGGCCAAAAGGGTGCTAGTTCCTTTCAGAGATGGTGAGAATGTTCTCCTCCCCAGCTTTCATTTTCCACCAGGATCTCAAATCAGCTTGTTTGGGGTCTAGTCTGCCCAAATCTATTATTCCCACTTAGTGGCCCTCATCTCTGGTCTCCTGCCCTTAGTAGACTTCTTAATTCAGTCCAGCAGGCCAGACAGGGAGCTGTTTTCCTTCATTTACTCCTTTTTCCCAGCCTCCCCCAACCACTAATTCTTTTCTCCATACTGTTCTAAGAATAAAAAAAGCCCTCTGCTTATCAATGACTGGAAATAGAAAACAGAGAGGGAGAGAGAGGAAGAGGGAGCGAGACAGAGAGAGAGAGAGAGTACGTGTGTGGGTGTATGCGCCTACCCACGCGGTATTCTCACTGGGCTTTCATAAGCTCAAACGAGTCACAGGGCATTATCAGGGAACGTTTCATGGGTGAGGAAGATCTTGTTTGCCTCAGAAAATGAGAAGCGTCGGATATGTGCGCAGGTGGAAAGGACAAAGAAAGGGTACTCACGACCCAAGGACCGCTGAAGTGTATGTGAGTGGGGCCTGCTGAGTGGAGCAGTGGAAACAGTTAGCGCTGGGCAGGAGTCACGGGAGAGGGAAGCCATGAAATGTAAGGGTGGACATCTGGGGCCAAGCTGAGCTGTGGGAAAACAAGCAGATGACAGTAGATTTGCTATGGTCAACACGGAGCGAGCTCTGGGAGGTATCGGAGCAGGGATTGTGGCAGGATGTATTTATGACTTTCAAGGGAGCTCCGTGCGCAAAGTGGGCTGAATGAGGGCAGAGCATACGAGTGTGTGTAGTCATAGTGGAAAGAGCCCGACGAAGACAGGCGTTGGGAAGGCACACGTGCCTGGAGGTAGACAAGTCAGACAGGAGGAGCGACAGATGTTCTGGAGAGGATCAGGGATCTCTCGTCCTGTGATGTTGCCACTTGACTGGAGTTTCCACTGATTGTGAGCTACTTTCCAAAATGAGTTCGGACAGGTTTTGTGCTCTTTACTACACCTACACTTTGTCCTGTAAGTGTGCATTCTCATTTCCTTAAGAAGTCTCTCCACGGTCTGCCACCAGAACCCCCAACTTGTCTTATCTGTTTTCTGTTGCAATCTTTGCTTCGAACCTTGGTTTTGACACCTTGCGTGGCCCCCTTGGACTTGAAACCCTGCTTTCTCTTGCTTCCTGGCCCACCATCTTTGGGGCTAATGATGAGAGGGATCTTTCATGCTTCCCCAGAGCATCACTATCCCCAGTCCTGCTTCCTAGGCCTCCTTCCTTCAATTTCTTCTCCCCTAACCTAGAAGATGGGAGATGAGAAATTCTGTAATTGGAAACTCCAAGATTTGTGCATGACGGAGCATAAAGCTGCTCTCCACAGTAGAAGACAATACCCTGTGGTACGATTAACGCGATTCCTTGAACGTAGTCTCTTTTTCTAGCAGAACTGGTGAGTGTTCTCCACCTTTGTCACCAAAAGCACATTTATGGGTCCTAGGTGGTGGTAACGTCATCTCTGCTCCTAGTGTAGAACCCTAGGAATTTCCGGGACTCATGCTGAACTATCTGGAAGATTACAGTGTCAACCTTTCAACTTAGAACCGTAACACTGTGGGCCTGGATGACAACTGAAAACTGGTGTGGGATACAAAGGCAGTAACTGACATGGAGAATGGATATAATAACCATAAGACAGTGGTTCCAGGCAGCACAGCTTTTCTCTGAGCCCGACACAAGGGCACTCGGTGGAAAACGAGCAAGGATCCCAGCGTATTTTAGGTCTGAATCAAGGAACACCCACTTGTTTGGGGGACGGGAGCCTTTCAATATTGTGTAGGTAGCTCAGCTTTGAAACTGCCATCTCTGGCCGTATCTACACTATCCAAAGCCTTCTGGTGCAGAAGGAGACTTCCTGGTGTGTGTTCCAGTAATTCTTCCCTGATCCCAGCAGGAAACAGCCACAGAAGAGCTTTTTTCTTTGAAATGTGGCTGCCCTGCTGGGGTTGAGAATGGCCCCGGGAGAAACAGCGACTTCAGTGACTTTAGCTGGTGGAGCAGCCTGTATGTAATTTGACAGGTGTAGGGAGGGCTTACGTAAAGGTGGCCTATTGGGGCTGCCGTAACAAAACACCACACATTGGGTGGCTAAAGCAACAGCAATTTGTTTTTTCACAGATCTGGAGGCTGGAAGTTCAAGATGAGGGTGCTGGCGGGTTCTGAGGGCTCTCTCCTTAGCTTGCGGATGGCTTGCTGCCTCTCCACATGGGGGACTCTGGGCGTCCAACAATTCTATTCCAAAGACACCAGTCAGACTGGATTGAGCCCATCCTAAACGTCTTATTTTAACGGAATCAGGCCCATTTAGAGGTCCTTGCTCCAAATACAGCCTGGTTCTGAGGTATTGGAGTTAGGGCTCCAACATGTGAATTTAAGGGAATGATTGACCCCATAACAAGTAGTTTGAGAGAATCTTTACTTGAACACCAGTAATCATGAGACCTAACATTTATTGGGGGTCACTATATGCCAGACACTGTTCTCCTTTTTTAAATGTGTATTTATTTTTTGAGAGACAGAGACAGAGTGTGAGCAGGGGAGGGACAGAGAGAGGGAGACACAGAATCTGAAGCAGGCTCCAGGCTCCCAGCTGTCAGCCCAGAGCCCGACGCGGGGCTCGAACTCATGAACTGTGAGATCATGACCTGAGCCGAAGTCACTTAACCAACTGAGCCTCCCAGGCGCCCTGCCAGAAGCTGTTCTAGATATTTGTCATGTATTATTCCATCTCCTCTTCCTAATTATAGATTGTGTAATTGTAGATTATACAGATTGTAAATTAATCCTGCCCTCTAGATTGTGTCCTTCTTTTCTGCAAAGCGGTCCCCTTACTTTGGTGTGATTATGCGATACAGTGATTTTCACACCCCGGTCCGTGATGTGATGTGAGTTGGAATAGTGGGAGAATCTTATGGTGGTGCTTTGGCTGGTAGGCGATCTCTGCAAAGTGCAAGGCTTTCTTTCGCAATTCAGGCATCCACAAGCCAGACTTCCTCCGGGCGATGGGACGGTATGAGCGGGAAGACTGAGGGTCTTGCAGAGGGCCTCTCCTCGACTGCCCCCATCCACAGAGCTGAAATTCTGCCCTCGTTCCTGGGCAAACTGAATCATCAGATTAAGACAGGAAGCTATCCTCTCTAGGAGTCAGGCAAGAAAGCATGACAGAGCGCTGTCCCCAAGAGGCAGGCAGCCTCCCAGTTGAATCATGGATGTGTGTAAGATACACCAGCACACCCTGGGGAACCCCTGCGGAAACTGCTGGTTGTTTCTTACAAGCTAGACACCTGTATGTACCAAGATTTTTCTCACTTAACCCACCTATCGGCTCTGAAAAAGCTATTCTTATTCCTGTTTACAGATAAGGAAACTGAAATTAGATGCAGCCACAGCCCCGGGCCCCACCCTTCCCCTGTGTGACCTTGGGCTGGATAGTTAACCTCTCTGGGTGGGTCTCACTGGCCTTACCTATAAAGTAAATGCTCACTTTCATATCCCCCTCCAGCCTGACAGCTCCACACAGCTGGTCAGAGGCCTCTCTGCTTATGGCTGACAGAGCTCGGCATTCAAGTGCCACTGGAACGTTGCACGTGCACGCTGTGTGACCACCCCTCTTGGCCTCTGGCTCCCCGCCCTCCTTTCTGCAGACACAACAGTGGAAGTGCTCCTATGGCTCCTCCTTCCCCACTCCACTGCCCAAACTCCCTCCTCACCCGGGATAACCTTCAGAGAACCTGTGGAGTTTGCGTAGGAATAAACAGCCCCCCAAGAGTGTGAGTCAATCAGCAACCTGGGCAACCGCCTGGGGCAGCCCTGGGCCACCCTGCCAGCTCAGAGGGAAAGGAAGTGAAGAGTAACCCTGGATGAACTGACACTGGGCTTTCGGTCTCCTTCTCTGACCCTCCAGGAGGCTCTGTCGGTGGTGAGCGACGACCAGTCCCTCTTCGACTCTGCCTACGGAGCGGCGGCCCATCTCCCCAAGGCCGACATGACCGCCTCAGGGAGTCCTGACTATGGCCAGCCCCACAAAATCAACCCCCTCCCGCCGCAGCAGGAATGGATTAATCAGCCGGTGAGGGTCAATGTCAAGCGGGAGTATGACCACATGAATGGATCCAGGTAAGCCCACCAGGCCTGTGCAGCTCCAGGGGTAGGTGCAGCCAGCTGCCAGGTGAGGGGCTGGTGGAGGCTTGAGGCACGCTTGCTCCCCAGGTGTCTGAGTCAAGCGGATCTGACCGAAGTGGCTGCTGGTGCTGGGCCAGGGAGCCTGAGTCAGTCCCTAGAAAGCTGAGACAAGAGAAGGCTATAAAACTGAGGGCTGGGAGTAGAGTAGGGCCAGGAAGCCCTACTGGCTTCTAAGCCCACCTGGCTCTCTAAGTCTTAGTACCGCCCTCAACAGCCAGGTCAGAGTCAGACTCACGGCCCTCTGTCGCTACTTGTGGAACACCTATTGTGTGTCAGGCCCAGGTAGAGCCCTTCTTGGGGAAGCCCTAGTGAGAACCTACCCTCCCTGACCTGTTGAAGAAACTTGACCCCTCTGGGTGGGTCTTACTAGAGCAAAGGTGACCAAACCATCCTTACGGGAAAAGTCCAGAAGTGACGACAGAGGTGAGCCCATCTATGGTCTCACTGAGCAAGGGAGGGCACATCACACTTGGAAAGTGTATTTGAACTTGGTGGTGCCCAGGGCAGTAAGACTGTTCTTGTGGAAATGCAGGGAAGAGAGCCCAAGGAGAGAAGAATCAGAGGGTCAAGGAAGGGCATGCCGGGAGGACAGGTAGCCCAGACTTCATTCCCACCTCTGCCCTTGGACAAGCTATCTAGCTGTCTGATCACCAGCTGCCTCCTTCCTAGAACAGGACTAGAGGATCTGCTTCTTCATAGGCTTGTCCCGATGGTTAAGTCTGATGCTGCGGAGGAAGGACCCAAGACAGTGCTGGGGACTCAGAAAGTGCTCCACAGTGATAGCAATCCTCATGAGCAAAAAAGAGAGAAAATATTAGTCTCATTCATGAACTATCGGGCAAGTCAATGGGCCTATAGCACAAGGGGATAAAAATGAAAATTAATGAAGGGCCTTGAATGGCAGGCTAAGAAAATATGGAATTTATTCTGTATGCAGACACTGACTTTAAGCGTAGACTTGACATTTGACGTCTTCAGAGTTTCATTTACAGAACTGAGGGTCTTTGTATACAGCGGTGAGGAAGGGAGCCTCAGAAAGATAAGAAGGTAGTGAAATATCTCAGGTAAGAGATTACCAAGTTCTGAATTTGAGCGACTTTAATGATTAGGGAAATAAAAAGAAGTACATGCATGAAGGACACGTCAAAGGGATAATTAGCAGGGTTCAGATGGACAAACATTGAACATCTCTGGGGGTTGGAGGGTATATGAGAGGAAAGAACAAAAAATGACTGGAGCTTGGATGATTGTAGGAAGGGTGGTGATGTTATCCAGGGGACATAGGAAAGGAAATGCTTTGAGAAGAGATGTCAGTGTTCCCTCTGAGATTCCTGGGAGCAATCAGTAGAACATCCAGCTAAAAAATGTCTACTAGGCCTTGGAAACTAAAGCTCAGATAATATTTGGGGGCTGGAATGTAGGTTTGGGCATCATCTCTAGAGAGTTTTCACTAGAAGCGGATGAGGTCAGTAAGGAAACAAGTCCACAGAAGGAGAGAGAAGGGGGCGAGTGTGCAGCTGGGAAGGAGACCTCCCCCAGACGATCCCTGGTCTCCGACTCGCCTGTGGGAACCCCCAGCCCTTCCACATTCCAATCCCAATAACCAGAACCAGTCACCGGAATCACAGCCGCCTTCCCAGAGTCCAGCCTTCTAGGAAGGCCCGGAGGTTCTGAGCCAGGAGTCCCTCACATGAGCATCTCTCCACACAGATAATAAGGATAGTGAGCCCCTCATAGTGGACGGAGGGTATCGTTTGTTAAATATTTTTCCATATTATCTTATGGTTTGCTTCCCACCATGATCCTGTGAGGTAGATGTCGCCATTACATTTTGACATTTGAAGGCAAATTGGGCTTTGGGGGTGGGGAGTGGTAGACGCCTTGTCTGAGGACTTAGAGGAGGCAAATCTGGCACCAGAGCTGGGCTTTTCTGATTCCTGGCCTGTGGGCCACCTCTCTGCTCCCTCCCTCCCTGTACATTGTGCCTTTGGGCTCCTGGTCCAATTTCTGCCGGCACTCAGCCTGGCAGCAAGGAAGGCAATTCAGCAATACCTCCCAAACTGGCCCAACCACAGGACCTTCCTGATGCTTATTGAAAATCCAGATTCCACCCTTGGAGAGTCTTTGGTCTGTTGTAGCCTGAATCCCAACCACTGCTCACCTCTGTTGCCCCGCCCCAACCCAGACAGGCAGCACCTGTCCTTCTAGGCTGCCTCAGTTGCCCCCTGTTGTCCTCGCTTCTGCTTGCTTTCCTAAAGTCTGTTCTTCAGACTCACCCTTTCAGAATATTTATTTTTTTAATGTTTATTCATTTTTTAGAGGGGGGGGGAGACAGAGGATCTGAAGCAGGCTCTCTGCTGTCGAACCCACGAACATGAGATCATGACCTGGGCAGATGTCGGTCACTTAACCAACTGAGCCATCCAGACACCCCATCCTTTCAGAATACTTAACTCTCTTGCTCAAAATCCTTTACTGCCTGTGACAAAACCCAAAGTCTTCTACCTGGCCCCCATTTCTATGAAACTCATTTTCTCCTTCCTGTCTCCCTCCTTCTTTCCGCACCAGCCACACAAGACTCTGGACCCCAAGCACTCTCCTGCCCCAGAGTCTCATGCCTGTATTCCTTCTTTTTGGAGCATTCCTACTCCATCAAGTCATAGGACTCTCTCTCCCACTTGTTTCAGGTCTCTGTGCCTGAATGTCACCTTTCAGCAGACCTCCCTCACCGCCTGCTCTAGGACAGCACCCGTCACTCTTTGCCTTGCTTTGATTCTTCTTAGCTCTTCCTGGCTCGTATCACATCCCTCACCAAAATGCAGGCAGGGCCTCGTTTTGTTTACTGAGCAATGCCTGTCACCTGATCCGTGCTCCAGAAAGAGTTGTTAAATGAATGAGTGAGTGAATGCGTGGCTGACGAGACTCAATGGTGAAGATACTTCTTCAAAGCCATATGGGTCATGGTGTACAAGCCAGGACAGAAACCAAGGTCTGCCCACTTTGCCTCGGCTAGAGCCTGCATCTGTGCTCAGGGGGAGGCCACACTGTCGAGCTGACCTCTCACTCCCCTGCAGGGTACTCCGACCTATTAATCTGGGGCAAAGAAATCGAGTTTCAGGACCCGCTTGCCAGCCATCCCTGGCTGCAGTCACACCAGAAGCCAGCTGGAGGAGAGCTGTGTGAACACCTCTAAAGAACAGACGTGGTATTTACGTGGCTCTGGTCGCACAAAGCAGCCCCTGCTTTTGATTTGCCCGTCCTGACCCCGACCGTCCGCAGGTGATAGAGTAGGTTCAGAAAGACGGATGGAGTCTCACTCACCCTGGGGAAACAAAGAAGATACCGTGGGCTCTCGGAGCCACGCAGGCTAGGGACGGCCATTGCCAGCACCTCATAAATATTCTCCAGGAGCCCACATGTAAGCTGGCCTGGTGGGCAGCAGGGAGCAGGGGTTTTCAGAGAAATGTCTTTGCTGAGGATAGATTCTACTATTTGGTCATGCAAAGAAGAAATGACACGATGAGATAGATGCCAGGTGATTTAAATCTCTCGTCCTCAACCCTGTGTGTTGACCCCATTTGGGGTCTCTTGGCTCATGGACCAGATTTGTGGCGTCCAAGGCAGTAGCCACTAGCCGCATGCTGCTTCTGAGCCCTTGAAGTGTGGCTAATCCAAAACTGACATGTGCTCGAGATCTAAAATGCACACCAGACTTCACAGACTTAGTGGGGGGGGGGGGGTGGATAAAGTAAAATAGCTCATTAATTATTTTTTATACTGATGATGTTGAAATGATAATCTTTTGGTTGTAGTGAGTTCATATACTAATCTATTTTCACATATTTTTAAATTCATTTCACCTGGTTTTTTTATTTTAAAAATGCGACTACTGGAAAGTGGAAAATTATGTATGTGGCTCACACTGTACTTCACCTGGACAGCACTGAGCTAGAATGCTTTGGACCATCCCACGATTCCCTCCATAGTCTCTGATAACTTGGGTTTTCCAAGTTACTTCATGCTTATTGGAATACCCACAGGTATTTGTGTCTCTGGAGGAGGTGTTCTCTGTGCCTAAAGCTATAATGCCCTTCTTGCTTTTCATCCCAGCATTAAGTCATTTGGCTTGGAATCAAGTGGAGACATTGAGGTCTGGGTGGCTCAGAGAAAGCCTAGCTTGCCCGTGTTGTGGGAGGTTGGCTCTCTTTCTCCACATCTTCCTGTTGTGGCTGAATCTGCTAGAGTGAGTTGTTCTTGAAACAGCGTGGCCCATATAGGTTCTGTGTAGGCTTCAGCAACTTGACCCCAAGCTGTGGTCTGCAAATAACTGTCAGCCGCATCCTGCTTCACCCAGAGGGATTGGGGAAAACAGCCCGTGAAGGAGAGAATAGTATTTTATGGAGGAGAAATGCAAGGACCTGCTTGGCTCATGTGCCTGGAACACAGAATCTGAGTCGGTGTTAGTCTACCCTGACATCCCCTATGGGACTGGCCAGCAGGATCTGGATGCTCTTAGGAGACACGTAGAGGCTTCACATTCCACCTACAGGAAGATCGGCCTCACACTCCCTGTAACTTCTGCCTCTGTGACTGCAAAACACCTTCCTAAGGTGCTTCCTTAAGTTCTGAACCCTGCAGCATGGAGCATGTCACACATAACCTGGGTGGGAAGCTGTCCTCGGGGTTCCGGAGAAGCTGTGAGCACCTATCCTGTATGGAGATGAAACTAGCTATGGGGTTAGGGTGATGGCTATATTATGGATGATTTTTTTTTTCTCTTCTTGAAGTATGCTTTTAACCCACTGCGTATTTCTTTTTAAAAACAAGTCATAGGCACATGCCTGTGCGCGGATCCTACAGAAATCCTAAAGACAACGCAGATTTGCTTAATTGTTGCACAGCACTAACATCACATGGGAGACACACGTGATAGGTCCTAACGCAACTGTGTGGTTTGGGTGGCCTTCGAGACTTCGCAGGAACTGTGTGAATACAGAGGATCCACGGACAGCCAGCCTGGGCCACAGACTTGTGGATCCACGGAGTGCACTCTGAGTTGCTCTGGGTTGAATGGGAAGGTAGAGAAGATGTCTGTGTTTTGTTTTGTTTTGCTGTATATAGATATATTTTTTAAAATTATTTATTTATTTTAAAAAGTTGGAATCCAAGTTAGTTAACATCTGGTGTAATAATGGTTTCAGGAAAAGAATTTAGTGATTCCTCACTCACATATAACACCCAGTGCTCATCCCAACAAGTGTCCTTCTCAATGCCCCTCGCCCTTTCAGTCCTTCCCCTCACCCACCACCCTTCCAGCAACCCTCAGTTTGTTCCGTGTATTTAAGAGTCTCTTATGGTTTGTCTCCCTCTCTGTTTTTATATTATTTTTGCTTCCCTTCCCATATGTTCATCTGTTTTGTATCTTAAATTCCACATATGAGTAAAGCCATGTGATATTTGTCTTTCTCTGACTGACTTATTTCACTTAGCATAATACACTCTAGCTCCATCCACACTGTTGCAAATGGCAAGATTTCATTCTTTTTGATCGCCGAGTAATATTCCGCTGTAGATAGATAGATAGATAGATAGATAGGTAGATACCACATCTTCTTTGTCCATTTATCAGTGTATGGACATTTGGGCTCTTTCCACACTTTGGCTATTGTCAATAGTGCTGCTATAAACATGGGGGTGCATGTGCCCCTTTGAAATAGCGCACCTGTATCCCTTGGATGAATAGCTAGCAGTGCAGTTGTTGGGTCGTAGGGTAGCTCTATTTTCAATTTTTTGAGGAACCTCCATGCAGTTTCCAGAGTGGTTGCACCAGCTTGCATTCCCACCAGCAGTGCCAGAGGGTTCCTCGTTCTCCGCATCCTTACCAGCATCTGTTGGTGCCTGAGTTGTTCATTTTAGCCACTCTGACAGGTGTGAGGTAGTATCTCTTTGTGGTTTTGATTTGTGTTTCCCTGATGATGGGTGATGTGGAGCATCTTTTCATGTGTCTGTTAGCCACGTGGATGTCTTCTTTGGAAAGTTGTCTAGTCATGTCTTTTGCCCATTTCTTCACTGGATTGTTTGTTTTTTGGGTGTTGAGTTTGATAAGTTCTTTACAGATTTTGGATACTAACCCTTTATCCGTTATGTCACTTGTAAACATAGAAGACATCTGCCATAGTCTAAAGGGGTCGTCTTCAGGAGAAGTCTTTGAAATCTTCTTTTACCCAAACACCCAAGATTTCTCACCTTGTTTTAAATTGCTTAACACCTGCAAGGCATTTTGGGAAACTGCTGGCGGTATTTTTAAAGCAGTGTTCACTGAACCCACAAAAATAGAACGGGAAGAGTCAAGAGCTTATGTCCCAAGGGGAAAAGAGAGGACAAGGCTGCAGGGTCCATGTCACCTTTGCTGCGGCCTCCCCTGCCATGGCTTTCTGCCATCCTGAGAGGGAGATGCTCTGAGTTACGCTCTTTGAGCCAGCACCTCCTCCTGCTCTGTAGTGGCCACCCCAGGCCCCCTCATCACCTGTCCTAGTGCTATCAGCTGCCTGCGGGCCCCAACCCCACGTCAGCTGTAAGTGCAGGTCTCAATACAAATTAGCAGCCGTGCAGGCAAGATGAGTGGCCAAATCTCTTCCCCTCCATCCGTGCGCCCCTCCCCCTCCCTCTTGTTTTCACTGGGCCTCTTCACAGGCGCCAGCTGCCTCACCGAGAGCAGCCTGTAGGCTGGGCTTCGCCAGTACCCACCCTTGGCAGTAGCTGTCAAGCCCGATGGCTGCATGTAAGGCGTGTGCTGTCTGGTGGAGACTCAGCGCCCAAGAGCTTGAGAATGGAGGGCAGCGTGGCAGGCCGGAGGTTAAAGGCATGGCTCTCCTTCCTTTTCCCCCTGGGCGCTCGGAGGGCAAGTGTGGTGGACCAGGGAGATGCCAGGCTTCTCTGAGGGCCCCCCTAGAGGAGGGGTCTGGGACTGAGGACAGGGCCTCATTCCAGAGGAGAAGCACCCACGAGTGGGCGGCCAGACAGCTTGCCTTGTATTGCCAGGGAGTAGGTGCATCCAGAGTGGCGGGGCGGGGAAGGAGCGAGGAGGAAGCAGAACTAGAACTTACGTGGAGGTTCCATCTACCGTTCGGCCCCCAGTGGTCACCCCGGCAAGAGAACCCCGGTCCTGGCTGTGCTTCTGATGTCCTCTTCTGGGAGCCGGCCGATCCTGTGACCTGGGCACCCACCTTCCCGGCAGGTGCTCATCTTAGGGCTCATGGCTCCTCTTTTCACCAGGTGCCTTTTACCAAATGTTTCCTCTTTTCGCATTTATTTTTCCCTATTCCTGGCGCCAAGGCCCGGCCCTGCCATCGGTGGCTATGGCATAAAGGGTTGCTCCACTTTGGCAATTTCTGTGGCTCTGACTTTTCACCCCTGCACGGCAAGAGGTCGGTTTTTTTTTTTTTTCAACGTTTTTATTTATTTTTGGGACAGAGAGAGACAGAGCATGAACGGGGGAGGGGCAGAGAGAGAGGGAGACACAGAATCGGAAACAGGCTCCAGGCTCTGAGCCATCAGCCCAGAGCCTGATGCGGGGCTCGAACTCACGGACTGCGAGATCGTGACCTGGCTGAAGTCGGACACTTAACCGACTGCGCCACCCAGGCGCCCCAAGAGGTCAGTTTTTAGCTCAGAAATCACCAGCGGCCCAGCTGACAGGGGAAATCAGTTTTTGAATCTTGTCTCCCTGATATTGCCGATGGGGGGCACGGCCTACGGAAGAGCACCCACTCTTCCATCATGCCCGCCCCCAGTTGGATGTTGCTCTCCTCCCCGAAAGTTCTCTCACCCCTGCCCATGGCCCTTGCACTCAAGCATCCGGCAGAGGAAGCGCATGCTCTGGCCACCCCACCCTCTGCCACGGGGTTCCCAGCCAATGAAAACGTCGCTCCCTTGGTTGAAGGCCAACTTAATCCTGCAAACTCCCACTGCACTTGGGTTGTTTCACAGTGGACAAGTATGTTGGGAAAGGCCGCCAGGCCGCGGCGGCGTGCGTGTGCATGTGTTTTGGGGATGTGCACGTGTCTGTGTGTGTGTGCACGCGTGTACTCGTGGGCGCGTGTGTGTGAGTGCGCGCACGCGCCTTCCTGCGGTTAGCCATGAGGAGGGTGGGGGACCCGGCGAGCTTGGCCAGAGCTCCGCTCAGACACAGGACCAGGGTCTTTCTGGGACTGCTTCCGGACGGGCCAAGTCCTTCAACAGCAGAAGCTAAAGGGCCAAACTGGTGAAAAGCCCTGATGTGCTACTGCCTCTCCGCAGACTGCCATGGGGACATTAAACCTTCAACAATCTGGGGCTCTGACGGCTGGTTCTTGGTTCTCTGCCTGGAAAAACAGTAGGCGAATAGTAAAACCTTAAATTCTAACATGTGTAAGTTATACATCTTATTTTCATTTTCAGCCCATGTTCCCCTCTGTAAGACATCAGGAAAAAATTACCGTCTGACTTCTAATATCTCAGTGGAGCATTTATCTCCCAGCTATGATAAGTGATCTTCAATATTTTTTTCCTTTCAGATTAAGAGACAAATTCATTTAATTGTCTTTTATTGGATGTGCTCTGGCCCCCCTGCCCTGCCTGGGCCCCCAGCCCCCACCCCTGCCCCCTCCCTTCCCCCCGCCCCCCAACCCCAGGCCGTTACTCCCTTCCTCTGTGTTAGGGACTGCTCTCCCAGCCTCTGGAGGTGCCGCCACTGGCCGCGGGATGGGCGAGGCCCTATCTGGCACGACCTAGCTCCTTCAGTCCTCATGATGGTTGGTCCCTGCCCAAAGCAGAGTGAGGAGGGCAGTGGCCAGGCCCCTGGGAAGCCTGGAGTCGTTCTGCGGCCCAAGGTTGGGCAGCTGTAATCTGAACCTTATCTGAACTCCTTGGTCCGAAGGCCTGGTTTGGAGCTCTTGAGAGAACTGGCTGTCTCCCAGGTCCGATGCTTCCTGCGCTGTGCAACCACGGCTGCAGCCTCTCCAGGGCTTTCCAGTTGTCTCCTTTGGTCCTGCTGCTGCCGGAGGGGCTGAAGGGAAGCTAGGTCAGGGCAGGACCGCACTTCCCCCAGGCACACTGGGAGGGGCCGCGATGCTGGGCTGGCGGGGTATGTGGAGCGTTCTGCTGGCCCGCTCCCGGGCACGGGTGGCCACAAGTGGAGTGTCGGCTTAGATCTCCAGACGGCTGCTCATTGCTGAGCTGGCGCCAGGGAACAGGCTCCCTGCACCCATGTTGCAACACACCAGGTGCTAACTGGGCTCCGTACATCCAGACGGAGTTGGATGTCTTTTGCCTTTTGCACTTCCTTCTGGTTCTTCCGTGAGCGTGGCATCCAGGGCTGCAAAAGGCCACAAAGGCCACAGCCTTTCTATCAGGTTAAAGTTCTTGGATTCTATTCCTTCTTCATGAAGCCACCAGCCTGTGTGTGTGTGTGTGTGTGTGTGTGTGTGTGTGTGTCTGTGTGTTAAAGTAAGCTCTGTGGAATGCCTGCATGGCTTAGTCGGTTAAGCAACCAACTCTTTCAGCTCAGGTCATGATCTCATGGTTAATGGGATCAAGCCCCATGTCGGGCTCTGTGCTGACAGCACAGAGCCTACTTGGGATTCTCTCTTTCCTTCTCTCTCTGCCCCCCCACCCCGACTTGTGCTCTCTCTCTCTCTCTGTCTCTGTCTCTCAAAATAAATAAATTAATTTGAAAAAATAGGGGTGCTTGAGTGGCTCAGTTGGTTGAGCATCCAACTCTTGATTTTGGCTCAGGTCATGATCACAGGGTCAGGGGATTAAGCCCCACGTCAGGCTCTGTTCCTGACAGAATGAAGCCTGCTTGGGATTCTCTCTCTCCCTCTCCCTATGCCCCTCTCTTCCTCACACTCTTTCTCTCTCTGAAAATAAGCATTAAAAAAATGAAAAAATAAAGTAAGCTCTATGCTCAACGTGGGATTCAGACTCAGGTCCCAGAGATCAAGAGTCACATGCTCTACCACCTGAACCAGCCAGGCACGCCCATATGGGTGTTTTGATGGAAAAGCTTAACACCAAAGACCTGAGTCCTGCTCAGGTCACACTAGCTGTGTGACCCTGGGCCAGTCACCTCACCTCTCAGTTTCCTTAACCATAAAGAGGAGATATGAACCGTTGGATGGGTATTGGGAAGTTAAAATAGAACCGGGTACAAGAAATGCATCAAAATCATATATGTACAGTAGAAATACTTCACTCAGCAAACATTGATCACTCGTCTCCTACAGAAGGCATTACGTAAGACGTTGAGGTTTAAAGGAGGAAGTACTGTCAATCTCTCAGGAAACTCCCAATCCAGCGGGGGAAGAGGACCCGCTAAGCTAACAATCACCCAGCGTGACCAGAGCTAGAACCATGGCAGAAACAGAGTGCCGGCGTGGGGGTGGGAGGCGGAGGCCTACCTGGGGGCCAAGGCCAGGGCAAGTGCTGTTGGAGCACAGGTTGCCTGGCAACAAGGCTAAAAATGTCAGCTGCCGTCAGATTGGGAGGGCTGTGATGCGGTCCTGAGAAGTCCAGACTCTAGTCTGAGGCCAGTAGGGAGCTGCCAAAAGTTTTTAAGTGCCATAATTATAGGATTGGGCTGGGATTTGAAAACCCTGGTGGCGGCGTGGAGGATAGAAATAAGGCAGCAGCAGCGTTGCACCAAGTGGGGCTGGGAAATGGCGCCATGATTGTCTGCCCACGCTGTGCTGATGGCAGCCGGAGTGATGACTTCCTCTGGGCTTTGTGTCCTCTCGCCTCAGGGAGTCTCCAGTGGACTGCAGTGTTAGCAAATGCAGCAAGCTAGTTGGTGGAAGCGAGTCCAACGCCATGAACTACAACAGCTACATGGACGAGAAGAACGGCCCCCCTCCTCCCAACATGACCACCAACGAGAGGAGGGTCATCGTCCCCGCAGGTACTTTGGGAACCAGGCTGCATGCTGGCATCCGTGCCCTCACTTTCCTGGGCTAGTAGTTGGAGGGCGGGCTTGTCCCGGTTGGGCATCTGAACCTTTACCTGATAACCTATTCGCTATGGAAGTGCTGACTTAGGAGGGCTACCTTCCTCACCTTCCTTCCCACTGTCCTTCAAGATAGTGTCCCAAGTGTCACCAGCACCCTAAAGGGCAGGTGCTGGGAGCCCACCCTCAAACAGGTCACGTCATAGACTCAACCTCAGGACACGGTACCACAGGATGAGGACTGCCAAGAGGGCAGAGGCAAGGCCGTCTGAAACCAGAAGGAGTCCCAGGAACTCCTGGACGGGCCCGCCCTTGCCTTTAAGGAGAAGAGTGGCCACAGAGGTCTGTCATGTCCATCAGGCAGTACTTCCTGGCATCTGCAAGCTTCCACCTTTCCAAAATTACAGCCAGCTCTCTTCGTTTCAAAATAGAAATAACTATATTTAACAAATGGAGCGCCTTAACGTGTGCAGCAAGTTATGTCATTATGTAAAAATAGCCTATTTTTCCTAGGTATTGGTGCTGTTTGGTTACAGAAAATAAAATCATTGTTCAAGCCTTCTGTCCATTGGCCGGATGCTCTGCCTCAGCTAGACCAGCTAGCTCAGCAGCCTGGTCAGAAAGGGGGTTTGAAAACTGCAGTGGGTAGAGTCGGTGCCAGGTAGAAGGAGCGAGAACGTCCAAATCTTAAGCAGAGTGAATTACAGGGCAGGGATTAAAACTAATCTTACCAAAATAACATGACCAAAAAGGCACAGCCCCTTCCATTCGCAAAAGTGTAAGTGCCGTGGTGTCTGAGGGCAAAGGATTAGACATCTCTTTGAGGTAGTGCAAAGGAATTTGCTTGTTGGCTTAGAAGGCATGGTTTTGTAATGAGCCTCTCCTTCCTACGCCCTTTTGTATTTATTTTCCACGGGAAGCCGTGTCTCACCATCTCGTAGGACTATGGCCGCGTAGCATCCCTATGCGCCAGGCCAAACTCAAGGTGGCAGAAGGTGGGAGGTGTGGGACCCAGGGAGGCAGGAGGAGCTGGGAAAATAGGAATGTTTCTGTGCCCTGCAGGACCTGAAAACTATTCATAAAGGATTTTTTTGAGTTTCCCTTTTCCACAAGCACGCGGCTTCACACAGGAGGAGGGAGAGTAGCTCCTATTTTCTGAGCACTTTCCAGATGCCGGGCGCATTTAACTGCTTTCTCTACTTACACTACTTATATCATTTAACGTTTGATCCCCTCCCTCTCTCCCTCCCTCAGACACCAGGAATGTTTAGCTCAGGTGCATTTGTAAGGTCCAAGAAAACCGTGTTCCTCCCTTCTCATCAAAGGAAGCAGACCATGAAGGAACGATAATGCAGACAGGGTGGGGACCTCGCTGCTCTCCCCTAAGCAAAGCCAAGCTTCACCGGGCCTTTGCACATCTGGCATCAGACTGCCCTGTTTTGCCAAACAGTGGCCAGCGTGGGAAGGCACTCTTGGGCACCGAAGAGTCAGGGCATCAGAGATTGTCTCTGAACCAAATATGGATGCTATCTCATTTTCGTAGTCACTTCTGGGAGGAGAGAGGGGGCAAACAGACAGGCTGCTTGGTTGACCCTTTCACTCTGAGTTGGTGTTGAAATACTTCCAAAAGGAATATCAAAATGTCAGCCTTCAGTGGACCAAGGTAATAATAATGATAGCAGTAATGGTGAAAATAGCGTGAATTCTTATCAAAGGGTTTTCAAAGCCTTTCTTGCAATGAATTCGCTGGCTATGGATTTACTTCATTACTTTCCCTCTGGTGAGATCTTTCAACATTATCATCAGACATTCTGGCTTCCTCCAGGCCAGCCGCCTGGACATGAGGGAAAGTTTCATTTGGGGGAAAGTTTCATTTGGGCAAGTCCACAAATCAAGGCAATAAAACATTTGTGAAACAACTGATTGAATTTATGGTGGAGATTTTGAGACAAGTATAAACGAGGGCTCTGGTTAATCACCAGTTTCAGGTTCAGATGGGAAGAAACTAGGACTAAATCATCCAGGAAATACATTTGGAAGAGTTTAGCGTGATCCAGAGTGGAAGCTTTAGAATTCATTGTGCTGTAAAGGGAGAGAAATAATATTGTGATAGAGCCCAAAGCAAGAGAGGAAATATTAAAATAAATTAAATACATGGTGTAAAATCGAATTTGAGGCCTCGAACACTAGAAGTGAGGAGTCAGGATGAAGCAAAGGAGATCAGATGAAATAAAAATGCTGCGTAATCCATTGCCCACCTGTGCCGTTTTCCTTTAGAATTCCGAAATGGTACAAAATATTTCCATTTCCCAGTGGCCCATGCCTAGTTGTTTCTGGAGAGTAAAAGAGGTCAACAAACCAAGAAATTGCTGAGAGAGACAGAGAGAGAGGGAGGGAGAGAGATGCATAGAGACTTGTACAATGAAGCATTAGGAGGAGCTCTGTTATTTGGCAGAACACCTCACAGGTGGGAAGGCAAGAGGAGGGGCTTTGGGTCAGGAGGACCCACCCCCTCCACCAAGTGAAGTCCTGGGAAGGCTCAAGGTTGAGCTGGGGACTTAACCTTTCCAAACTCCTCTTGCAATCTGTAAAATGAAGACAAAAGCCATTTTGCTGGATTTTCTAGATGTGTGAGGCAGCTGGCACACGGTAGGCCCCCCAGATCCAGGCCAGTTACCGGGTACTGGTTGCTGGGCGGCAGTCTGTGACCTGAACTCCAAAGTCTCTTCTCTCCTCTTTTGCCATCTCTTGTACCTCCAGTGCCAGTACAGCAACCACTCCCGCCCGTGGGCCGAGGCTGGGCCCTTCGCAGAGCAGACTCAGCCCCTGCCACCTAGATACTCACACGTAAAAACCAAGGAGAAAGGGAGAACCCACGGCAAACAAGGGTGATCAGCAGAAGCTCTGAGTAAAAGTGCTGGGGAATTCGTGTTCGGTGAGAGGGAGGCCACAGAACTTCACTCCCTTCCCCACGGCCACTCCTAATCTTCCAAACCTGGTTCCCATATTTGCCCAGGACCTTCACAGACTCTGAATGAGAGGGTGAAGGGCTGAGAAGGTGCACAGATATCCTTTCCTGGGAAATATGCTAAGGAAGCAGGCCCAGTAGAAGCTGGGGGCTGACAGCTTGCCTACAAGGCCAAGCCTCCTCTCCTCGTCCAGGCAGCCTTCCGTGTTTCTCCAAGTTCACCCTATTCCCCTCCAGCCATGATTCCTTCAACTACCACCATGAAATTTGTTGCTTAATTATGTGGTTTCCCGCCTAAATGTTTCACATGGGCAGATATCTCATGTGGCCAAGAGCCATGCAGTTTTCTTCTGTGATGGGCATTTTTTTCTGATGGGCATATTTAAGGTGTCTATTGGATTTGCTGATAATCGGTTGCCAAGGAAAGAGACGGCTTCCAGTCTGTGATAAGACACAAGTGCTCTACCTGCTGTGGAATTTGCTGGAACTCATCGCCAGCCCTCAAAGCATACCCACACCCATCATCCACACACCTAGCCAGAAAGGAGCTGTGAGGCCCCTGGGTGGAGAGGACCTCCATCATCACATTATTTTTGTTCACTCAAAGGCTGAAGGGCTGAAAGGTTTTCTCTCCCCAGTGCGTTTCCCTCATCTCTGGGGACTTAAATATCATAAAAAACGTTTGGGGGATGATCTGGTAGAAATTTCAACCCAGCTGTCTCCACAAGGAGAAAACCCAGGTTGGATTTATGTTAAAGGCTCACAGCGCTGGGTTTTCCAACTGTACAGATAGAATTGCAGTAAAAGTGTACACGTATGTGTTCCCTTCTGTAGCCATCGGAGAGATCGGTGTTCTTCCCGTGCAATCGTTAATGTTCTTAAGATACAGATGGTTTTCCTTTCCAGAGGACTTTGGTCCCTGGGTCCGTGGAACTGTGTTTACTTTCATTTGGATGCCACCATTTCTCCAGCAAAGTTTTAAAGGCCTTCCAAATACTTTAAAGGGAATGTTCTGTCACGATGCCTAGGGAGACATCTAAGAACCTCCCCGGAGTGCTAAGTGGTTCAGGCAGTGCCAGATGTGGAGGAGCCAGATGGGAGTTCTAGGAGGACCATCTGGGAGGGAACCCACTTTCCCACTGAGGGAGAGAGTGGGGGGAGGGAGAAGGGGGGAACGGGGGAAGGAGGAGGACAAGGAGAAGGAGGGATGGAGAGAAAGAGGGTATACACAGCCTTCATGAAGGCAGGGGAGTCCTGGCTGGCCCTGCCCTTGCTAATGAGCCCTCTCCTCTGCAGACCCCACGCTGTGGACTCAGGAGCACGTGCGGCAGTGGCTGGAGTGGGCGATAAAGGAGTATGGCTTGATGGAGATCGACACATCCTTTTTCCAGAACATGGATGGCAAGGAACTGTGTAAAATGAACAAGGAGGACTTCCTCCGAGCCACCTCCCTCTACAACACGGAAGTGCTGTTGTCACACCTCAGTTACCTCAGGGAAAGTAAGTGTCCTGTCTGTTTCTGGGCAGCAGAGCCCCTCGGAGGGTGTGGCCGAGTCCCCAGGGCTGGGAGAAGACTCTGAACGGCCCTGTCAAAATGAAGACCGATTTCCCATGGAGCTAATCCAGGAAAAGGAAACTGGTTCCCCCCACAGTCAGTTTATGTAGATGCTACCGGAGCCTCACACGTCAAGGCCTGTGAAGTTGCCAAGGTCTCATGGGCTCCTACAGACCCTGAAAGGGGGCTGACCCAGTCCCGTAGTGTCAAGGGAAGCGGAATAAGAACTGGAGAAAAAAGCAGGGAGCTGTGACCCGGTGGGGCCTGCCAGAGTGTAGTTGCCAGGAGAACCCCTTTCCAGAAACTACTTTGCCCTGGAATTATAAATAGATGGACACCCTGGCTGGTATTTTCGTGTGCAATGATTCAAAGTTCCTCCGGTAAACTCTAGATTCATGGGTTTAGGATTTAAGGTGTTGAAAACGTACACATTAGCTTCCTCTTCTCTTTGGTGTCATTCTGGCCCACCCGAACCCCACCTTTGCGGGCTGCTCACTATGCACCCTTCCTAGCCAAACGGGAGCAGCCGACCTTCCATGTGCGTGAGGGTCTCTTGGACATGTTCTTCTGGCACAGCGAGAAGGAAAAAAGAGCTTTGGAAAAGGCGATTTTATGAAAGAAACTGTGTAGTCGTTCAAAAGATTTATCCGATATCAGAGTTCTCAGGCACCAAGATCCCATCATTTCCATGTGCATTTCATTTACTATTAAATATGCACAGAGATAGGAACAATTCTTTCAGGCATGCTAATAGCCTCAGCCCTAACGCTTCACTGGAAATCCAAGCGTGGTGGTAGGTATATCAGTGACCTCAAGTACTGAAGGATTTGTCTGTGGCCAGAAAAGGTGGCACAGAGATCAGGGAGGTGATGCTGCAGGAAGACTGATGGGGGTTCTTTCTACGAGGGAGTTTTTTAACAGTCAGCCCTGAGCAGGGATAGACAGGCAACCTTGGGATTCAGTGTTTGCCGTCAATAGCCAGAGCTGCCTGGGGGCGCCTGGGTGGCTCAGTTGGTTGAGCATCCGACTTTGGCTCAGGTCATGATCTCACGGTCTGTGAGTTCGAGCCCCGCATCGGGGTCTGTGCTGATGGCTCAGAGCCTGGAGCCTGCTTCCCATTCTGTGTCTCCCTTTCTCTCTGCCCCTTCCCTGCTCATGCTCTGTCTCTCTCTGACTTAAAAATAAATAAAAAACATTAAGAAAAAAAAAATAGCCAGAGCTGCCGGGAATCTTGTAGGAGTTAAGCTTTGGAATGAAGGAACTTGATGATTTTAAAGCCCCTTCCAAGCTGAGGTCTTTGGACAGTGCCTGCGGGCTGCGTTTCCTGGTCTTCTGGGCTCTGGGTTGGTTGGTTATTTCTTCGTTGTCTCCCCATCATTCAGTGCGGCTTCAGCTCACCATCTCTGTAATCTTCTGTCTCATTCTACAGCAGCATGCTACATGGGGTGGAAGCAACACACACTGGCTATAAAATTAAAAAATTTTTTAAATGCCTTTGGAAGTTTCCACTGGTGCCTCCAGGCACTCTGGTCACCTCTCCGAGGCGTCTGGTAACCAGCAAGAGAGTGTGGATGATGCAGTGTATGTTAACACCAGAGCAGTTACCTCATGTCTGAGTCTTGCTGCAACGTGAGGTCAGCCCAAGAAACAACAAGCTCAAAAAAAGGGGGCGATTCTCTACCCAGTTTTCCTGAGCTTTGGAGAATTAGCATTTTCTAATGATCTGTATTTCTCAGCCTTTAAATGTTTATGGAATTTTTTTTTTTTTTTTAAGTTTCTTTGCACAGAACCCCGCAGCAATGCTAGCCAGGCAGGGAAGAGGTTGGAAGTGAGCAACGTAAGTTGGGCACAAGAAGTGTGGATCAGCAAAGCAAGGACGCTGTTGGAGCCTACCTTTCTGCTTCTTTGGGCATCATATGGTGGAGGGCCAGGAATCATTGGCCCCTGTACTTTCTTTGTGGGAGAAGAGAGAGACAGCAGCAACATGGACAGTACGTCCGATCACTTTAAGGGACCAATAATTTGGGGTTCCGTGGCAGATGCCTTTGTTGGGGAAATGTTCAAGTGCATTCTGACTTGACGTGGGGAACTCCCTTCATGCCATGTGAAACCCTTCAGGCCTGCTTTCTGGCAGGTCCATAAACAACCAAAGTCCCCATTAGGGTTTCCTGCCACCAAAGAACCCAAGCCACAGACCCTGAAGCAAGACCAACACCTACCCCAATGGCTCAGGCATTGGCTAAGGTCGCCCCTGGTAATCATGAGAGAGGAGCATAGACACTAAGGGGCAAAGGAGTGAGCTGGTTGTGAAGCATGAGGGCCGAAGCGTTGGTCTTTTGGGGGCCACAAGTACGAGGGCAAGAAAAAGCATGCCTCGCTGCTTCTTTCCTTCTTTCGTTTCAAGAATATTTGTAGACGTTGAGGAAGATAGGCCCCATAACTACATATGTAGATATGCCCCCAAAGCAATAAAAATATGAAGTTTCCAGAAAGTTGTTTATGAGCGGAGGAAATTTCCAGGGTGGAGAGGAGATGGAACAAGGTGCCTATTTGATATGACGCTGAGCGCAACAGCTAAATATGAAGTGCTCGGTGCCATAATAGAAAAACCATGTCTGCCTGCAGAAGCGAAAATTAAAATGCTGTATGAAGGCTCAAAAAAAGAAAATAAAACCTGCCAGAGCATAGTATGGTAATAGTCCAAGGGCCTTTTGAGGAACCTAAGCATAAAATGATGCACCATCATGGGAAAAAAAATATGATTCATGCTTCTTTTCAACTGGTGTCTCCCTTCGGATTCTGGCCTCGGGGACGCTCTGTGTTGGGCGGTGTCTGGCCAGCTAAGACCCCTGCGGGAGGTATGTGCCTGGTGACTGTCTGCACGCAGGATTGCAGGGAACCCTCCCCGCACCGACCAACATGCCTTCAAACACTTTATTGTTTTTCCAGACTTACTTCCAGCGGATGTTTTGTGCTCAGGCAGGGAGGCCGGTATTTTGGGGACAGAGGTTGGGGCAGCTGAGTGGAAGCAGGGGAGAGGGGTGCTAATTCCTGGTGCTTTGTCCTCTGTCCTGTTGTTGAGGAGGGGGCCGGGGCTCAAACATCCCCCACTCTGGCAAGAGGTGGGGCGCAAGTAGCTGAGCTCCTGGACACAGAAGACACCACATTCGTTGGATCCCTCCAACGTATCTGATCTTTCTGGACTTGCACAGAAAACAAGGAAACCGTGTGGGGTAAGAAGCTCTAGCACCAAATTCACACTTTCACAAAAGGTGCTGGAGCATTTGCTCTGGTTGTCTGGGAGGGGAGCTATACCTTTAAATGTCAGACACCACACTTCAATGTTAAAATGTATTTTCCCGGGGTGGAGAAGAAACAGTGGTGCCCTGAGTGCCTCTATGCCCCGTCTGGTGGCCTGGCATGCCCGGATTCATCTGGCCTGCTTGGAAGCGCTTGGTCTCCGTACTTCAGCTTTTCAGCCGTCCCAGACAGAGTGGCCGTCCCCTATACCCGCGCTCTGTAACATCACCCACACTGGACATGGGAGGGGGCCGGTGGGGGCGGGGGGCTGGGACGGATGCCCACAGTACTTGGGACGATTCTGGAGTCCCCCGGGGACACCGGGGCTCAGGTGTGCATCTCCCCAGGTGTCGTTCACTGTACAGGGACAGGATGCCCCCTTGTGGACACCACGTGGACAATTGTTTATCACCCCCATTTTAAAGCCAAAGCAACCGAGGTCTGGAGGGCTTCAGAAATTGGTTCAAAGGCAGACGCCAGTGGAGAGCAGCCTGGGAGCTAAGCTCCAGGCCTCCTAAGTCTTAGTCGGCCATCGGCCCGCAGCTTCATGCTCTGATGTGAGATGGCCCGAGAGAGAGAGACAGGGAGCTAACCTCCCTTCTCTACCTTAGAATTAGCCTCGTGCCCCTGATGCTTCCATGTTGCCGGCCAGGCCACTTTCCCCACAGCATTTTCTGTTTTCATTTGCACCAAGAGATAAATGCTTTCCGAAACTTCCCTGTGGCCTCCTGGAATGAGGCAGATTAAAGCCAAACCTATCACCACGCTAACCCTGTCCTTCTTTCTTCCCGGTGCCGCCCCACAGCCTGGACCCGCCAGGCGGCCCCACCAGTATCTCTGTCGGGCACACCCCGTTGGCAGAGGCCGTATTTACAGGCCAAGGGCTGCGGGAAATGAGATTGGGCCATCACAAGGCGCGGTGGGGACGGACCTCAGAGGAAGTGAGAGCCCTCTCGGCTGGCAGTTCAGACTCAGGGCCACTGGGGGGAGTTTGGGCTTTCTGGGAGCCCAGAAGGCTCTGGGCTTGGGGTGGCCAGAGGTCGAAGAAGGGAAAGGAGTCCTTTGTCATTTTACAAAAAGTGGGAGATCTGTATGTGTTTCGGAGCCTGACCTGTGAGAAAGTGCCGAGAGACCGTGTTTTGAAATCGCGGTGGCGCAAGAGCATGATATATCGTGCAGCAGGGAGGCTGCAGAAAAGGTATCTATCTTGAGTCCGAATTTTAATTTAAACTTAATGGAAAACACATTTTGCGTTCCGCGGCCTTCCCACCGGCAGCCTCAGATGGTTGGGCAAAGGTGATGGGTCCGGGCAATTAAGCTGGTGAAGCATATCCCTTCCAGGCCGGGATCTGACCAGTAAAAGAGAACAGGATTCGGGCAGAACAAAAGACCAGATTGCCCTGGACTCAGTCGTCCAGCCAGGCCTGTTGTTGAGAACATGGAGCCGTATTTCTCCGCTCCCTCCTCCCGCCCCACCCCTACACTTCAGCCAGAGCCATTGATGCAGCCCAGAGAAAGGGAAACCCACATTCAATAGGCAGGAGACAAAGCCTTTGGCACCGGAAGGAGGACGGTTGTCTCCCCGGCTCCAGGTGTCCCCGATGAAGAGCAAGTTACGTTGGGGGAACGTAGAACCAAAGAAAGACCCATTGTTGGGCCTCTACCTCACACCTGCAAAGCTTCACTCTGCTCATTTCCATCTTTTTGCAGATCCCTAATATGATATCCAGTGACGGATGGACTCAAAAAGGGGAAATTATTTTTCCCTTATGCTTTCACTTTGGAAAGGCCAGTCCATTCTCGGCAGCAGTCACTTCATGCTTTCCGGGGCCCCGGATTAGCAGATATACTTATATGCCTGTGTCCGTCCATTAAGCAAATAAATAAACGTTCTAACTGAAGGGTGCAGAGTCGAGTAAAAATCATAAATGCACAACTCAAGAAACTGGCACAAAGGGAATCCCCTTGCTTGGTGGTGGTTGTTGTTGTTTAAGTTTATTTATTTATTTTGAGAGCAATAGAGATAGCACCAGTGGGGTGGAGGCAGAGAGAGGGAGAGAGCGAGAGAATCCCAAGCAGGCTCTACACTGTCAGTGCAGAGCCTGATGTGGGTCAGTGCAGAGCCTGACCGTGAGATCATGACTTGAGCCGAAACCAAGAACCGGAAGCTTAACCGGCTGAGCCACCCGGACACCCCTCCACTCACTTGTATAATCACCCCCCAGGTCAAGGAGTAGACCAGAAGCCCCCTTGCGCCCTCTCTCTGTCCCCCACTCCTCCCTAGCAAGGTAACCACTGTCTTGATTCCCGACGCCATAGGTGAGTTTTGTCTGTTTCTTAGATTTAGCCTGAAGGCTGCAGGGTCTGCTGGACTGAGAACAGGTTTTGCAGATAAACCAGAATGGGAATCCTGGCTTCCTGGGCTTTGTGGCTCTGTGACCCTGAGCAAATGACTTGACTTCTCCCAGTGCTGATCCGTAAAAGGAGAAGAACGTGACACTGGCTTTGCCTGGCTCATGTTAGGGATAAAAGGAGAGAATAGATATAAAGTGTCCGCTGCATACTGCTTTCAGGAGAGTTGCCTTCCCTCCTCCTATCACAGCCTGTTTACTCCAACAGGACGACAGGACGGTGTCAGGAAAGATTAGGAGCTCACCTTAGCTCTACACAGATGGAGCCTCAAAGCAGGAGAAAGAAAATCCAAAGCAACAGAGAGAGAGAGGAGGCTCCAGGAAGGACCTTCTCGTATCAGAACAAATTCCCATAAGAAAAGGGTGTGCTGTGCCACCCCCTGCAGCCTGAAGAACTTGTCAAGTAAAAATCGGAGAAGAGAAAAGATGTCAGTCCCTTGGGAGGGAGGCCAGAAGCCCCCCAACCAGCCCCTCCTTCCAGGAGTGAAACTTGAACCAGGAACGGTCTTCAGGGCAAAATCCTTTTCCTAGGTTACCATGAAATATGTATTTCATGCAAGCTTTGCAGAGGTCAAACGACCCTTTCTCTTGGCTTTCTGGGAGTTTCCTGTGGAATTCATATGTGCCCAAAGAAGAACTTTCACCAAGAGGAAAATTTAATAAATGTGGTTTATCTAAGCTTCGTGCTCTCAGCTAAATCTGCACTAATGACTCAGGCAGTTTGCTCCTCTGAGACCATCATTTTTCTTTATTTGCTCCAGCCGTGAGGTTTCAGCCTGAGGGAGAGAATGTCGGGGACAGAAAGGCAGACATTCTTGGTCTTACTCCTGAGACTTTTTTTTCTATTCCCTTGGAACGCTCGGTCCTATTTCTTAACCTCCTTCCAGTCATGGAGGATTATTTCTTATTGCAGCAGAACCCGTCCGCAACTCCAGGTCCAGAAGACAAGACAAACGCTCAGCAAGCTCTTTTATAAAGGGATCATTGTATGTCATTGCGGTGTCTGTGGGAGAAGGGGTATAAAAATAGTAATGATAACCAGCTAGCATTTGCTGAACACTTACTATGAACCAAGGTCTTTTTTGAGCACTTTACAGGTATTATTCTATCCAATTGTTGCAACAACTGTGCTAAGTAGATGTTATTATTAGCCCATTTTATTGTTTTTAAAGCTTTTTGTTAATGTTTATTTACATTTGAGAGAGAGACAGACAGAGCCTGAGCCGGGGAGGGCCAGAGAGAGAGGGAGACATAGAATCAGAAGCAGGCTCCAGGCTCTGAGCTGTCAGCATGGAGCCTGACGCGGGACTTGAACCCATGAACCATGAGATCATGACCTGAGCCAAAGTAGGACACTTAACTGACTGAACCACCCAGGTGCCCTTTAAAGCTTTTTTTTTTTTTTTAAGTTTATTTATTTATGGAAAGAGAGAGAGAGCAAGAACACAGGCAGAGAGAGAGAAAGAGAGAGAGAGAGAGAGGGAGAGAGAGAATCCCAAGCAGGCTTCACACCATCAGCTCAGACCCCGACGTGGGGTGCGAATCCACAAACTGTGAGATCATAACCCGAGCAGAAATCAAGAGTCAGACGCTTAACCGACTGAGTCACCCAGGCACCCCAGCCCATTTCTGACACCATTTTCTCTGTGGCTTAGAGAGATTGGGTAAATTGAGGGAGGCTACTGAGCTAAGGGTTAAGAGGCAGGTCTAACTTTCAACTCTTGTCTGCATAACAACTGTATTGAAATGAGGCTGTCACAGCCTCACCTGATCCTTGATGTTTTTCAGCACGGGCTAACCAAATGCCTCTGGTTCTTGGGATATTATATGCACGTGACTGTTTCCTTTCTAAAACGGTCTGCACACATCCATGCTTTGGCATATTGTGGTCTCAGAACCGCCTCCACCCCGCCCCTCTTTTTCGCTTGGAATGGTTTCAGAGCTAGAAGGAACGGTCGCCCAAGCCACAAGTCATAGGTGCTGGGCAGCTGGGTGATTCCCGTAAAATTCTCTCCCTCGTCGTCTGGCCTGGAAGGGCACACATTTTCTCCGAGGCGCACAACCAAACGCCCACAGCTGGGTGAGGCAGCGGCTGTGCTCCTGCAAACCCCGCCATGACTGGAGGCTAAAAATAGGAGCGTCTGCCAGCCCATCCCCTGTCCTAAGCCCTGGCACCCAAGTCAGCCGCCAGTCTGCAGAGGGAAGGGAAAATTTGCAAAGACTTCCCCAGCCTCCCACACCTATGGCAGGCTTCTCCTGTAGTCTGCAAAAGCACATCCCAGCCCTGGTCTTGAGGGCACTTGTGAGTTTCCCCAGGAGACTCTCGAGGAGCATTGCAAACAGGCCTACAGTTCACAAAACGAAACTCTTGGGTTCTTTTGAAACTAAGGAACGAGCCCCAAAATAGGGGAAAGGGGAGTTTTTACATGCAACAGAAAAGAACTGTCACCCCTGTGAAATTCCTAGGGCAGTGCCCGGTAAGAGTAGTTACACGTTAAGGGTCCATCTTAGGAGATGGGGTAGCAGCACTCTGGAAATTGAATGGATTGTGCCCCACGATCAGCTGTGTTCTCTCAGACATCTGCAAAGGAAGGCGAGGGTTACTACCGGCCCTCCTGCCATCCTGACCCCTTCCCAACCGCCAACACTCCCCTCCATTCTCGGTGACTGATACCCAAGCATCTCACCCGCCAGTAAAATGACCTGTCTGTAAACCCACCGGACACCATAGCACGCAGGAACTGTATAGCCGCTTCTCCAGGGTGTGGCAAAACTGCAAACTGCAGGCCAGATCGGTCCAACTCTGGCCCATGGACAAAACAAAACAAGACAAAACAAAACAGAAACAAAGAAGAATGTACAGCAGAGACTGCAGTTAGCCCACAAAGCCTAAAATATTTACTATCTGGTCTTTATAGAAAAAGTTTGCCAACTCCTCCTGTAGTTGAACCCCTTCGTTTTGCTGCTGCAGAAATCAAAGTCTAGACTTCCCCACGGCCGCACAGGGAGAGTCTCAGTCTTGTGCTCCTGCCATGATGGGGTGTGGACACCCAGGAGCTTCAGAACTGTAAACATGGCTGCTGGGGAGGGCTGTGCGTGTCCCACTCACAGGTATTCTGTCCTAACTAGCTCTGGCCGGAGCTCCAGAATCAAACACATTCCCCGCAGGAGGCAGGATGGATTCCATGAACTCTTTCTCTCAAGGAGCCATCTGTCTCTCTTACCTACCCGGATCTATTCCCCTCCTGACTCCCTTCTCCTCCCATCTTCTACTCCTGATCTACCTAACCCTAGCCCTAACCCTTGTTATAACGCGCTTTTGCTTTGCCTTACAGGTTCACTGTTGGCCTATAACACGACCTCCCACACAGACCAATCCTCACGACTGAGTGTCAAAGAAGGTGAGTCTGTTCTCTCATGCATTTTCTTCAGTCCCAGGAACGGCACGGTTCCATGCTGTTAAGATTGGCGTGGGGAACTCCAAATCGGTGCACTCTTAACCTTAAAAACAAGATCGGTGGTTATTTTATGAGCAAAAACTGGTTTATGTGGGAAGGGCAGAGAATAGCAATTCAGGATAAACAAGCTATGGCGAAAGGATAGGTCAGCCCAACAAACAAAGGAGAGAGGAACGTTATTTTATGGAGAACATGGAGGAAGTTGGGAGGAGTTGTTGTGAATGTAAGTCCACTGGAGAAAAGTAAGAGTTCGGGGGTGATGACAGCTTCTCATTGGCTGAGGTGCAGAGGGTAGCTGATTTCTTACAGGAGATGTAATGTACATCTTTCCCTGTTGGAACCTGTAACTGATGATTCTTTCCTGTTGAGATTCATCTGTTGTGGTAGGTCATTGACACATCTGTTGAAGTCTGTAATTGACCATTCTTCCTGTAATTGACATGTGAGTGGTACTGCCCCCCTCCCCCCACTAGGTCTCTCTTTCTGGCCCCCCAACTCCATTTTATTGAGGTTTCCCTTTGTTAATTTTCAAGTACCAAATCTTTTGTTCCGCTCAGATTTTTCTAGCATACAAGGCAAGAAGCCAAAGCATATCCCGCTTGCACTAACTGCAAAAATGCAGCAAGGTTTTGGGGCACCTGGTTCGCTCAGTTGTTGAGCATTGGACTCTTACTTCAGGTCAGGTCATGATCCTGGGGTCATGGGATCGAATCCTGCATTGGGCTCCACACTGAGCATGAAGCCTGCTTGAGCTTGAGGCTCTCTCTCTCCTCTTCTGCCCCTCCCCCCTGCTCACACACACACACTCTCTCTCTCTCTCTCAGGAATAAAAATAAAAACATTTAAAAAAATACAGCAAGGTTTTTAAATATCTTGTAATGATATCAAAGATATGACTTGACATTGTTACCCCATGAAATAAAAGCTGTTGCTCTTCGAGGACTGCACCCTTTCAAAGCTGGAAGTTGGGGGCTTTTCTCTGTTGAAGATCATGAAATGAAGATTTTTAAGGATTCTTGCAAAGCCACATTTTAAGGGTCTCTTTTTTTTCCTAACAAATTTTAGCAATGCCAATTTATTTTTAAAGTGGTGATGTGGGGATTTGGTCTAGTGGGTTTGGTTTAGTTGAGAGAGACAGGAACAACCTCAACAAATGGTATTTACCAGTGAGGATTTGATTGCAATAGCACTCTCCACATCTTATTTACGAAACATTGTGAGGATGTGTTGTTCCAGATACTGTGCTAGATCCCAGGCATTTAAACAAGTGAATGATTCGTGGTACCTGGTTTAAGGGAGAAAAAATGTAAGTGAAAAAAATCTGCCCAAGGCAAAAAAAAAAAAAAAAAATCCACGGAGGAAGGGAATTTGGAGTGGCGGCTTAAAGAGCGAATAGGAGTCTGATGAACACACTCCCTTCCTTGACTTTCTACTTTGCCACTTTTTCTTTCATGTACATCTGCTGTATGCCCATCACTCACTTTGCCCTCTCCCCCACCCCCCATCAACCCTCAGTTTGTTGGGATGAGCACTGGGTGTTGTATGGAAAGCAATTTGACAATAAATCATACATATATATATTATATATATATATAATATATATAATAATGCACAATATATATAGTACATATATAATGACAGTAAATCATATAAATATATATAATATTATATATATATATATATAATGTACATCTGGTGTAAAATTGAATGAATGAAGGCAGAAATTTTCCATGTAGGTTGCATGTAGTATAGCTCAGCATAAGATTTCAGAGAAACATGAAGCTCTTCTAACAGAAAAGCCTTAAGGAACATTGATTCAGAATCCTCATGAGTTATGGAGGAGGCAGATCCAAAAAGCATGGGTGTTTTGGCCACGGTCACACCTTTGATCACATAGAACTTTGTGTTTCCTGTTAACAATTTATAATCAGATGATAACCAGAGAATTTAGTGAAAGGAATATACAACATGGTGAATCTGCTTTTAAACTTTTGTGGTTTCATTTATTTCCTCTCCCCCGCCTCCTACCCCATGCTGGGTCCATCCTATTCATGCTACTGTTTTCCTTTCCGAATCACATTTTTTTGGATTTTGCCATGAAAGCTAAAGTCATATTGACTCATTCTGCAGTCCAAGCCACATTTTACTTGCTGACCTAGTTAACATCATGTTGCAGATGTCTATAATAGAGAAAATATATTATAGTGACAAACATATTAAATTCGAGGTCAGGGCACCCTTGGCTTGGTCTGGGGAGATCACTTCATGCCCCGCATCTACGTTTCCTGTCAAATAAAAGGACTGAACTAAGTCAGTAGGGGTTTGACTCTTGAGCTCTGGGCTTCTAAAGGGATGTTCTAGAGCTGCAGGTGAGGGCTCCGCCTTCATCAGGGCCACACTGTTTTGATCTGGTTTATTTATTGAGTTAAAATTTCATTTGAGGATAGGGATCCAGCTCTTGGAAAGAAGGGGGTAAGCGAAAAAGAAGGACTGAAGGGAGAGAGGGAGAAAGGGAAGGGGAGGAAAGGAAAAGAAGGAGATCCTTCAAAGTTCCTTCAGTTGTTCAGGCTAAACCCTGCTGGCAACCAGTGAGACTGGGGCCGAGCCAATGAGAGAATATCTGATAATGGGCTTAAAATAAAGACTTTCGTTTAGAAGCAAGTCTGAATTGAGCTGCATTGATGAGCTGCAGCTCATTACTCCTCCAGGGGTCTTAGCTTTCAGCCTCTCCTTTACCTACCATACTGCATTTCCTTCCCTTGGCTCCTTTGTGTACAGGGCGGCCGAGCATTTGCAGTGCCACTGGGCTTATTCAGGCTTATTGCAGGAGTAGCTCGCTCTTGCTGGGCAACAACCCCTCTTCTGAAATGAATTAACTGTAGTATCCAGGCAAACGCACGCTGCCAGGACCTCATTCAGGTGGTGCCGGGGCATTTATCTCCCAACATCGGCCCTGGCCTCTAGAGACCATTAAGTCTGTGCTTTGCAGGTGCATCTTTTGTCCCCAGTAAAGCTTTCCACTTGAGCTGTCTTGCTTCTGTGTTGCCTCCCCCCTTGTGAGGTGGTCTGAATCTGTCTGAAAGGCCCATCGTCCACAAAACAAAGTGCATTAGCAAGACAAAGCTAACCAGGCTTTTCTCTCCTTCCTTTTCACTCTCCTCCCCACCTCTTTCCCTCTCTCTCTCCCTCTCTCTCTTCCTCTCCTGCTTTTTCTCTAATAGCTGTCTTGATTACTGAAAACATTAAATGGAAAACTCAAGAGAAAACACCGAGCCACCTTGGCTCCACGTTGTTGGAATAAGACACACACACAGCCCCAAACAAGCCCAGAGTTCTTCTAGAGCAACAGAGATGTGTGTGTGTGTGTGCGTGCGTGCGTGCGTGTGTTGTGCTTCACAAAGGGCAGGTGCTGGCATCACACACAAAGGAAAGAAGTTGAAGAGATGATGTCTATTGTGCTTCTTCCATTCACTTATCAAATGAGAGTGCCTTTTTCTTTAAAATGGCATAATCACCCTTCCAGCTTGTCTCTTGCAAATGATTGCGCCCTCGGAGGGTCATTTGTGCCCAGGAAATAAGGCTTGATTTTTAAAATTAATTTATAGCAGTCTCTAAGCCCCTTTACCCAAAGTATTCTATAGTTGCGGATTGGACCCAGTTAAAACAGTTGTGCTCGCTTGACTTTACTTATCAAGGCTAATGCACTTTAAAAAAATAAATTAGGACGGAAGCAATTGTTACCCATTTACGATAGCAGCCACAACCGTCGTCTATATAAGGTTTTGTAATACCTTAGACACCCTCTTGCTTTGCCTCCGCTTCTGACCTGGAAACATCCTGAGAGGTAGTTAAGACTCTCTCCGTTTTGCGGAGAGAGAAAGTGAGGTTCAGCAACTTTAAGTGGTTCGCTGAAGGAGCACACAGCTGGTCAACAGCACAGCAAAGACTCAACCCCGGTTGTAGGAGTCAAGGTTTCCCTGCTTCAGATGGTCTCCCTGGCAAATACAGCTTTTCCCTTCTGGCCCGATTTCCATGCAGACAGTATCTGGCCTATATGTTGTCGCAGCAGAGATCTGAAACTTTGCCCATTATTTTCCCCTGTGGCCACAGTCTTCCCCAGTGTCATCTCCTTCCATGTCCCTGTACTGTTCTCTTTTCCCAAAGATGAAGTCATACCCAACCCCTGACTGGCACTGCCTTCTAGTCTGAACTGCACAGAGAATCACTGAGAGAGCTTTTAAAAAACACTGGTGCCTGAGAACAAATATTGTACGACTCCACTCCTACGAGGCACCTTGAGTAGGCAAATCCATAGAGAAGGAACTTAGAATGATGGTTCCTGGGACCAGGAGGAGGGGGGAATGGGGAGCTGTCGTTGAATGGGTACAGAGTTTCAGTTTGGAATGTTGAAAAAGTTCCAACGGTGAAAGTTACACAACACGAACGTACTTGATGCCCCTAAAATGTACACTGAAAAATAGAACGGTAAATTCTGTGATGGATGTTTTGGCACAATCAAAAAAATGAAAAATTTAAATGAAAAAAAAAAATTAAAATGTTGATGCCCAGGCCCCAGACATGACCAATTCTACTTCAGAATATCTAGGAGTGACACATGCACATTGGGAATTTTTTAAAGCTCTCCAGTTTACTCTCATAAGCTGCAGCCCAAATTGGGAAGCCTATGCTACAGTGCAGACACAAACCAGAAAGAGGAGAAGGAGACCCAGCTCAGAGCCTCCCCTGACTAGGGTTTTCCTGGAGATGCACTGGGGGGTTGATCTTGACCTTTCCTGGCCTCTCATGAAGGAAGCCAGGGACCTACAGGTTGACTGATGAAGGTGTGGGTTGAGTGAAGGGACCACGTGATCAGGATTCATTCATTTCATCATTGTCATTGATGATGTGATCGTTATCACTGATTTTAACAAGTTTACATTAGCACCTCACTTCACATCTCAGAAATTCCTCTTATAAGCCCTCACCGTATGTATCTAAATAATACATATGGTATTGGTACCTTGATTTTATAGGGAGGACACTGGGGTTCTGGAAGTTAAGTGGCCTTACCAAGCACATCCGCAACCTGGAGCCGGGACCACTAACTCCAAACCTGTTCTCTCTGCCCTCCATGCGGAGGTGGGAGTGTGTTCGGGGGTGCAGGTCAGAACTCCACCTTGTTTTCTGGGTAAACCTTAGGGACCCCCAGTGCTCTCAGCTGGAAAATTAAAATGCAGTCATCAGCGCACCCCTCTGGTCCAGGGCTGCTTTGCATGGCTAAACCCTCATTTCCTTAGCTCCTCATGCTGGATCTGTTTAAATACCTCTGCCTCTCCAAAAGTCAGAGGATATTGAGCTCCTTGTTTATTAACTCCTGGAACTCATAAACCTGCCAAGGGCCCATGTAGCACTGAGCTTCTTGCCCCAGCCTGGGAAGGCTTTCAGAACCGGCTGCTAAATGCAAAACCACTTCTCCACTGCGGGTGGATTGTCAGCCTGTGGAATAACCATCGCTAGCAGTTGCCTTGGCTGATGGATAAAAAGTCTGTCTGCTTACACTCCAAGTATGGGAAAGAGAGGGGGAGAAACTACCTTTCCGCATCCTTTGGAGAGAAATGCCTAACTGGCGCTGAAGATCGTGCTAACAAGAGCCCGGCTTCCCTCAAGGAGATTTCCAGATGGCAGGGGCCTGTGCACATAGCAACAGCCCCTTTTTTGCAGCCCTTTATTGTTTGCCAAGCATTTGCACATCCATTATCTCATTTGCGCCTCATGCCATCACCATGAGACAGCAGGGCTGGTATTATTATGTTATTATTATTATTATTTCATTCTGTAGGTAATGAAAACTAGGCACAGAGATTACGGGGTTCATTTGAAGTCATCCAGGTCTTAGGGTAGAGCAGGGCTCAAACGTAAGCCTCTGGCTTCTTTCCTCCCTCCAGGCTGTTTCTCATATCATCATCTCAACATATTTAATTCAATCATGTAATGATAATTTGAATTAACTAAATTATTTAATTCATGCTCTGAATTTACCTAAGGTAGGTATTCCTCTCTTACTTCAGCATTGTATTATCTTAATTAAAACTCGGGGTGCCTTGGGGCACCTGGGTGACTCAGCTGGTTAAGCGTCTGACTTCAGCTCGGGTCATGATCTCGTGGTCCATGAGTTCAAGCCCCGCGTCAGGCTCTGTGCTGATAGCTCGGAGCCTGGAGCCTGCTTTGGACTCTGTGTCTGCCTCTCTCTCTGCCCCCTCCCCTGCTCTCACTCTGTCTCACTCTCTCTCTCTCTCTCTCTCTCTCAAAAATAAACATTTAAAAAATTATATTAAAAAAAACCTCAGGGTTCCCTGGATGACTTAGTCAGTTGAGCATCTGACTTTGGCTCGGGTCATGATCTCACAGTTCATGAGTTCGAGCCCCGCATCAGGCTTCGTGCTGACAGCTTAGAATCTGTTTGGGATTCTCTTTTTCTCTCTCTCTGTCTCTGCTCCTCCCCAGCTCATGCTCTCTCTCTCTCTCTCTCTCTCAAAATAAATGAATAAGCTAAAAAAACAAAAAACAAAAAAACCTTAAGATCTGTACACAGACTGTATGATCCTAGACAAGTCACTTACTTTTTCTGTGTCAGTTTCCTAATGTATAACATGAGGACAATTTTAGTACCCCTCGAGGGCTGATACAGTACTCATAAATCACTTATTAGTGTGGTATCTGACTTTCCAATAAGTGCTCCCTGTTTGCTCCATGAATTGTAATAATAGTTGGCATTATTGCAAAATAATTAGAATATTTTTGAGGGGTTCCCATTTGCTGACACTGTGCCGAAGGCTGAGAAGGGTACCTTAGCATATCACCTGGCGTGGCAATACCATGGGTGAGACACCGGCGGTGCGTAAGGTCTTCTTGGGGAGATGCACGTGGAACTCGTAAGGAGTAAAATGAAATTGCATATAATCAATTAGAAAAACACTTGCTACGTACAAGAAGTTCTCTGAGACTCATGGAGAGATGAAAGAATCATTAAATGCAAATCCCAAAGAGATGTGAGGCCAGAGGCGACGTGGGTCCGGCTGAGACCACACGGGGAGTGAAGGCAAGTGGCAGAGCTTAAAGTCACTTGGTACCTTGGTCAGAAAGGGACCAAAATTCTGTGATTCGTGTCCTTCTCCACCTTATTCCGTCACCTCTTCATTTATTAAGAACCTACCGTGTTTGGGACACTGGGCGGAGCCCCAGAAACATGGTGTGCCAACCAGCACCTGCCATCACGGGGCTTGGAATCAGAGATCTGTAGATTAGGCCAGTAAGCAATTAAATAGTGTGTGGTGGAGTATGGGTGATGTATCACCGGATTTTGCCAATCCCCCTGCATTACATCCTCTCTGGGGTGTCCTTTAGATGATTTAATTTTCGAGGTCACAGTTAAAGATGGGACACCCCTGGAAGTCTACAGTATGGTAGTCTTGGAAATGGCTGTGGAAACCAGAGGAAGGTGGTCGACCCCAACACCAATCAGTGGGTCTGGGCCTGCCATGTATGTGTGGGGGCCGCAGTGTGGAGGCGCCATATGTGTTCAGGCTCGATTTGGGGAAAGGGACCAGGGGAGCTTCTCTGGGGGTGTATGAGCATGCCCTGTGGGAGCAGCAAGGCCTCCCAACAAGGCTCATGGGTGACATGGGCATGAGGTAGGGGGCCCTGCATGGACTCTGGGTGGCTCACGTGAAGCTGAGAGACCAAGTCCCCTTGGGCGTCTCCCTGTGGGACAGGAAGCTCAGCAAAGGAACCCAGAGCCAGGAATCTGTTTCAAAATAATGGGGGCTGGGGAGGACACTGGCCCTGAGTCCATGCTTGTTAAAGCAGGATAAAATGCCCTCTACGCTTCCGTCGACTTCTGTCTCTGCGTTTCTACACCTCTGAAATTTTCTACAAGTTAAAAGATGCCTTGAGAAGTTTTGTTTTGATGGGAAAAGACACAGAGATGAGCTCAGAATACGTATTCCTAAAGCTGTGCACTGTGCGTGTCGCATAGTGAATGAGGGTGATGCGTCTCTGAGTACAGCATTTGGGGGAGAGTGGGCTTCGGGCAGCCTCCTGAGTGTAGTGTCTCTGCGGGAGGGGAGGGTGAGTGTGGGGTTGGGCGTGGGCACGCCTCGGACAGGGCAGCACGTGGGGGATTGTTCTGGAACATGCGTACCACTGTGAGGTAAGCTCCTGTTATTTTTAGGGAGTAAATAACCTCTCTTATGGAGCAGGTTAGATGGTTAACATGCACTTAGAATTTAAGGGTATTGAGGCCTCACAGGAGGGCCTGTTAAGAACTTTGTCATTATATGTTTTTCCTTTATGGTGAAACACCCCTAATCCATTTTTAGCAAAGCAGGGATGATTGCTGAATGTGTGTGTGTATGTGTGTGTGTGTGTGTGTGTGAGAGAGAGAGAGAGAGAGAGAGAGAGAGCGCGCGAGAGCGAGAGAGCGTGTGCTGTTTCTGTGGTCCAAAGGCAGAATTTATGATTATAGAATAGACAGTAGCTTGCTCTCTCCATTTTACTTTTTTTTAAACTGTTTTTCTTTGAAATTCCAGAGTTAATGTTTTGTCTGCTTTCGATCTGACCCTCTTTGGAGAGCTACATGTGTGTGTGTGTGTGTGTGTGTGTGTGTGTGTGTGTTCACCAGAGAGAGATTGAAAGAGAGAGAGAAAGAGAGAGAGCTGGAAACAAAGAGTCGTTGTCTCCAAACTGTAGCAGGCAGGAAACCCCAATCCCAAGGGAATTTAGCCAGCCAGCCCTGTCCCGGAGTCAGACTCCAGCTCTCTGAATTCAATTTGACAGCTTGTCTGGGACACTTTCTAAGTAACCATTATCCTTCCTTTCTCTTAAGTAAAAGCACTGTTATTTTTTTCCATGGGTGTGCTGTGTGCACTGTTATCACACATGTGTGGCTTCCACACAGCGACTAGGACATGCTTTCTCTAAATTATTGGAAACACTTAGCCTGTTTCCTAAGACAAGTGTAAATTTGTTCCAGAATAATGAGGCAAACGACTTTCAGTATTGTACCATTGCAGTGTTAGAGGAAGGTATAGAGGAATTTTGTTGGGACATTTCTTTTTTTTCCCCTTTAGTTCTAGTTAAGGAAGGAGTTCCCTTATTTGAAGGAGCTTATCTGTCTCAGGAATATTCGAATTGTATACATTTTATTCCTTTGAGGATTTTTTAAAAAAATATATCCAAGGAAAGATCTCTTGCCATGATCATTCCCCTCAGTATCTGTGTTGGATTGACTGACTGCCTGTTTTAAAGAAATAGACCACCATACATCACACTGCAGGAAGAGAATTCAGAGGTACATGTATGTTCACGATGAGACCCCCAGGGTTGTATGGGGCAGACACACACACAACTATGGTGACCGCCTAAAGTGCCAGGTGGGAGCCTCTCAGTCTTGGCTTCTTCAGTTACTCAGATCAATTGACTTTGCCACCACAACATGGTGGAATTGTGAGGCAAAACCAGCTTTTCCGTGTGAGTGTGTGTGTGTGTGTGTGTGTGTGTGTGTGTATTTGAAGGCTGTCCAGGTTGAGCGAGGCAGGATCCACAGGCACATGTCCCAGAACAGTCTAGGTGTTTTCAGGGTTCAGGAATGGGACAGCTTTGCCCAATGGCACATACCCTTTCTCTTCTGTCTCCCCCCCACACACCCCAATCTATGTCTTAGAAAGCCATATTCTGAAATCTACCCCCCACCCCAAAAACACCCCCACCGTGGAGAGCCAATGTTGTAGTTGAATATTTGATGGAGAAGAAATGTGCCTCACACCTTAAGGCGCAAGTCAGATGATATCTCCTCAATATGATCATCCATCTGTTCCCAAAGGGCTTTGCTTGTAGCCACTGTTTCCCCAGTTTAGCATTCAATGGATTCTGTCATAATAGTCTTTTGTCTTACAAGACTTGAAGCATCTTGGAGATGGGGACTTTGTCTTAGACAAGGCCACTGAATCGATGGATGAAAATTATAGACAAAATGCCTTAAACAACTCCCAAGAGTTTACTGTACAACTAACTCTTTGTGCTGTTTCCCAATTTGAGAGTGATATTTGGACTTCATATGATGCAGAGGTGGTATGGAACTTGCCTTTCCTTTCTACCTTGCCTCCAGTCTCCCCTTCACTTGACCCCCAAGGTGATTCTTCGGAAGCTATGATCAGTCCCATCCAGGAGGAGAGGGAAGAGTTTGCCGAGAGCAGATTCTAGTCACAAGATGATGGTTCTCCTTCACCCTTGTGGCCCAGTTTTGATCAGCTTAATCTCCCCTTGGAGGCCATTCACATCTGGGTCCTCCGGCTGTGTGTTCCGTTGCAAAAAAAGGCAAAGGAGAACCAAGCCAAGGAAAGTAGCATCGCAGGAAAAATGTAACTCCTGCTGACTTCAACCTTCCTCTCCTTTCCTTCCTTTCCTTTTATCACCTTCCCCTATAATGATAACAGCTAACACTCACTTAGTGTTTACACGTGCCAAGAACATTCTATTCACTTCACGTTTATACTTCATAACAAACTCATTTAGTTGGTACTATTATTATTCCCATTTCACATATGAGAAAACTGGGGCACAGAGAAGTTAACCCCAAATCACAAAGCTAGTATGAGAACTGGGTCTGTTACTGCAGCCTCTTGCCCACAGGGCAGTTCCAAGTCCTCACAGTTGCCTCTTCCTATTCCATACACCACCCCATGGAAAGGCCCATTTCTTCCAGTCAGCTGATGTCACCTAGCTACTAAGGTGGCATGATTAGCTTAAGGGATTCCTGCTATGGTCCAAAAAATCAGGAACCTGACTCAGTGTCTGCATTTCAAGAAGCAAGTTAGGTGGTTTCACAGATGTGCTTTTCATTACTATGCTTTACGATTTCCATGACATTACACATTTTTTTGTATTCAGTATTACATTTAAAAGAATAAAGGCAAAAGAGAAGAGATCTAGACTAGGAAACGATATATTATGGAATACCAGGCCAATCAATAAGGATGGCAACAAACTTAATTTTTTTGATGTTTGTTTATTTATTTTGAGAGGAAGGAGGTGGGGGAGAGGGAGCCTTAAGCAGGCTGCACACTCAGTGTGGAGCCCAATGGCAGGGCTAGATCCCACAACCGAGATCACGACCTGAGCCAATATCAAGAGTTGGACACTTAACCTACTGAGCCACGTAGGCACCCCACAGACGTAATTTTTAGAATGAGGGTGAAATAGATATCAGTCTAATAAATCTATTTGTGAAACGTCCCTCAAATCACAACCAGTAAGCAATCCCTTGCCGCTATAAGCTTCATTGACCCATGGTTCTCAAGGAAGAGAAAGAAAGATACCAGAATGCCTGTGAGCATTTTGAAGACATGTGCCAGGACCCTCCAGCCACCCCACCCCACACACCCTTCTCAATTCCTGTGTACCTGTGCCGGGCGAAGGGGCCCGGGATGAAGTCAGAGCTGAGAGATTTGTGTTCTTAGAATAAGTGCTTTCCATTGCTTCCAAAATCTTGTCCCCTGACATCACCCCACCATGGGGAGCCAGAGCTTTATTTGAATACTTAAGGGAGAAGAAGTGTGCCTTCCTTGCTCTGCATCAACACCCTTTCTGCCACCACAGTTTTGGCCTTTTCCTGTCCCTGTGCCCAAAGGCACACTCAGGACCCTAGTCCTGGTCCTCACTGCTTTCAAACTCCCACGTTGGCCTTCCTGCCCTCCTTGGGCATGTCTTTTGTCTATATGTTTATTGAAGCTGCTCTTAGATGCTCCCTGGAGAAATCAAGAACCCAATCAGCACCAACTTGCCCAGTAACGTTAATGACTGATGACAATGAAGGGATGAGCTCTGCTGCATTTTAAGAAGAGAAAATGGCTTTAAGTAAACCTAGGAGGGGGAAAGAGGAAAGGTGCAAGGCTGTGGGAAAGTATTTGGAGGCCACTTGACCTCAAGAGCACCCTTCCAATCCCTCGGCCAGACAACAACTCCTCCCCTGCCACTGGGGAGGGACCTCCCATGGCAGTGCCCAGTGGGGTGCAGCTCCCACCCCAGTTAATGCCAGTTTCTCAGTAGGATCTCACACTGACTAAATGGGCCATTCAAGTTCTGGATCTCCAATTCATCTCCAGACTCTTGACTCTTGCTATTTTGGGCCTCTCATGTCTACCAAGTTTCACTTTGACTCAGACATTTCATCCCATTCCAGATAACAGAGCTACGACTCAAAATGAAATTGGCCTTGGTTGATGTAACTCCATTTCTATTACCATGTGGTCTTGGTTAATAATAGAAACTAGAAGTGACCCCTGTGGCTATTTTGAGTAGTGAGTTCCCAAAGTACTTTGGAAAGAAAATAGGAAGTCCAGAAGGGCTCCAGAGGACCTACTGGTGGCCACCTCGAAACAAAATATTCCAAATGCATTTGTTTTGCAAAATGTACTGATACAGAAATTATACAGGGAGATTGTTTGGAGGAAGTAGTTATTGGAAAGTCTTTGAAGGAAGCTTGTTTAGTCTCATGCTTATAAGACAAATTCCATCTCTCTCTCTCTCCAGAGAGAGAGAGAGAGAGAGAGAAAGAGAGAGAGAGCAGCTTCTTTCCTGCCAGATAGAGGTGTAGGGGTTTGGGGCATCTTCTAATGAAAAGCCAAGACATTGATAGCATCGTTTGTTATTTTAATATAAAAGCTTTTCCCAAGTTCTTTGTATAGATGTTAACAACTTACTCGGTTTAGAGAAGCTCCTATATAAGAAAATAAAGAACTTATTTCCCATGAAAGAGCCTTTGGGGAAAAGATCAAGTCTTTGAGGAAGAAAGAGTACAGCTAGAAACACTAACCAGGACTTGTGTGGGCTTTTCCTCTCTCATCTCGGGTATTTGTAAGCTCTCACATGGGAGGGTCAATAAAAAGTTTAAACATGCCTCCTTGATAAAGCTCAGATTCTTGTGTCAGGCATACTCTAAAGAGGAAGTGGTAGTTAAGTGGTATTATTACTTTGTCTATTAAAATTCAACACACCTTTCAAAGCCCATTTCAAGTCCCACCTTCTTCAAAGTTATTTCTTCCTTACTCCCCAAGACTACAGTCTCCTCTCAAACCCTGACCACACTCACAAACTATGAACCTAATTACCTAATTACAAGATTACCTCGTAGTGTCGAATTGTGAGTTTGGTCCTACGTCCTCTTTTCCAGGATGTTTGGTAAATATCATTGACAGATGGATGGACCCAGTTGATGGATTCACTGGAGACAAAAAATCTAGTCTTTGACAATCTAATTCAATATTTACTCAATCCTTATGCTTCACTAAAGACAGAACCAAAAGAAATTAGCTTTGGTTGACACAGAAAGATTAACTTCCTAACTCCAATGAATTAAACTCTGGAACAGGATAGCAGAACAGGATAGTGGCTATAATTCTATAGGACACTTTGGAGTATGTAAAGCATTTTCACATACATGATCTCATTTCTCCTCAGTAGAACCCAGTGGGGTTTAAAAGGGCCCTTTGGTTTCCAAACTCTTAAATTTAGAAGAATCACCCCCCCCCCCCAGTACCTACCTTTTACAGATAGGTTTAACTGAGATTCAGAGAGATTAAGTCCCTTGCAGCTGGTCACCAGCAGAGATAGGAAGCAAATGACGGAGTTCTGAACCCCAACCCAGAGTTCTTCTAATTGCAGTGAGCTGTTTCCCTGCTTGGAACAGATTAAAGCGAAGTTATTGAATTCCTTCTAATGAAAATCTTTAGGTGCACTTACTAATACCACAAACGACCTTATGCTTGATAAGATTTAGGTACTACTTGTCCAAAGAGATGAAAATCATTCTTGGTATAATTTTGAAAAATCTGTGAGCTTAGAAAGTCTTTGGCCTGCCGGCAGAATAATTATCAGTCCTGCCCAGTATCCTAGGGGAGTTTAGAGAATGGCAGTTTTTATGCTATGAGTCATACTTTCAATTTCTATTAAAATTCTTATACGGCCACATATGCTTTCTCTCAGGCTTTGGGCCTCCAGGCCTGTGCTAATTTGCATGTCTGGTTTAGATAATGTCTGAGGTCTCTTCCAGTCTGAAAAGAAGCCTCTGATTCTATTATATAAGTGAGATCGCATTCCACCTACCAAGAAGCGATGGTTCTTCTTCTTTAACTACCGTGTTTTCGTTGTGTGGATACAGGACTCAGGGATGAGAGCATTTCATGCTTACCTGCCGGGCCACAAAGATGGAGTATTCCTTCACGATGAACTGACCTGTCCACTTGTCCTACACTGGCCCCAGAGAACCATTTCAGATGCAGGTCAAAAGGCAAATCGCAGTGTTGCAATTTTAAGTTTCTGGATCTGAATGGCAATCCTAAGTCCACGTGAGGCTGAGACCCTAGCGTTACCAATTACCCTGATTCTACGTATGCAGAAATTGGTGAACTCTTTCCTGGACTAGACTCTCACCTTTTACTGCCCTCACCCAAATGTCAAAAGAACACTGTCAGGTGTTTTTTTTTTTTTTCACTGATTTCGCTGTCTTCCGACACAGAGTAATTCTCACTGACCAAAGAACTAGTAAAAGGGCATTGACTTTCCAGGAGGGCTTTCAGATCAACATAGGCCCGTCTGGTCGCTCTTCCTGAGAACATGATGGTGCTGGGGAAAGCTCTATTTTCACGACATTAGACAGCTCAAGGTTTTGCTCCAATTACGTATTTTCGGCGAAGCCCTCCCCACCGCTGGGCTGTCTATTTCTCTGTCAGTGTTTTCCTTTTCTCCACAGCACTCACCACCTTCTCCTATACGATGTAGTTTGCTGTTGGTTTTGAATGTAAGCTCCACAGAGCAGGGATGTGCATCGAGCCGTCACTATTCTCAGCACGTAGAGCAGTGTCTCGCAGAGTAGCAGACTCTCAATAAAATTTGGCTGAATGAACGAATGTGTTGTGGGATAGGAGATATCGATGAAGTCCAATAAGCTAGTATTGGGGAGGAGAGGAATCTTGGAGCGGGCGAGGGAAACAAAGGCAAGGAAGACACAGGCCCTCTCTTCCAAATGATTATCGCCAGGCAAAGGGGGATACGAAGAATTCACAAGAAGACAGAACAAGGAAGAACAATGAACATCAGACTCTCACCAGAGAGCCTTGAAAAGAAAATGATGCCCAAGTTCAAGCCCTAAGTGAACTGTTAGCGTTTCTTTTTCCTACTTGGAAGCCTTTTAAAACCTGAGGCAGGTTTGACCAAAAGCCTTGCACTTCAGTTGTGTCTACATGGCCCAATGTGGAGGGGAATGTGGGCAAACACCCAATTAATCTAGTCAGTGCGGATTGCTTTTCCACATAAGGCTGGCCCCAAAAATCCCACTTTGAGGCCTTATCAAAATAAATACGTCATTTAGACTCCTGTGTCGTTCAGACACAGAGCCCATGGGAGAAACAAAGTGAAGGAAGGGTCCAGGCTCAGCAGGGAGAGTCACGTGACTACGGCAAGGCCGCGCCTGGCGAATGCGCCACTCGCCTTTCCAAACTTTTCGTATTTAAAAACCATCCATTTTTTTTTCAGGCATTTTTCTCATATGTCCTTTTTTCCCTTCGCACATATAATATCTTAAACAGTACCTCCATTATGCTCCACGCAGCGGGGCTGGTTCTGAGGCTGAGGGGCTGTTTGGATTCCAGGACAAGATCCTTGAGCAGAGGAAATCTGATCCAGGATGTTTTTTTTTTCTGTGAGTTCCAAGTTTGAGGAAAGCCTTCCCTAGATATTTCCCTCCTCCTGAGGGTCTCAGTGGAAGCCAAGATCTTCTGTTGCTCTTTGGAACATAAGATGCCACTGAGGTGAAGGCGAGGCTGCCCCTATAGAACGGGTTGAAGTGAAGTGAGGACACAGCTCTGAGCATCGAGGCCGGCCAGGCGGGGACCTAGAGTTGCTGGCCGTTGGGTTGATGCTAGACTCTTAACACCTAAGCCTACTATACCAGCAGGCAGCCCATAGCCACTGCCCCTCGCCATCTTCTAGGCTGGTGTCTCTCACACAACGGTCCAGGCTAAAGCATTTCTTGTTTCAAAAGAGAGCCCACACTTGGGGCGCCTGGGTGGCTCAGTCCGTTAAGCGTCCAACTTCCAGCTCAGGACATGATCTCACAGTGGGTGAGTTTGAGCCTTGCATTGGGTTCTCTGCTGTCAGCAGGAGCGCACTTTGGATTCTCTGCTCCTCCCTCTCTCTCTGTCTCTGTCTCTGTCTCTGAAAAATAAATAAACATTAAAAAACAGAGAGAGAGAGAGAGCCACACTTGATTCCAATTTGGGGATCCCTGATTCAGGATCACAGGAATGGAACTATTTCTTCTCCTTTATGGTTTCTCTTCCTTTCCAAGGCCTTCCTTGATGAAATTTTTAACCTCCACTCTCCAGATAAACATTTTAGCGGTGCAAGGAAGATTGACTCAGTTACAGGTATATGCTGTATATTTTTAAGTTGCTGTTCATCAAATGTTTGTTTCCTCAGAGCAGTCCTATAAAGCATGTGTTCCTCATCTTTTTGAGAAAAGGACCTGAGGTTCAAAAAAGCAGAGTAACCTTTTGACCAGAATCACCCAGCAGAGTACAATGGCAGAGTGAGGATCCGAACCTAGAGCCAACTGCTGCTTCTTTTTTTTTTAATGAAAAAAAAATTTTTTTACATTTATTTATTTTTTTATTTTTTTATTTTTTTCTTTTCAACGTTTTTTTTTTTTTTTAAATTTATTTTTGGGACAGAGAGAGACAGAGCATGAACGGGGGAGGGGCAGAGAGAGAGGGAGACACAGAATCGGAAACAGGCTCCAGGCTCCGAGCCATCAGCCCAGAGCCCGACGCGGGGCTCGAACTCACAGACTGCGAGATCGTGACCTGGCTGAAGTCACGCTTAACCGACTGCACCACCCAGGCGCCCCTACATTTATTTATTTTTGAGAGACAGAGAGAGATAGAGCATGAGTGGGGGACGGGCAGAGAGAGAGAGAGAGAGAATCCAAAGCAGGCTCCAGTTTCTGAGCTGTCAGCACAGAGCCCAACGTGGGGCTCAAGCCCACCAGCCGTGAGATCATGACCTGAGCCGAAGTCGGACGCTTAACCGGCTGAGCCACCCAGGCATCCCCGGAGGCCAACTGCTTCTAAACATTGTGTCATAAGCCCTGGAGAAGCCCCAAGGCTTACCACAGGAAAAGGACACCTTCACAGGGACTTCCTGTGTCCTGCATAAACAGCCACTGCTCAGGTGCTAGTTGCCCGCTCACTGTGTTTGAAGTGGGAGAGCTAGGCCAGAAGGTCAGACATCTGGCAGGGTCGCTGGCAGGCGTTATCATGGAGACAGTGGCAGACGAGAAGCTGGTTCTGAGGTGGGGGTTGGGAAGGTTCAGGAAGCAGAGCAGGCTTTCACCAGTAGGGGGCAGCGTCAAAGGCAACACAAAGGAGAGCCGGGAAGAAAGCAGCCCGAGTCGGGTCATTGGTCAGTAGGGCCTGCTTCTCAGAGACTGGGCCTGTCAGAAGAGCCCAGGACCTCACAGGGAGAAGGGGCTTTGGAGGATCGTCTGGCCCAGACTTCTCCCAACAACAAAGAAGGTTGCCCCCTTCTTTGGGGGCACCCCACATGGTTCTTCCCCCCCACATGGTTCTTCCCTGGGAGCGTCTAGGGGATGTATCTTCTTCTGAGCGGGCTTGGCTTTTTCCTGGGGAGTTCAGGGCTCTGGGTCTCCTCTGGCATCCTCGCTCTTTCGAGAAAGGAAGTATGGATCTGACTGAGAGAAGCCTCTGCTCTAAGCGTGAACAGCCTTGTCCATTCTTCAGCTGAAAGGTCTACATTCAGAAGCCGGGCTCTCCACGGATAAACAGGGCTAGGTGCTGCCAGATGCTTCAGTGGCAAAACCAGAAATCCGAAGAGAAGTTTCAGGGAAAATTCATCTCTTTCCATCAAGTAACTGAGAGTGTGGCCTCGTGTCATGAGGGATAAAGAGAGAGGCTCTTGTGTGCTGGTGTCACTGCATCGTGGGCCTCCGGGTGAGGTCATGACAAAGTGGAGGGTTGCGTGTTCCCTGGTCCGTTAGGCCTTCAGACAGCCAACCGTGGGCGTCAGAGCAGAAAGAAACTTTCTTTCCTGAGTCAGTTGGCCAGATTTCTAGGACCCGTTTAAAAGCTTCACACAGAAACGGAGTTAACACTGGGATGTCTATGAGAAGGTCATGTCCAGAAAAAGCTTTCCCCTTCCAACAGGGACTTTTCAGAAAAAAACCAAAAATCTCCATGCTCATATTTCTCTATTCCGGGAGGCTCTCCTGAGTTCTGAGAGGCCATTTAGTGTCAGATTCAGCCACACTGAGTATCACATAATGGAGACACTGTTCAGGCCATTATATACGTGAGGCTGAATTATCGACAATGCCCAGTAACGCCCAGAGTCTCCAGAACAAGCTTCTGGTCCCTCTCTGCTTTGGCAGAAATTGATTTTAGGGCTGCCTGAAACCATGGGCTCCAGCTGGAGCCCTTTGGGTGACTTCTCTGAAAAGGAATCACAATGAGATTTGCCATCTTAGTATTCTATAAAGCCAGAGAGTGAGTTTGCCAGAGTCTGGGTGATTTTTCTGCTGATAAGGCTATCTGCCACCTGTTAGAAGATCGTCCACCGGTCTGCTGGTCCCGAATGTTCACATTTTTGAACGCTGGTCCCTCTGCTGCTACCTTAGCATGTCTTTTCAGAAGACAGTTCTCAGGGGCCCTTGGCTGGCTCAGTTGGTTAAGCATCTGACCTTGGCTCAGGGCAGGATCTTATGGCTGGTGAGTTCAAGCCCCACGTTGGGCTGTCTGCTGTCAGCAAAGAGCCCACTTCGGGCCCTCTGTCCCTGTCTCTCCCTACCCCTCCCTGACTGGTTCTCTCTCTCTCAAAAATAAATAATAGAAAATATGTTAAGAAAAAAAAAAAAAGAAAAGAAGACAGTTCTCAGAACGCAGACAGCACACACATTTGGGGGCTGTGGGGTGGAGGCGGGGCTTGGTGCCCACTCAAGCTGCTATGTGGACCCGGAACGCCCCACGAGAGAATTTTCCCAGAGCTGGCTGGCCGCAGGGGTCAGGGGCTCTGACACAGCCAGGCATCGGGCCCAGGAAGGGTTGGTGTTTGTATAGAAATGTGAGTCTCTGGGTTAACTCCCTGGTCCAGGCTTTTCCATTTCGGTTACAGACATATTTCTGTCTGTGTGTCTGGAGCTAGAGCTGACCACACTGCTAGGTTTTTCCCTTGTGTGACTTTGAGGAGGAAAAAAAAAAAAACAAAAACAAAAAAAAACACACAAACCCTCATTTCAACAACATTGTTTAAAACTACGTAAAATAAAATGCAGGCATGTAGATGTATGGTGTCCGCTCCTTGACTTCCCTGTGGGGACAAGGTTTCGGCCTATGCCTTGTAGTACGTGCACTGTTGTCCTTTATGCCCCGAGGGCACACAGGGCTCACGTGCCTATACGCTTCGTCACCCAGACTCGAACCACCTAAGGAAAGTCAGCGTAGGGGCCTTGAATTCTCTTCAGCTAGTGAAATAGCAAACAGTAAGAGGAAGCGCGTATCTTTGGCAAGGACAAAATATTGGCCTTATTTATTCATTCATTCAAAGGATTACTGTGCGCTTGCTCTGTGCGGGACGCTGGTCTAGGTGCTCGGTTACATCAGGGAACAGAAGAAAGATTGCCACCCCTGTGGGCGTGACGTTCGGGTAGGAGATGCAGACCAGAAACCACAAATATGAGTGAGTGATTAAATTAGGCGATAAGTGGAAAAAATAAGAACCGAGTAAGGGGGTGGGGGAGGGGAGAAGTTAATGGGTATCGGGTAGGGCTAGAGAACATGTCTCTGGGGCTAAACGTTTTTTAGGCGTATGCTAATGATGCCGATAATGATATTACTTGCCAACATGTACCGAGGCTGTCTCCAAGCTCTCACTGTGCTAAGCGTTTACCTGGATATCTTATTTAATCCACAAGGCCACCTGGTTCTTCAGCACTCTAAGGCAGAGTGCTGGACCTTGGTTCAGGGCCTGGGTCTTCTCCAGCATCATGCTTTGTCTTTACAATAGGACTTACTCCAAAAACACTGGTTTTCATTTAAATATTACATGTAGCAGCTGTCCCCACGAACCCCCGTGCCCAAAGAGTACATTTGTGAAACTCCTCAGTAAACGGGCCCAGGGGGTCCTTTGTGGACGCAGGTGCCAGTGGGAGGACTTTCCAGGCCAGGAGATAGGAATGAAAAAGCAAAAGGGAGGGGCCTCGTGGTCCGTGTTGCCCTGATTTCACACCCTGCTCTGGGACAGTTGAGACCATTGGCTAAAGACACCAGCTGGTGGCTGATGCCTCTTGCTATTTATTGCTGTGTTAAATGCACAGGCTGATTGCTGGCAGCCTCTCTGTTTCTGTCACTTCCTTTTTCCAGGGTTGGTTAGGTCTTCGAAAGTCTTTGCAGCCAGGCTTTCCCCCTGCGGTGGGGCAGTGGGAGGATTGCACCCCACAGCAGCCCTCCACAGCCCCTGAGGCATTGCAGGAAAGATGGGGTTACCAAACACTTTCCTGATAAAGCATTGGCTTCACACCGGGATTGGGCACTTGGAGTTAGAGAAGAATCCAGCCATCACCCACCCTCGGGTGGTTAGCGGGAACTCACCCATGCATTCTGTAACCTTTGTGTGCTTGCTGTGTTCCTGGAGGTGCCGTAAAAGAACAGGAGGCAAAGTTGACAACTCGATGGTAATTATAGCTGTGGCCATAATCGGGTCTTCGGAATGGATATAACATAGCTTTCAGATAGGGTGGAAGCCTTCAGTAGAATAATGATTGACGAAGAAAACAATAAGTAAACTTTGAGACAGAGATCTTATCAGCGCAGTAAATCATAAGTCGAGTCAGAACTGTGGATGACACACACCAGTTCCTGGAACTTACTGATTTTTTTTTTTTCTTTTTGCGTGAACTTGTCACTTTCAATCCCACTTTCTGTTCTGTTCCTATGAGAATCGTCTCCTTCCCCAGGTGCTCCCATCCATCCCACACCTCCCCACAAGCTCCATTCTCCACCACACCCTTTTTCATGGTGGTGCCACACACCCACAATCTCACTTGGCTGGCTGCTGTCACCACGGCCTTGAACATGGTGACGGCTCCCTCTTCTCCCCAGAGAGGTCTCACTCAAGTCAGACGGCCCCAGTTACACTCACCTCTCCCTCCTTAACCGCCAGTGGACCCTAATATCGCCACCACTCCTTTGACACGTGGCCTGTATTTCCCCACAATCTTACTCGTCTCCTCCTATTTCAATATGCAGGGATGGGGAACTTGTTCCATATTACTTCACATCCAGGCTCTGGCCACGCACGGAATACAATGCAGGACAGACTCCCAGTTACGACTGTCCCTTGAACAACACGAGGGCTCCACACTGTCCGAAACCAGTGTCTAACTTCCGACTGTTCAAAAGCTTAACTGCGAATAGTCTACTGTTGACCAGAAGCCTTACCATTCGCATGAAACAGTCGCTTAACACATGGTTTGTACGTTATGTCTATTATATGCTGTATTCTTACAATAAAGTAAGCTAGAGAAAAGAAAATATTAAGGAAACCACAAGAAAGAGGGAATACGTGTATAGTATGATACCAGAAACAATCCATGTATAAGTGGACCTGTGCAGTCCAAGTGTTGTTCCAGAGTCAGCTGTAAGTTGCTGGAGGCCTGACCAGCATTTGGTCTCTGCCCCCCACCCCCGCCCCCACCCCCAAAGAGAAATCTTGAAGAATCTCTCCTTCCCTTCTGCTTCCCGGCACTGCACACGCTCTGTGGGCACCTGCAAGACGTCCCAGAAAACGCTCATGAGCGCCCCCACCTCATTCCAGGCTTGTAAACAAGTTGGGATTTTGGTTTGGTTTTGCTTTGTTTTGTTTTTGGGCAAGAGGAAGAATCCGTTGTCAGGAGGAATTGTGGGGTGGCGGGGGTGGGGGGGCTGCCAAATAAAAATAAAAACAGACGACTTCAGCAGGTTGAGCTTTGTCTCTCTTTTGTCCCCTTCTCTGTCCTTTATCCCCATCCCCATCTTTCTCACTTTCTGTTTTGCTTTTCATACCAGCTGCTACAGATGGGAATTTAAAAACTGGGCTGGCTCTGCCAGAGCCAGGCAGAATGTGCATCCACGCGTGGGTTTTGCCACAAGAAACCGGTCCTTGTCTTTTGGTTCTTCTTAGCCACGACCGATGAGAACAAGCAGTCGACTGAGCCCATCCATCTTCTCGGTTCTTATTTTAATTTGTTCAAGAGCTCCGAAGGGGTGGAGGAGGATGGTTTGGGTCTCACCCCTGCCAGGCTGTTGTTTGATGAGGTTTTGCTTCATTTGTTCGGGTGGCTTTTACGGGGTTTTTTGTTGTTGTTCATGGAAAGACTTTGAAAGTCATAATTCTGAATCCTTAAGGTCTTCTGCTGTTCCTGTTCAATATCGCAATGGGGATCCCCTCATTGAGAAAGGAAGAGAAGAAGCTTCCAGCCAGTTAGTTATGCAAGGTCTGAACATGGTTATGGAGGCCTGTGGACTCTTTGGGGAAAGTGGTGAGGACCACAAAAGGTTCCAGCTCAATGGGATGCTCCCCAGGGCAACCTGGGAGCAAGGCTTTAGGCCCTTCCAGGCGGGAAGCATTTCTCCATGTCCTCATTTCTTGGTCCTGCCCCCTTTTCAGCCACACCTCTGGCCTCCTCCCCTTCTCTGTGGTCATCGGGCCCAGGCTTCTCCACTACTGTTGGAAAAGCATGGAGAGTCTGTAATGTGCTGACACCCCTGAGCCATCGCCACTGGCATCAGCGTGCTGATGTCAGGAGCTGGAATCAGCCTTTAGGAACACCATGGGCCCTTGTGGAGGGCATTGGCCATGGCCCATCTCTTCAGAGCTGCTTAAAGGACCTTGTCATACAACTGTAGACAAGTTTTTTCTTTCTAAACTTGTATTAATTTATATGTGTACAAAGATTTATAAGCTACCTCACATACGTTATCTCGTTTGATTATCACCTGCCTCCCTTCAGGCCACTGCAACAAAGTCCCGTAGACTGAGCGGCTTATAAATCATAGATATTTATTTACCATGTGTCTAGAGGCTCAAGTCCGAGATTAAGGTGCCAGCAGGGCGGGGTTCTGGTGAGAGTTTTCTTCTGGATTTGAGACCGTTGACTTCTCTCATCCTCACGTAGCCAGAAGAAAACAAGCCAGCTCTACGGCCTCTTCTTATAAGGGCACTGACCCCACTCCTGAGTGCTCCAGCCTCATGACCCAATTACCCCCCAAACCTGCACCTCCTAGTGTCACCACATCACATAGGAGATGAGATATCCACATGTGAATATGGGGGCCGGTGGGGGAGGGGGAACACAGACCTGCAGTTCCCAACATTACCCCAATTCCTTAAGGTAGATAAATCGTGTACATGTTCCTGTCTGTCCATGTTAGAGAAGGTTGAAGCTTGGGGAAGCCTAATGATTCATTCAAGGTCCCACAACAAGTGGCGGCAGGGACAAAACTGGAACCAATCCTCTGACTTCACATTCAGGATTTTTCCTGTTCCTTCAGCTTTCAGTCTGTATTCATGTTCCTTCCCACCCATACCCCGAGGAGGAGTACACTTCCGGAACTTAGTCAGGCTGACGAAGGCATTGCTGATTAAATTGAATTTCTCCTGATCGCTAAAAGAGAATCCTCGTGTCACCTTTCTGCAAAGCAGGAGATGCTGACATACCTCTCCCTGTTGTTTTTCATCAGACCCTTCTTACGACTCAGTCAGGAGAGGAGGATGGGGCAATAACATGAATTCTGGCCTCAACAAAAGTAAGTAAATGTCACGCTACTATTTGGAGGAAAACATTTTTTCTGCAAACAGGGGGGTGGAGAACAGGACCATGAGATAGAGCAGGATGGGGTGAACATTTGTTGTCCTGCTTTGGGGGAGGACATCCAAATGAACTGCCAATTTAAGGCCTGCTGGTGATATCTGCTCCTTGAAAGACGGTATGGGATTTTCATTCAGACCCTTCTGTTTTGTTGCATTGCATTTGGTTTCAGAATTTTTGAAGTGTGAAGCCTTCTCAGGACTGGGTTCTATATGAATGCAAGGTCCCTGGATTTGGACCCAGTCACTTACGTCATAATGGCCCTTCGTGACTTTCCTCCTCTGAGTGTTGGAACTTAATCCTACCAACATCCCTGTCCTGGTGTCATGAGTGGCTGAGGTGGAGGGTAGTCTTAGGAGGAGATGGCAGGGCTCTGACACATCAATCTGTGCTCAAGTCTGACCCAAAAAATCTCCCATTAAGGGAGTAGGGATAAAAAAATGACTATAAACTCCTAACCAGAAAGGGTCCACCTTGCTACCTGTAGGAAGCGAAGGGTCAAGCATATGAATCAGTGGTGAAGAGACTTCTTTCAGGAAGGGGTTAGGATGACCAACTGATGCCCAAGCAATAGCCAGGATTCCTTTCAATGCAATTGTCCTTTCAAACAATTCATTGTTTGTTTATTCTCGGCCCAAGACTTGGCACTCTCGGGTCCACAAAGATGAACCAGACCCAGGCCAATCTGTCAGGCTGGGGAGAGGGGTAACACACACACACAGTTCTTTCCATCTGGGTGATATCACGGAAGGACTGTGGGCCTGGAACCACTTGAGTTGGCTCTCAAAAGAGGGGCAGGATTTGGACCTGCAGAGATGGGGAAGACAGACCCTCCTTGGAGAGATGGGGGCCAGGGAAAGATGGCAAGGTTGATGTGTCTGGGAGTCAGTGAGGACTCCAGGTTCCTGGAGTTTAGGATGCACAAAGGGAAGTGTTCTGGAAAGGTAAGGAAGGGGCACAAAGGGTAGTATGACGGTAGACCTTCATCCTTTAGTCGGTGAAGACTCACGAAGGCATCTCAGTGGTGGAGTGAAATGGTTTCGGAAGATTGAGCCAGCTAAATATCGTATGATGGACCAGTGGGAATAAGGGGAGTAGTGAGGAAAGAGACAGAGTAAGCCAGAAGCTGTGCAAGAAGCAGCTCAGATGGAGAAGCTATGGCGGCAGTGGAAAGGCTGTATGTGAGAGGTTCCGTGAGGGGAGCTCACGAAACATGGAAGCACGACCCGCCGGTGACACTCACACATACGTCACTGTCCCATTAAGGACCTCTAAGTTTTCTCTTTAAAAATGCAGTTCACAGTGGCAACACCATTAGACATGCTGTGCTGTATGTTTATTGTTGTTTATCATTGTCTCTCCGTTAAAATGGTAAGTTCTGGTAAGTTCTACCAGAACTGCTGGTTCATTGCTGAATCTCTAGCCCCAAAAATACTGCCAGCACCAGTAGATTCCAGATAAATATTTAGAAACTAAAATGAATGAGTGAGTAGAGAGTGAGAGGATGAACAAATGAATGACAAAGCACATTCGTGTTCCTTATGGAGGGCATTTAACAAGACGTTCCTCTTCCCTCACACAGAGTGACCCCACTTACCGTATTTCTTTCCCTGCCGCAGGCCCCCCACTTGCAGGAGCACAAGCAATGAGTAAGAATACTGAACAAAGGCCCCAACCAGGTACCTGTCCGTGATCGGTAATCTCTCCTTTGCTCCTTATCCAACCATTGGTTCTGTGTGGTCAACTGAGGAGGGCTGAGACAATAGACAGTGTGTGTCTTCGGTTTTCTCTTTCCGAGAGGGTCTGTATTTGACTCCCTGTAATCGCTCTGTGAATTACAAGTAGCAGGCCCTAGAACAGGTGAACACTCATTGACTATGGGAGATAGAACAAATGTAAAGATTAAAAGATCCAACGCCTCATGTTGTAAAATAAAGAAACTGAGGCCCAGAGAGGTCAAGTAATTTGCCAAAAACCACCCAGCTGGTTTATGAGACAACTAGAGCTGTAGCCTCAGACTCCCAAGCTGCTGTGCAAACCTTTGAGATTTCACACAACTTGTCTTCTGAAATGACCCCATCCCGTAATGGGTCAGCTTAACAAATTAGGCAGGGGAACTTCTAAAACCAAGGACTTGGGAGACTCTTGGAATGAAACTAGGTCTATAACATCCTTCTATTACATTTGTCTTTTGATTACCTCACCTCTACTTGAATATTTATATGAGTAACGAGTTCACTGTTTCGGTAGGCTCCTTTCCACTATTTGAGCCAAAGTCGCCCTCCTTCTAACTGCCATCAAGCTTTCTAGTTTGCTCTCTGGAAAGCCTTCCCCCTGTTCTGTAGGAAGGGCCTTCCTATATCTGAAGACAGCTGTTGTGTCCACTCCCAAACCTCTGTGTCTTCTCTGTGTGACACAGCTGAGAGTAAGTTCTGAACAAGTCACTTGCTTCGGGACAGATAAATATTGTTTCCTATCTCTACCAAAGGCAGAGCAATAGAGAATTAACCTACATTTCATCAGGAAGGTTAAGAAAGAGCCTGCTGACTCTGAAATACAAACCAAACAGGATTTGACACAGTGGATTTAAAGAATTCTCAACAATAAAAAAATTAGACATTACCTGCCAAAAATATTTTGGTTGTCATACTGTGTACCTACGACACATATATGTGGATGCAAGAGGGTAGACGAGGTAGCTTTGAAGACTCTTCAAGTTAATTCATGATTGTAAGCAGAAACCTAAAGATCATGTTGATTTTCTTAAAATTGCAATTACAATTTGCAAAAATAGCAAAATTGTACCAAACATTTGACAGCTTGGCCAAGTTATGATCCAGCTCTATACCATTTTCTCCCTTGAAAAAAAGGAAGACCAACCTCACATAACCAGAATCACAAAGGTTCTTTTTAGAATTAAATAATCAGGTAAGTTTTACATACACTGAGATATAAAGAATAATCATTTTATAGCTCAGATACAAACTCTGGCCAGTCTTGTCAAATCTGGTACTAGAAGGGAACGAAGGAGTCAAGTAGCACAACGCTTTCATTTTGCACATGAGAAAACCAATACCCGGAGACTGTCCAGTGAATCAGTTAGTCGGCAACATAGCTGGGGCTAGAATCCGGGCTGCCTGATTTCCAGGCGCGTGTTTTTAATGCTACATCACAAAAACAGACGTGTGTAGAGAGCTCTTAAAAGACTAAGAATCATTAGACCTTTCTTTAAACCCATTTAACGAGCCATCCTTTACCTTATTCATTAGGACTGAGTATTAGCCAGCTTCTTTCCATATGGTTTCATGATTCTGTTGCCAGTAATGACAAATGTTAGACACCAAATATGAAAATAAAAAAAAAAAAAAGATACTGCTGGTATCCTATGTTTCTGTAATTATGGGGATGAAAACTATAACTATGCCCCAGACCTTTGAGGCCTGCATATAAAAGTAGTAAAGTTTTCTGAAATCAGTTTTTTCTATGATACTGAAATAAAAGTATAAACCCCGGGGGTATTCTTATTATTAATGCTGTTGTTTTTATATTTTTAATAACAGTGAAGCTAATTTCCTTTTTTGCTTCCTCAGATCCATATCAGATCCTGGGCCCGACCAGCAGTCGCCTAGCCAACCCCGGTGAGTTTACTTTGGCCTGGAAGGTTTTTCTTTCCAGAAAGTTCCATAGCTTTGTGAGGTCACACAGAGACCTCTGTCCTATGTTCAGACACCTGAGTAGGAAGTTACTTGCACTCCTTCCTTTGAAATGGTCAACATCTGCTTCTCGAGGGTACAAGTGAGAGGTTGGGTGTTGTTATTAGGTTGTTATTAGTTATGTCCGTTAGCTGAGGCTAGTTCGGAAAAACAAATATATTAGCATGCATATATGCATGGAGGTTGAGATTAGTAATAAATGGCACAGGTAGAAATTTTTGTAAGGAAAGAAGGCAGGGTGGGGAAGAAAGACGAGCAATTCCAGTGAGTTCTCAGTTATGGTCCTCCCGGAAGTCACAAGTAAATAGATGTTCCAAAGGCGTATTATTCTTGACTTCAGAAAGTGTTGCAGTTATCCAGCCTTATGAAAGAGGTGTGTCCCCGAAAAGCTGTAGATAAAATGACTCTGACAATGTATTTTAAGAGTTCGTTATTAAGAATAGCTCTCAAATGAGTTCCAAACCAAGATCACCAAGTATGTGAGCTAACTGGCAACTTTACAGTAATAAAGCCCACACCTTCCCATCCCGGGGGACTCCTGTCACCAGTTTCTGCAGGCCCATTCTTTAGTGCCTGGCCCTTCCTGTTTTGGGATAGGAGGCAGGAGCCACCCAGCTCCCTCTCGCCTTAGTTTTCTCTCTGCCCCAGCTCTTCTCTGTAAGACTTGGACCTGGGAGCCAAGCACTAGGGCTCTGCTGAGGAACATTCCAGGTCCCTTCAGCCTGATGCCTGGGCCTCACCTTCTGCCTGTGACTCTGGCAGCGGTCTCCTGGCCCCGACTCCCTTTCACACTGACAGGAATACTTGGGGGGACTTCATCCAGTAGACAGAGATGAGAAGAAGAGATTCAAAAATCTTGCCCCAGATTTTTTTGTGGCTTGCCCCAAATCATACAGCTAGTTCTAAGGAAGCCAGCACCTCATTACCCACAGGGAGTTTTCCCAGTGTGCCTTGGGGCACACTATCTTAAGGTCTAATCTTGCTTATGAAGGCAGCCTCACTGACAAACAGAAAAGCAAGTCAACAATGAAAACAGGGGCTGCCGGAATCAGTAGATTCTGCATGTAAAAGGAAATTAAGAGTTTCTTATGAAGGGCGAGAGGATCCTTGCATTTAGGGACTTGAGCTTCTGGCTTTCCCAGGCTGAGATCCTCTGTTTTCTCCCGTCTGCCTCACTGCCTGCAGGAAGCGGGCAGATCCAGCTGTGGCAATTCCTCCTCGAGCTACTCTCCGACAGTGCCAACGCCAGCTGTATCACCTGGGAGGGGACCAACGGGGAATTCAAAATGACGGACCCCGATGAGGTGGCCAGGCGCTGGGGGGAGCGGAAAAGCAAGCCCAACATGAATTATGACAAGCTGAGCCGGGCCCTCAGATACTACTATGATAAAAACATTATGACCAAAGTGCATGGCAAAAGGTATGCCTACAAATTTGACTTCCACGGCATCGCCCAGGCTCTGCAGCCGCATCCGACCGAGTCGTCCATGTACAAGTACCCTTCTGATATCTCCTATATGCCTTCCTACCACGCCCATCAACAGAAGGTGAACTTTGTCCCTCCCCACCCGTCCTCCATGCCTGTCACTTCCTCCAGCTTCTTTGGAGCAGCGTCCCAATACTGGACCTCCCCCACGGGTGGCATTTACCCCAACCCCAATGTCCCCCGCCATCCTAACACCCACGTGCCCTCACACTTAGGCAGCTACTACTAGAAGCTTAATCATCGGTGGCCTTCTACCCGAAGCCCCCATTCCTCACACCTCCTGCGATACTTTGGACTCCAAAGGACGTACGTGGCCTTGAAGAGAAAACAAAACTGGATGTTCTTTCTTGTTGGATAGAACCTTTGTTCTTTAAAAAGACAATCCTTTTTTTTTTTTTTTTTAAATGTTGGTAACTTTTGCTTCCTCTACCTTGAACACAAAGATGGATCATTTTCTGGGCCAGTACACCAGTTTGGATTCTCAATCTCCTACCATCTTCTGAGTTTAATATTTAGATTACTGGAATGGTTGTATCATGGTTCTAGGAAAGAAACTGTACCTTCTCTTTGTATTTTTATGACCAAAGCAGTTTCTTATCAATACACGGGTCTCATCATGGACCTTGTAGGGTTCAGTATGATAAAGAATCATGGACTTAACCAGTTACGCTCTGGTTTGAGACTAAGTGAAACTAGAGGCAGGAAGCTTATAATCGTATTTTAGCAGGACCTAATTCAGTGGATGGCAACTGGAACATTGGTTGTGAAGGCCAGTGAAGTTTTCACCCAACTGGAATTTAAAAGAAAGAACATGTGTGTCGTATTTAAGAAGCCATGGGCATTGCAAAATTTCTCCCAGTGGTCGACATGCACTAGGCCGACCATCCTCTCTAGAAATACTCAAGATATGATCTAAGAAATGTTAATGCAAATGCAGACATTCCTGAAAGACAGAGAATTAAATAGTTTTTTAAAGTAATGACAGTGGGTCCCAGAACTTTGAAAAGTCTTAGGGATTTCTAGACACAAACAGATTCGCAAGCGCTGTGCGTTTGTCAGACCACCAGTCCAGGGTCAACCAATCAGAAGGCAACTTACTGTATAAATTATGCAGAGTTATTTTCCTATATCTCACAGTATTAAAAATAAATAATTAAAAAAGTAAAAAGAATAAATAAACGAGTTGACCTCGGTCACAAATACAATTTTACTATCAAATCGGTCGTTGTTATTTTTTTAAATGTAATTTGTACATCTTTTGTCAATCTGTACATTTGGGCTGTTTGTACGTTTTTATAGCTGGTTTGAAAAAAGCATAATGTGACTATTGCTAAAAAGCAACCAGGACGTTTAAGTCACTGACTTTACTAGGAAGAGAAGCACTGTGCTGTCTTTAACACGTGCGCACAAGCAGGTTAAAGCAATCCATTTAAATCTTTAATGCTTTGGCGATGTTTGTAAATAGCCATAATGCAATAATCACAACTTCGAAAACAACAAACAAACTTTCCCTTGTGGATACAAGGGATGTTCCTGCCTTATATATGCAATATATTTTTTAGATATTAAAATATATATAATTTTGCAAGTAATCATTGACTTTTTTAAGACTATATTAAGTGTTAAGCTGACAACTGTCAATGAAGACTATGTTGTAAAATAATTTGACTAAATAAATTGTGCCTTCTCTCAGAACTAAGGACACTGGTTTCTTATTTACCCCTCATTAGGTCAAAGGGTTTGCCCAGGGTAACTTTTCTGTGGACCTCTTGCACCCGAAAGACTTTTTCACGTGTGCAGCGGGAAGCACAAAATCGATGTGGTTTTTTATTGTTTGTATTAGGGTTCTTCAGAGGCACAGGGCTGATACGATATACGGTATTTGTGAAGATTTACTATGAGTACCTGGCTCACAAAATTCTGAAGGCCAACAGGTCCGATGACCTGCTGTGCAAGCTGGAGACGCAGGGAAGCCAGCCATGTGCTCTAATCTGAGTCTGAAGGCCTAAGAATCAGGGAAGGCGATGGTATAAATCCCAGTCCACGGGCAGGGAAAACGTCCCACCTCAGGCAGGCAGGCAGGCAGGACACAAAGGAGTGAATTCCTCCTTCCTGTGCCTTTTGCTCTATTCACACCCTCAACGGATGGGATGAAGTCCTCCAGCATTGGGCAAGGCCATCTACTTCACTGAGTCCACAGATAGAAAGCTTAATCTCAGCCAGAAACACTTGCACATAGAAACTCAGAAATAATGTTTAACCTGGGCACCCAGTGGCCCCAGTCAAGTCGATAGCTAAATTAACCTTCACATTATTGATGACGTTTGCGGAAAATTTTTTAAATGTCATTTAAATCTTTCTCCAGCCTAAAAGGGATTTAGAAGATGAAAGCCATGGCCACGGATGATCTGTGTCCAAGAACCAGAACGAAGCTAACTTCAGTCTGTTGCCTCTACTGAGCGCCTCAAACCCAAGTGGCCATCCTCCTGATAGTCTAACAAATAAGATGGCCCAGCTTCCTCCGGTCTTATGACCTCAGGGTCTTATGACCCAAGCATATTGTTAGGGTCTTTTTTCTTTTCAAGGAAGAAACTTGCTTCAAATTGCTTCAGTGTTAGGCAGCTAGTTTTCATTTCTTCTATTTTAGAACGAAAACAAATGAGGCCTGGAAAATCCTTGACGGTATGGGAAATGAGACTCATCGGTATCTATGTAATCTTCCCTGGCTAACACTGAGTACCTTCTAGACAACGTGTCTACCTAAATGAAAGGAGATGTGTCCCAGAACGTTGGTCTCCAAGTTTTCTTTCCAATTTTTTTTAATTGCACTCTACCAGTACAAAAAAAAAATGTTAAGCAAATATTCTCAATATATGAACATTGATTTATGAATCGTACACACCGTCACATTATTACTATTTATATTACAAAACAAAGACAAAACAGGAATTTTTTTCAAGAGCAATATAAAAATAAATTAAAACTGAAATTCTAATGTTTTCTTCCTATTTTCTTTGTATTGCATATCCTTGCTGTCAACACTCAATAAGAAAGGTAGTCGTTAGAGGAATGAGTATGTATGTATGGGTTTTCTAGTGACTTCTAAGAAAGGAGAAAATAAAAACTTGGTGTTAGTGATCCAAGCATAGAAAGAGAAATGATAAAGGCCAGGTATGTTTAAGAATACTCGAACTTGGGGCTTCTGGGTGGCTCAGTCGATTAAGCATCCAACTTCGGCTCAGGTCATGATCTCGTGGTTTGAGAGTTCGAGCCCTGAGTCGGACTCTGTGCTGACAGCATGGAGCCTGGAGCCTGCTTCAGATTCTGTGTCTCCCTCACTCTCTGCCCCTCCCCGCTCATGCTCTGTCTCCCTCTCTCTCTCTCTCTCTTCTCCTCTCTCTCAAAAATAAATAATAAAAGTTAAGAAAAAAAAGAGCAGTTTAGCTGGATTCTTTTGCAAATCTCCACCTCAGCCAAGCAATTTTCCATCAGTTTTGCAAAGTAATCTTTAGGGAAAATAGAGGCAAGTATTTCTTGCTGCTCTGGGGAAAACGGGATGCGTAGACCATCAGGAGTTCACCTTTTTAAGAGATTTTCTTTATATGCCCTATTCAAGCACTGGCCTATGTCCATCACCTCTACAGTCTCAGAACTTTGGCCAAACCTTGCCTCTTGAATTTGCTCCCCACAATGCTCCCACATTTAGGGAGTCGGTGCCTCCCTGACGGGACCAGGGTACCGTTTTCTCCTCACAATCATCTGTGTGGTGTGAAGGCTGGCATTCAGTCCCCTGTAATGCCCAGATTTAGGGTTTACTAGCTTTCTCAAGAGCATCCAGCTGACCTGACCAGTGGCAAAGGACATATTGTCTCTTGGCCATCCTGGCTGCTCGCTCAGTATTTTCCCCACTCAACTATCTGTAACTATGTCATGAAGTTCGTTCAGTCTAATAAACAGTGCAAGCCAGGCATACAGAAGCATGGTAAGCCCGTGAGTGGTTCTAATGGAAATTATTTTTTCCCAAGGTTTGGCATGCCAATCAACACTCTTTTGAACAGGAGGTCATTTTTTTTCTACTGTCGAAACGTATTGTTGACTCCCACACAAAGGAAGATATAAATTCGACATCTGTTGTTTTGCTACATTTTTAGTGGTCAATGACCACTAAAGATTTAATAACACCTAAGATGACCATTTTTAAAATTTCACCAGTAATATCTGCATGCAGTTGACTGTGTTTATTTAGTCCGTGGGTAATGCTAAAATGTGGGCCCTCAGATAGGGTATAGGTTAGACCAAAAGAGATCCGGAGGTTCCAGAACACCAGGGTGGAAAGGAAGATCTGTGTATCCTAAGCCAAGGTGCTGCCAAGCCAAGGCAATGTTTGGGGAGGGAATAGAAAGCGAAGAAAAATAAAATAAAATGCAGTGTTTTCTGTAGGTGGTCTGTGGACTTGGTGTCACAGTCCACTTCCTCAAATACCTATCGAGTCAACAACCATCATGTAAATATATTACCTTAAAACCTATCGAGAAGGTACCATTTGGGGCAGCAACCCTTTGGCATGGTTCTTCTGCTATCCAGCCCTGATCCCACACCTAGCTGGGGATCTGCCTCCTGGAGGTTCCTCTACATCAGCTGCGATGCTGGGCTTGTGTCCAGCATGCCCTCGGGAGGAGGCAGTGAAATGGTGCTTCATGTCAATGGGGGAGAGAAGGGAGGTAATAAAGAACTAGAATGAGGGGGACCAGGGGACTGGGCTCTGGTGAGTAAACAGAGGCTTCAACTCTTATCCAGGACGAGCTTTGTGTCTTGCAAAAAGCACACTGGATACCTCATCATATAGAAAGCTACTGAAATTGACACTGTACTCCTTCAGCCGGGAGTCCAGCTGAAGGATTATGAAAGGTCAGCTGACGTCAGGACTACAAATCCCAGGCTCCCCTGGGGGTTGACGGACACTTCTGAGAGGAAGTGGTTTAGCCAGTCAAACCTTTAGGGCTTCAGCCAATTGCAAAAGGATATGGAGGGAAGCTTTTGAAAGGAATGTCGGCTCACTGCTCACGTGCCTGGGGTCTGTCTCCCTCTCTCACTCTCACTTGGCCTCCTGTCTAATTGTTTCAGTCTGTCTGAGCTGGTAAATTCCTAAGCACATAGTCAATTTACACTTTGCTTAAAAGCTCTAAGGGGAAACAGAAAAAGTTTCCAGTGAGACCACTCACTTACCTACAATTGCTAAACTAACCTTTTGGATTTTAACTGAGTTAGTTACCTCATGTGTTTTCTTAGTGGGAGGAGAGAGGCAATTTAGGTAGATAAATGAGCAAGGATGTAATGCCAGAGGTCCTGGGTTCAAATTCTGACCTTTCCAAGGCGATGCAGCTGCACCTCTGAACCGAGGAGCTGAGTAATGTCTCCGTGATGAGTTCCTGTGAGGTACGAGATGACACATGTGGAAAACCCTTTATTAAATACTGTACAGGAAGTATATCTAAAATCACTGCTATCTGCTAGTATGTGCTAGGCTCTTCCGAGAACTTCTATTAAATCCTCAGTAACCGGTGAGCACTTTGTTCGAGGAGTTGAGTGCAGGGTAGATTTTGTTTTGCGGTCAAGAAGGCATTTTCCAAATGAATGAAAAGTGGGAGTAAACTGGATTTTCCAGAGAGCCATTGTGTCTTCCCCATCCCCAGCCCTCCCCCGTGCCCGACTTGGGAGTCTGCCCTTCGCTGGCTCTGCCTATACCTGAAGTCTGTAGAGCATGCTGTCAGCTGCAGGAAGCTGCAAATAGAATGAGACTGTTATGAAAGAATGCTAAAAATGCCCTTTGTCAGAAATGCTGGGTTGGGTTTTTAAATCGGCTAAGAGGTAGAGGCTGGGAGCTAGGATTTTATGCCTAGTAAGCTTGGCTCCAGATTGTTTGCAGACCATACGCTAAGAGAATACATACAGGACAGGGAGGGGCGCCCGGGCAGCTCAGTCGGTTGAGCATCTGGCTCTTGATTTGGGCTCAGCTCATGATCCCAGGGTCGTGGGATTGAGCCCTCAGTTGGGCTCTGCACTGAGCATGTAGCCTGCTTGGGATTCTCTCTCTCTCTCTCTCTCTCTCTCTCTCTCATTCCCTCTCCCTCTGCCCCTCTTGTACTCTCTCTCTTTCTCAAATAAAAAATAAAAGATTAAAAAAACAGGGATGGCATCAGAGACACCTGGGTATGAAGCCAGTCGTTTCCACTATCCTAATTATGACATACTACATCTGAGCCTGATTTTCCCATCTGTAAAATGAAGATTATCGTCATAACCGTACAACGTTGTCATGGGAGTCAAGTAAGACACTGTAAGTAAAAATGTTCCGTATGTTGAAAAGAACTATGGAAACGCGAGGTATTGTCTTGGTAAGTAGCTGTCTGTCGTCATTCTCAGATATCAGAAAATAAGAGTCGAATCACACTCTCCAATTCCTTTGTATATCATGAATATACTATTTTAATTTAAAAAATTCTAAAAGCTTGAAACAGTCACAAACTTACAGAAAAGTTGAGTTTACAATGAACATTTTTTTTGAAGCACTTGAGAATAAGTTGCCAGCCTGATGGCTCCATCACACGCAAATGCTGCAGAGTGTATTTCCTACAAACAACGTTCTCCTACGTAATCCAGTGTGATTGTGAAAATCAGAAAATTAACATAGACAGATTTATTTTTCCTTCAGATAGTAGCACCTTTATTTAGGAACAGTCACTGTAAGAACTAGAAGCACATTTTATACCTTCAGAAAGGTTGGCCGTTGGAAGCTGCGCAAGAGATGTATTCAAGAGGGGAGTAAATACGGACAGATTTCTGTCCATATCTTGGGCACCATTCACTCTTTGCTAATTGTCCTACTATTGCTTTTTGCAGCAAAAGAATTCTGTTCATAATCCCAGTTGTATTTAGTTGTCCCATGTCTTTAATTTTTTTTAAGAAAGAGGGAAGAGAGTAGAGACAGGGGAGAGGGGCAGAAGGAGAGAATCTTAGGCAGTCTCTCCACTGAGCAAGGAGCATGATGAGGGACTTGATCTCATAACCCTGGGGCCCTACTGATCCATCCAGGGCCCTATTGTCCCACATCTTTAGTCTGCAACATTCCCGAGCCTTTCCTTGACTTTTAGAACTTTGACCATGTTGAATATTACAGGCCAGTTATTTTGCAGAATGGCCTTCCATTTGGAGCTGTCTGGTATCTCCTCATTATTAGAGTTAGGCTAGGCATCTACAACAGCAGTATCACAGAGGGATGCTACCTTCTCCATGCACTTTATGGATGGCACACACTTTCAACTTATCCCTTTATTGATCAAGTTCGTTTTGGTGATTTGATTAAGGTAGTGTCTTCCTGGGGCGCCTGGGTGGCTTGGTCGGTTAAGCATCCGACTTCGGCTCAGGTCATGATCTCACGGTACGTGAGTTCGAGCCCCGCGTCGGGCTCTGTGCTGACAGCTCGGAGCCTGGAGCCTGTTTCAGATTCTGTGTCTCCCTCTCTCTCTGCCCCTCCCCTGTTCACACTCTGTCTCTCTCTGTCTCAAAAATAAATAAACATTAAAAAAAAATTAAAAAAAAAAAAAGGTAGTGTCTTCCAAGCTTGTCCACTGTATTTTTCCCCTATGTAATCAACAAGTATTGTGTTTTGTGGGTAGGTACTTTGAAATCATGTAAATATCTCATTCACCTTCAAATTTCAATGTATTCATTTATTTATGTCTCTAGAGACTCATGGTTTCTAATTCTATCCACTAGATATGTGTTCTTATCATTGTTTAGTCTAATGATGATCTTGCCCCAGTGGGATGCCATTAAAATTGGCATCTGTGCTCTTTGATATGTTCCCACCAATCTTTGAGCACTTCTTTGTTTTTCCAACAACGTATTTGGGGCTCCCTAGCCTAGCCCCCAAATCAGTTGTTTCTCCAAGGATCACTGGTTCTTTTTAATGGAAAATGATATTTAGAGCCCAAAATCTGAGTACTAGGTGTGCTCACTGCTATTGCAGGGTCACTGCTCCCAGGCCTTTCCAGGGGACAGAGTTAGGTAGCATATGTACATACACACACATACATCATACACACACACACACGCGCGCGCGCACGCACAGAGATATCTACATGTATACATATGCTGTGTTAGGATTCTCCAGAGAAACAGAATCAATAGGATGCATAGAGAGAGAGATATATAAGAAGGGATTTATTATAAGAGTTAGTTCATGCAATCGTCAGGACCAAGTGTCCCACAACGTGCTATCTGCAAGCCGAGGAACCTGGAAAGCCAGTGATGTAATTCAATCCAAGTGAATCCCAAGGCCAGAGAATGGGGTGAGGGGTCGGGGCAATGGTAAAACTCCCAGTCTGACTCCAAAAACCTGAGAACCAGGCATGCCAGTGTCTGAGGGCAGAAGAAGGTGGATGTCTTGGCTCAAGCAGAGAAAGAGAATTTACCCTTCCTCCCCCTTTTTGCTCTACCCAACCGATTGGCCTTTAACAGATTGAATGACACCCACCCACATTGGTGAGGGAGATCTTTACTTGGCCTGCAGTTTCAAATGCCAATCTCTCCCAGAAACACCCTCGCAGACACACCCAGAAATAATGTGTTGCCAGCTATCTGGGCAACGCTCGGCCCAGTCAAGCTGACACTTAAAATTAACCATCAGATATGATTAGACATTGATGTCCATAGTTATTTCTTTATCTCTCCATCTATATTGAAAACCTGACATTTACTCAGATGCGTCCATTTCCAATCTAACACCACAGGGTTCACCCTAGTTTTTCCCTTCCCATATTGTAATTCCCTTATTTGACAGTGAGAAACATGGCTTCCATTTAGCATAATTTAGGCATTTACTTATCAGTCCTCCTGCATGCAACTGTCTCCTATCTCTGCTGCACCCCCACCCCCATGTGACATTCCTTTCCCTGCTCTGGCTCTCAGTTCCCACCCTGGCCACCTCACTACATGGACTCCCTCCTTACCCCATACCAGGCCATGCTTCCATATGATGTCCTCCTCATCCTGTCCAAGCTCTGACACCCCAAGCCAGGCCACCCCTCTGCAGGGACACCCTCCTCCATCTGCTCAAGCCCTGACTCATGACAGGCCGCACCCCTGTCCCCCATGGGTACTGTCTTTGCTCCACCTGGACACTAGCACTGCACTCTGGGACACGCCACACGAGAGCCCTTGTCCCCCAGGGCAGGCCCTGATAACACTGCACTCTGATACTTACCTCATTCTGCTCCCTGTATGGCTTCAAGAATAAATACTTCAGGAGAGAAAAGAAACGAATGGGAAAGAAGGGAAAGGGAAAGGTGAAAAGAAGAGAAGCAGATAAAGGGAAGATCTGGAAATATACATTTAAAACTGCACAAATCTTGCTGAACGTATGTATGTTTGGGCCATGGGTGAGGACAAAGGACTACAAATCTCACTAATGTGGTTTCTGCTTGTCTCTGTACTCTCTCTCTCTCTCTCTCTCTCTCTCTCACACACACACACACACACACACACACCTACACCTTTTGAGATGAAGAATCTAGAGTACAACAAGAGAAAGGAAAGAAAGATATAGGAGTTAACCAGAGAGACCAAGGAGCTAGGAGCTGGTTGGGGATGGGCATAAAATAAAACAATCTTAAAAAAATTTTTTTTTAACATTTATTCATTTTTGAGAGACAGACAGAGACAGAGCACAAGCAGAGGAGGGGCAGAGAGAGAGGGAAACCCAGAATCTGTAGCAGGATCCAGGCTCTGAGCTCTCAGCACAGAGCCCAACACAGGGTTCGAACCCACAAACCGTGAGATCATGACCTGAGTGGATGTCTGACACTTAACCAACTGAGCCACTCAGGCACTCCCAAATTAAACAAATAATCTTGAGCTGGGTATCCAGGGGAGAGAGTGGAAGGAGATGGGGAAGAATATGTCTGGCCAGTGTGGAAAAACAATACTCTCGGATATGCCACAAGTGTTTTTTGAGGGAAGCTGGGGTTAAGAAAGGCATCAACTTTTTGATTACTTTTGATTATCAATCGGTGCTCAGATCCAGATCTGTTTGTATTTGAAGGCCTGTGTCCTCCATTAGACTATAAGGACATGAAGGGCAGGAGCTGTGTCCAATGTTTTCTTTTTAATTCCTAGGACTTAGCAAGTGCGTGGCTTTATGGAAGGGTCTGATACATGCCTGTTGTTTGTCAAACTGCACCTGCTGGGCAGAACATGTCCAGGGCCCGGCTGCCCAGCAGGTCTGAGAGGCAGGGTAAGGTGTCTATCCCGCGTCTTTATGGTTAACTCCAGAGACACACAGAGAAAATAAACATGTGAGAGATACAGTTAAAGTATAAGACCAGAGCACTATTATAATTTGCTGGCATTTTTTACCAAGCCAGTGTTTGGTACTGATTGGTTTCCCCAGAATATGCAGTATTTCTTTCCCAATGATTCTTGTACTGCCTCTAGGCTCTGGCTTTCAGAAATATTTAATCAAGTACCACACATACTTTAGCAATACTTTCCAGATACCCCAGCTTTTCCTGACAACTTCCTTTCCCTTTGCTCGGCCCTTGTCTTTTTTAGGAACCTCCACTTACCTAGTTTTTTTCTGAATAACTCAAAGTTTTGTCTTAAAAAAATCATAATAGAATATTTGACTACTTGGAAACCAAAACGCATAAGATATCCGCCTGAGACCGTTATGTGAAGAATTCAAGCTGTCTCTCCCAAGGGACGTAGTCTATAGGGAAGAAATAGGAACTTGCCACTGATTCTGAAAAGCAAATTGAATTTGGATTGTAGCTAAAACCTGTCAAAGATGGCTCTCAGTCTTCTTTCCATGCTGAATATTTAATGAACTTCAGTGATCATCTTATCAGAATCCAACACACAAAACTCCCATTGATCCAAATTTCCAAGTGGCTTCAATCCAGCAACAAATCCTAGACTTGGTGGTTGTGCTCAAAGCCAACCCTTGAAGATTTTGGTCAGATGGAAGTGAAGAGAGGGTTGCAGAGGAAAGTGAGGATTTCCATCCCCAATAACCTGTGTGGCCAAAGACACAGTCATCCCCTAAGCTGCCCTTCATTCTTAGGACACCTGCATTCGCCCAGAGGATTCAAGCACCTCACCTATGGGAAATTTGGTTCATTCCAAGAGGAATATCCTGGAGTATTTGTAGCATTTCCAGAAAATTCTGGAGACACCATAAAAATTACTTGCATACAGTGTGCCTTAGGTCAACTCTGACTTTGCAAGAAATATCTAGATTTCAGGAGATCAGCTGTTCAGTTTGTTGTGGGTTAATTACAAATGGTCCCACAGCTTTGCCTTAGCAAATGCCCAAAAGGCAATGGAGAGAAAATTGGAGTCAAAACAGGGTCTCATAATTCACAAGCAGTAGACCCCTGGAGGGAGCCCACTCCACCTCCAGCACTTTGGGTAATCAGAGCAGATAGACAATTGTCCATAAATAGGAGGTCCTGCTGGTTTTCCTGGGAGAAACTTGACAAAAAAACGGAGGGACTGATACTTGGTTTCTGAAATACACGTTTAAGTATCGTAATGCAAAAATATTAGTTTGCTCAGAGTCACAGCTTCTTTAGAAGGTGAAAACCATTCCTCTCTAAATCCTCAACCATCTTAGTCTCTGAGAAAAAATGGAAAGATTGGCCTAACCCTGGAATTTCCTGGTCTTAGTGGATTTACGACCCAAGATCCAGCGGATGACCCAGGTCATAACTGCTGGCTGCACAGCAAATTCAATTATCCTAAATTCCAGCACACCACCCTCCTTCCTGTCCCTCACCCCTGCCTTATCATAATCTTTCCTGGGCCATCGACCCCCACCGGGTTGTCTGAGCCCAAGTTTAATCTCTCAGCAAGCTCCGAGCTAACAATCAATGCTGAGGGACATCTCATCAGAGGGAGAAAGCCACATTCTTGATGAAGAGCAGTGACATAAATTCAGCCCCAGCCAGGGCCCACCAGCACAAAGGACTAAGTAAATCAGTCTTGTCCCCTCTTCCCGACCGTCTCCAAGGACAGAGAAAACAGTGTTGGGATATGAGAAGTTATTTCTTGAGATTTTACAGCAGATCCTCTGACAGCAGGGAGGCCCTTACTAACTGATAAAGGACAACTCTTCTGAACGGTTTTATATTGTGCCCATTATACGCCTCTCCCCACCCTGGCTGCTTATGGTTAGAGAACAGCCTTACATTATTTAGACAGGCCTAATAAAAGGTGGGCCTTTGAGTTGTAAGGGACAGGCACTCACTCTGGTTTCTTCAAGTACTGGGAATTTACTCTAAAACACCCATGGCGATGTGGAAGATGGACATCTGGCAAAAATGGACAGATAGCCTCATGGAGCCCTGGAACAAGAAAGCTGCTAGAGCCTAAGGAGTTCAAGAGAACGTGCTCCTAAGTTCCCATGACTAAGAGACCTGCTTCACATCTTCCCTTGTGGCCGTCCACTATGTCATGCCTCGATCTCTCCATAGTCCCATTGAAATATTTGAGAGGAGGCCCGCTGAGTTATTTACTTGCTAAGCTAACTAGTCACCTCACTCTGAGCACCTCAAGGTTTACTTGGAGCTCATGGCTTAGCTGTCCTTGGGTCAGGGCCCAACAGTGAGAGTCCCATGTTGCAGAGCAAGTCTGGCTCTTCCCTGAGTCAGGCTGTGGGCTCGGCAGGCACCCAGACCAACTGGCTGGGCCAATCCTACTGCCAGAGTCAAGATGACATTGAGCGCAGAAGGACCCAGCCCAGCACCTCCCGTGAAAGCAATCCCCAGTTTCAGCTTCCAGGACTTATTTGGTTTCCATGCTTCACCTAGAAATCTGAAATTATCTTATGAAAAGTCTAAAAATGGCATTTTACACCAGGATACTGCATCACCGCTGGACCTTGACTAAAACATGGCATTTTGGGGAGGAAGGAAGTAACATGGAGTGAAGCAGTCTATCAGTTTTCATCTAATCCTTACAGCAACCCATCGAGGTGGGTGTTACTGATCCCCATCCGAGATGAAGGATTCTGAGGCTCTGAAATTACGTTAGTAGGTGGTCTTACCCAGGCCTGCGTTTCCACCTGAAATGTCATGGGGCCAGCAGCACCTTCCGACTCTTTTGGGGTTTTCCTCCTGTATGGACTCACCTCCTTGACACCTGCCACAGAGGAGACAAAGCAGCCCAGAGAGAGGTTTCCACCTCTGAACTGAAACACAAAGCAATCTACAGTTTTCAAAGCGTCTTCACGTATCTCTTTGTTCCTGTAATACGCCTCTCTCTCTCTGAGTATGTTACCTATTTACGGGTTTCCCGTCTGTCTCTCCCCAGTGGAATGTACGTTCCATGTACGTTTTATCCACCTCCTTCCAGGCTGCATCCACACCTCGCACATGCCAGCCAGCCCCAGGGAGGTGATCAGCACACATTCTTGCACAAACCGTTGTCCTGTGAGACGCTCTTAGTTTGATGCTAACTCTACAAGCAAGGTGCTCCTCGGAGGCTGGCCAGCCGGAGTGCCCTTGGTGCTGCTTCCAGCCCAAGTCCTGATCTGACAAATAGATGCTCTTCGGGATGGAAGAGGAAGCTACTGTCAGAGTTTCTAGAAGTCTACGTCTACAGCAACGTTTGGCCCACCAGAGAAAGGTTTTCATTTGTTTGGAGAAACATTCCTGGAAGCTCTCCCCAACCCCCATCAGGGTCCCAGGGGAGAGGGCCACCTGGCAGCGCCTGGGCCCAGCTCCGGCCTGACCACCCAGGTCCGTGGGCTCCCCTCCCCTCCGCCCTTCAACCCCCCCCCCCCCCCCCAGCCCGGGTCCCTCCTCCAGCCCTCTGAATCCAGTCCATTTAAAATGTCCTTTGAAAAGGTCTCTGTTTGGGTGAGTGCCGTGGGCTCTGCCTAGAGAGCGGCAGATTATCTGAAAATAGGTGTTATTGATTACAACCAGGTGGTCTTTGTGGAAAGGCGTCCACTTGAACCAAAATAAATATTTGCCGGCACAAAGAACAAGCCGGTCCCTGTTGCGGGGCGGGGGCGTTCTGGCGGCCGTGCCAGCAGCCAGCGGCCCCTTCTGGCCTCCGGCGGCCGCGGGGCGCGTCGCTGCGCAGCCCGGGGATTGTGTTTCTTCAATTAGGACAGAAACGCGCAGGGGGTGGCCGGGGGAGCACAAAGGCCCCGCCGCCTCCAGTGCCAGAGGCCCGCGGCCGAGGGCCGGCTGCAGGCTCGCAGCCCGCTTGGGCCTGGCGATCGTATTTTCTTTGGCTTTCTGGCGCGCTCCTTATTATTTATTTCTTTTCTCTCTGTTTTATTTTTATTTTCAAGTTGCCGGCCGGGCTGGATGCCGTCCATTCACCCCGCTGCCTTGGAGCGCGGCGCGCAGACAGCCGGAGCCGGCTCGGGCTCAGCCCCGCAGTACGCCGGCCGCCCGCACCCGGGGAGGGCGCAGCCGGGGGTGGGGGACCCGGGGGGGGGGGGGGGGCGCGCTGCGGGGAACGGGGCGGAGCCAGGGCGGGGGGTGGGAGCGGGAGCGGGGGGGGGGGCCGGGGGGGGGCAGCGGCGAGGGTGGGGGCCCTGCCAGGCTCCCTTCCCCAGGCCGGGGCCCACGTGACCTGGCGGCGGGAGAGTCACTTTCTGGAGAAGAGGACAGTAATTCGGGGTGAGATTGGGGGTCAGTTCAGGAGGAAGCCTGAACTTTAATCCCTAGTGAGGTCCCCTCTCTCTCGTTCTATCTGCAGACTGGGTCCCTGCCTCCTGCCCTGGGTGAGCGCGGACAGCCTCTCCCCAGCGGGCGTGCGTTCCCACCCCCTTCCCTAGGTCTGAGGAATCTTCTCTTGCCTCCCCAGATCCCCAACCCAGCTTCTCAGGAGCCAGCGGCCATTCCCCGGAGAGAAGTGGGGAGGGTCTGGCCTCTCCATCAGTTTAGGGAGACCAAGAGTGCGGGGCCATTACCACGTCTTGAAGAGGCTCTGGGGAGCCTTCCACCCGCACCCGGCGGCCAGAGGCGGTTGTCCAACGTCAAGGGTGGAGGGCTGGAGGCGGAAAAAGACACCGGAGCCTAGGAAGCAGGAAGGGCCTAACTCAGAGCGATTCTGGAAGGCAGATAGAAAAGCTGGGGTCAGAAAGTAGAGAGACGGGAAGGAAATCAGAGATAGATACAGTAAGCCATTCCTGTCAAGATCAGACAGTGGGAGAGCCTAGGGCCCGGCTGGCCAACTGAGGCAGGAGAGGGATCGGAAAGGAATCCCACAGCTCTGAACTCCCCGCATTACAGACCTGGTGCTTCTCCCTGCAGGTAACAGGTTCCTCCCTAACCCAGCGTCCTCTTGCTTCCAGAAGACATTCCTGGTGGCTGCTTTGCCGTGGTCTCTCTGCCGGCAGTGTACTAAGTGTTGTCAAGTAGAATTTCAAGACACTTACAACATCCCTTCCTCTGTCCCTCTTTGGCACCAATTTCCTTCCTTCCCCAGATCATAGCAAGAGCTGCCATTAAGTCCAACGTGGCATAAAGCAGTATGCCACAGGCCAGCCCTGTGGAGTTAGCGTGACTTTCCATTCCAGAAGGGAACTCAGGGCATGGAGAGGCATCGGTAGGTGCCTCATTATGCCTTGTGTTCTTCAGCTTTCCCCTGAGAAGTCACTTCTGAAAAGAAACACTGGCGACCCGAAGCCATGACTAGTGAGGGCCAGCTAATTATAGGGACCTCCCATCATAGGATCAGGTTGAGGTAAGACCTGGGAGCAGGAATTACCTTATCAAGGTAGAAATACGTCAGCAGGCTCAGTCATGAGCAAAGCTGTCCCCAGATTTGCAAGAAAAAGACAGCTTAGTGGTGGGTGATGTGATGACTGCTCAGAGCCTGAAAATACGTCGTGTGGCATCCAGAAGCAGAGTTTTTTCAAGAACCAACAACAATCTCTAAGGATGTGTAATTTGTTGATTCCACCACTCATTAGAAAGCCGGCTCCGGTGTGCAGGTCTTTGGAATCACCTCAGGCGTCTACAGATTCTATCTCCAGAGTCAGCAGTGGAGCCCAGGGATCCTGCACTTACAACAAATGCTCTCAGAGGATTGTGGACACAGCGTGGCCTGGCACATACCCTCAGTGGTGTGCTGGTGAATGCCTGACAACTTGCTCTCGACGGGGGTAGGGTCCTGATTTGCAGCCTTTGCTGATTTCCAGGGTACAAATGCTTGCACGGTAGCCAATTTCAAGCTACCGATGGGAAGAGTCTGAACTCGGATCTGGGAAGAGAGACTCACAACTAACTGGCTCTTGTAACTGGGACCCTCCTGAGAGACACAGCAATGAAGTGATAGGTCTTTGGGGGCAGAAGCAGGAGAGGAGGCTAGATTCAAGGACTCTGCCCACTGCACCACACCATACCTCCCTGTCCTCTTAGTAAGCAGAAATCGTGACCGCAGAGCCCACGGGTGAGCCCCTCACACTAATGGCTTTGACCACAGCCCGAACGAAATCAGGAAGCAGAAAAGAAACAAACACTTGCAGTCTGTCTTTCCTTCCTCTTCACTTTGCAATGGAGTCCTTAAGAATGTGGTCCGGCTGGAGAAAAAAAACCTGAGTGCCCAACTCCTGGGGTTTGTGTTCTTTCAGGGGAAAGCGAAAGAGGCAAGGGAACAATTCTGGGAAATGTGGGCAGAGTCCTGGCAAATTTCAGAGGCCAAATAGAAGGCATTTTCGCCAGCTGGCCCTGAACGATTCTATGCAGGGCCTCAGAGACACTGTGGCAGGATGGGGACAGGGAGGCCAGCAGAGTGGTTGGTCATGCTGGGACAAAGAGGACAAAGAGAAGGCTATGGTTCCTCTTTTCGTGTTTCATTCAGGGGTGGCATAAGAAAACCACAGATATTAAGTTCACACGAAAACTACATTAAAAAAAAAATGAAAACAAAAGAAGCATCTGATCAGATCCTCTAGAACTCTGGAAGTTTAGAGATGGCCCTTATTTACAGACATCCCCACACATAGAGTCATGTTTCTAATTATTCAGGCCTCTGCTGGCTCTTGCTTACTGAGAGCTCCAATTCACAGAATCATGGAATTATAGAGTTCATTGTAGAGAGAAGAAAAAGCTGAGGCTCAGAGAGGTAAAATAATTTGCCCAAGATCACACCGCTGTTCATTCAGCAGCAGTTAGAATTCAAATGTCCTAGGTCTAGGCAGGGCTTGGACCTTTATCTTATCTAGACCCCTCGACCCTATAATGTATTCTCTCTGAGTTATCTTCTACTTAAAATTACGGTAAAAAAAAATGCATGGCTATAAAAGAAAATCTGCAAAATAGAGACTATTAAAAAAATGACAATAAACATAACCATCGTGTTACCATCCACAGATGATGAGATAGTGACTGCGAATCACCTCCACATGCTTCTATCTAGACTGGTAGTTTTCAGGCTCACGGTTTATCAGTGTCTCCAGGAAACCTGGTAAAAATCCCCATGAAGCTTGAAGAATCCTAATGCCCAGGTTGTGTCCCTATGGGATTAAATCGGAATCTGGAGGTGGGGGTGGCAAACATCAGTATTCTTTGGAGCCCCCCCAGATGATGTCCATGAGGACCACTGGCCTAGCATATTCTTCTCCTGTATCTTTGCGTAGCCAACTCCATCCCCGGGTCGGTTTTCAGTGTTATCTCCTCAGAGAGGACTTCCCTCATGACTTTACCTAAAGTAGCCCCCTCCCCCTCCCCCCCCCCCCCCCCCCCCGCCCACCCAGTCATCTCCATCTGGACCGTTTTTAATGTTCTTTGTAGCCTGTCTTACGGATCATGTATTTGTTTTTTCCCCATCTCCCTCCATTGGAAAGTAAGCCTGTGACAGTGGGCTCTTGACCACCTTCTTCATACTTGTATCCCTTCTGTACTTAGCAATCTCAGGACTACCAGCCCTCCAAACACATTTGATGAATGAATAAATGAATGAATGAATGAAGTGAATTTATGGTTACTTCTAAGTCTTCATGTGTATATACACATATGTATAAATATGTATATGCACATATACATATGCAACAAAATTGTATGTTTTTAAAAATATTCCAGATTTAAATTTTAAAAAACTGAAGTCTGTATAATTTTCGGTCCACATTTCTTTCACTTTGCATTGGGGGAACATTGTCTACAATCATCACGTGTATTTTAAATGTGATTTGTAAGGCACTGTGCTCTCACATCCTGCACTTTGGATGTGTTCCAGGAGCACTCCCCTCTCTTGATCCATACCTTCTGCCCCCCAACATTGGGCTAGCTCTCCCTGATGCCTCAGGCTTCACCTTGATGTCTGTTCCTCAAGCAGGCTCTCATAGGTGCCCCAGACTAGGTTAGGACCCCTTGTGCCCTATCTCCCCTTTGACAACTGTGTCTCCCGTCAGCTGCCCCTAGAAGATGAGCTCCATGGTGCTCCTTGTGCATTTTATTCTCCTGCACATGTCCAGGACCTTGCTGAGTGCCCACATATGTGTTGAAAGTAGCATGGTATTACACTCTAGCTGGGTCCACACTGCTTTTAACCCACTTCCCTATTGTGGTACGCTTAGGTTTTTCATCACTACAAATAATCTGGTGACACCTAGCCTTGTGTACGTCTTTATGTGAATTAAGCTATTAGACATCTGCAGTGAAAATAACTGTAAATTAGAATCTTGCTTTATAATGAAGACCGTGTGTTCTCCTACAGTTTCCCAATTGATCTTCTCCTCAACTTTTCCTGCTTATTGTCCTCATCTTACAGATGAGAAAGCTAGAACTCAGAGGTTAAGTCGCTTGCCAGAGTCATAAAAAAGCCACTGGGAAGAGTCAGGATTAGAACCCAGGCCTCCAGGAGAGAGGAGCTGGGGAAGGGCCCAGGAATTTGCACACAGCATGACCTGCGCTTGTATAGCTGGGCTGTTCCTGCCTCCCGGGCTGTGGTGAGGGTTATATGGGGAAATTAATATAAATGTGTAATACACACCTACATACCAGCTCTGCCCTCAGTAGCCACATACAGACCTCGGGCAAGCCCCTGTCTTCTCATCTGTAAGATGGGAGATAATGATATTAATTCAGCTCATTGTGGAGAAAATGTCAAAGGACCTCAGCTTTAGTGGACTCATAATAAATGATAACTTTCTCTTCCACCACCCTAACCTCTCTAGAGTCCTAGACTTCGCAATTTCATTTCTCAAAATCTTTCACGGACATGTTGTCAGCCCAGCAATGACTGGATGACCCAGAATATTTCTCTTAAATATTCTAAACATAGTGCCTATTAAAGAGCTCCCTTGGGGTATGCCACGGCTGCCTCTGCACCACTTAACAGCCAGAGGCCAACTTTTCTCTGGGGCCGGCATTCACTTTGTGATCTGGAGGTATGTGGCGCCACCTCCTGGCCAGAGGCACACTGCACTAACGAAAAGTGCAGGCTCCCTTAGGACAGACCACTGTCTCAGCGTCCCCTCCCTTTAGCCTTCCTCTCTAGTTAGTTCAATAATATCACCCGTTTCTACTCTCCTAGTCAAGCGGTGGGATACCAGAAGCAACCGATGCTTTCCAAGGGCCATTAAGACACATTGGACAAGTCACTTCCTTCTGGAGCTCTTGGTTTCTCCACCTGTAGACTAACAGGGTAGGATCAGGAACAGGATCGTAGGTCCTGTTCACTGTTAAGTGTGTAAGGTTCTGTGCATCTGCAGGTGGAAGCAGAAGCAGTGATGGGAGGAAGGTGAGCTACCTTGCCTCAGGTTAAGTTCGAGGCTGGGAACAAAAAGCAAAGGATGGAATCTAGGGAGTAGGAAATGATGAGACTCAGGCACAGGGTGAAGGCACAGGGTGGGACGAACCACTGTGGTCAGGTTCTGCCTTTCCTTGTCTTTGCCCGTCATCAACGGAACCATCACCTTAGCATCACTCAAACTACCATCGTGGGAGCCTATGGTAGCCACTGTGCTAGGCGCTTCACCTATTATTTCGTTACATAGTATTTCATAACGATTGTCCTTCCAGTAGCTCTTTAACATAGGTATTGACTACTGTTACTTACAACTGGGGAAAAAAAGTAGTTCAGAAAGGTTAAGAACTAGTTTTAGATAAGATGGCCAGTAAATGGGAGAGCGAAGCTTGGGCAGATCTGCCTTCAAAGCCACTGAACTTCATATTGTATTTCCTGCCTTCAAAATCTCTTTCTTTATTATCTATGTTTTTTTTTTCTTTTTCTTTCATGCTTTCATCAGGGTTTATCCTTAGGAGGTGGTCACAGATTCAAGTTGTGATGTGGGGCACCGAGAGAGCCATCGAGATAATTATGGTCTCCAATGTCGCTCTTGGTTCAGCCGAAACCAATTTTGCTGGTGATCCAAGAGCCCACTAATTAGTGAATCGCCTACTTTTCACTTCATCGGGTTAGATGAAGTCACTTCTGTGACAGTGGAGACAAGCCTTTCACCTTCTTCCTGGGCTCCTTGGATGCCAGGTGCAAAGGTATGTGCAGGTGGCCTCTGTGTACCCCCAAGGAAACGGTTCAAGTATGTGGTGCCTTCTCCATTCCCCAGACACAGACTCCCAGCCCTCTGGTCCTGGTGAGCAATCCCCTGACCTCGGTTGCCACCTTCCTGGTGAGCTTTCTTTCAGGACCAGTAATCCCTGGGCATGAAGGCTGTGGGAAGCCCAGGGAAGAACACTAAACTAACTAGAAAATAGAAGCTCTGGGGTCTGGCCCCTGCTTTCCCATCTGTATGTATGTGGCTAGGTGATCTGGGCAAGTCATATGGTCTCTGAGCATGTTTATCCTCCTGAACAGTGGGAATGCTGGCACCTTCCTTCCCTCCCTTGACAGCTAGTTTCCATCTCCAGTTTATTCTCCAATCCATCCCACACACCAACACTGGAGCTATATTTCTAAAATACTCATTTAATCATGTCTTTGCCCCTCAGAGACTGTGGTTGACTGATGGAGCCAGGATTCAAAGCCAGGGCTGACACCAAACCTCGGACTCTTGACCATAGAGTGCTACTTCCCTCCGCTCTGCACACCCATGCTGTGGCCACATAAACCACCCATCACCTCCCAGAAGCCCCATGCAAATGTACATCCTGTTCTTCTGTTAGCCTAGGACTAACCCTCCCACCTGGTTGCCCACCTCTCTGCCCCTCCCCTCTCCCTATTTCAAACCTCTCCCATGCATTAAGCCCAGTCAGGTGCCATCCCCAAGAAGCCTACCCCTACCTCTACCTCCCTCAGGACTTTTTTCGTGCTTCAAACGAGCATTTTATTTATTCGATTCATCTAATTGTTTTAATTTTAGTACTTGTGCATGAAATTTTGCATACAATGGTGGCTTCCTGGACCCCCAGCCTCCGAAGAGTCCCTGGATCCTAATCAAAAGAGATTACCCAGAATGCCCTGGGAATTGAATCCCCCCGCTCCCTCAGCAGACATCCCAGACCATGTACAGCAATGAGGGTGTTTTCCTTGAGGGCACCTGTTCTGACTTTCCAACCAACCAAAATTCCAGGGAGTTTTGATCCCTAAAGAGCTGCTGGTCCCAGGCAGATTATCTCCTGCTAAGAACCCTGGTTCTGGGAGCCCAGGCTCACAGGCAGGGTAAGCCTTGCAGGCTTTCAGCAAAGGGAGGCAGTCTTTTAGGAATGCAAAACAGCCACATCCACAATCTCTCAGGCCCACAGGAGCAGGGCAGGGGCCTCCGAAGCAAGATTCCAGCAACTTCTGCAAAAGCCAGAGAAGGAAAGTGGGGTGTCATCAGCAATTATCGTAACATGGTCATCTGCGGGATATATTGTTAAGTGGACAAAACACTGGGGGACAGTGTTTCTACAATGCTGCCTTTGTGTAAGAATGGGGGGGTATCAATATATCTCCCCAATGTATTGCTCATGTTTTTCAAAGTGACACAATAGCATGATAAAACTATTAAGAACCATTACCTTTCTATAAGAGGAAGGGAACAGAGAAGACACGAGAATAGAAATGAGTTTACTATACCCTGCCCTATGATTTTTTGAAACCACATAAATTTTTGTTTTGCATAATTAATCTAAGAAAACAGTTATATCAAAAAGGAAAACAATAAACAAGCTCTCATAATTGGAAATAAACTGAAACCATTGGACCTAACTCTATTTCAAGTGGGTATGTAACCACAGAGAAAAGAACTACTTCAAGTAACTTTAAAACCATTTGTTGATTCCACATCCCTAGAAGGACATATTATAGAGAATTGTGGTGTTTTTTTTTGTTTTGGGTTTTTTTGTTTTGTTTTTGAGAAAGAGAGAGAGAGAGAGTGCGAGCAAGGGAGGGGGAGGGAGGGAGGGAGGGAGGGAGGGAGAGAGAGAGAGAGAGAGAGAGAGAGAGAATCCCAAGCAGACTCCATGCCCAGGGGGGAGCCTGACATGGGGCTCGATCTCACAACCATGAGCAGAAATCAAGAGTCGGCTGCTTAACCAATTGAGCCACAACCCAGGCGCCCCCAAGAACTGATTTAATCATTTTAGAAAGGCAGTCAGTAGTCTTATTGTTAACAGTCATGTCAATATCACATTATGGAAACTATTATATGTATGTTGCATAAGAGGAGGGAATTACTTTCTCCACAATCAGCAGTTTTCCAATTTAGCTGACGCCCACCAGGCTGCTTTGAGCCCCTCAGTTACAGCAGTGGCAGAAACCACCCTTCCTTCCTCATTCTTGCATCCTCAGTGCCTGGCTCACAGTAGGCCCCCCGCGAGCAGCTGTTGTGTTGAAATGGAGTCCCAGGCCCCAGGATTCTACCTAAATTCCCCCAACTCGTAGTCTATCCAATACCCAGGAGGCCTAAAGATAGTTTGCACAGGCAAGGCGAGGCAAATCTTCAGGGTACCCAGGATATTTCCAGATGCTAACCTAGCAGATTATCCAGAGGCCCTGGTTAAACACTACCTCTTCCTAGAACATGTAAGTCCAGAGGTGTTTATTAAGCACTAGCCAGAGGCTCCACTCTGTGCTAAACTATGAGGGGTTTCTCCCAAAGTGTAAGACAGGACCAGGAATATGTGTCAAGTCTCCTTGGGTTCAACATGAATGTCTGATGGCCCTGGTGAGTCCCCTCAGAGGCGGGCTGTGTTAGGATGCAGATTTGAACGATTTTCAACACATGGGCTTTCAAGACAGCTCAGGGTTTGAATTCCAGCCCTGCCGTTTACCAGCTAGTAACTCTGGACGAGTTCCTTACCTGAGCTGCCTCAAGTGAAAAATAAATGCAAAAATAGAATCATATTGTCATTGGGGAAATTAAATAAGGTAATGTATATGTGATGTTTAAAACAGAACCTGAAACATACAAGGAACTCAGGAAGTAGCCCCTACGGTAAGTTTCTTCTGCTATAGCCCAGGTCTTGGGTTTCTCAGTAGTCTGAAAGCCACCTACGTCTTCTACAACAGCCAGGGCAGTCAAGGATGTATTGGTTCGAGATGCAACTCTAGTCCCTGCAGCCCCTGTACAAATCTCCCCGTCTGCAGGGCTCGGCTCCAAGGAGTCCAGCTGGGTGCATCTGGCTGGGGAGATTAAATTATTTTTGAATTCCTAACTGAATGTTCTTTTAATGGAAACTCAATGACAGGCATTGAAATAGATTTCCTCCATAACCCCTCCTCCCGCGGCGCCCCCCCACGCGGCTCTGTGTTGCGCTGTTCCCGATAACCTTTATTCCCTACCCCTGGACTTTTATCTCCCCAGTGACAAACAGCCCTTGCTGGACAGAAAGAGGAAATTCCAGTCATTGTTCTCAAACTTCTGGCTCCAAAATAAAATGCTCTATCTCCCCTGTCAAGCTTTGATTGACATGCACTTCCTGTAATGGCAGACAACAACGGCCCAGGGGCGGGGTCAGGGGCTCATTTGCATCCTTTGCATCAGCGGTTTTCACGTGTGTTCTGGACGGGGAAAGATCCCCCATGCTACTCACTGGACCACCCTGTTGAGGACCCATGTCCCATTTTGTGAAAAATCTCCAGGGAAGGCACCTCCTCAACTGTCCGCACAGCGCACCGGGAAAGTTCTTTGCTGTCCTGTCACCCACCCATAAGCTGTGGAAACAGACACTCTAATCCTCTCACTTCTTAGATTTGGCTGCTTACAGCCCATCTCTTCCTTCTTCACTTTCTCTCTTGTGGAATACATTTTTAGACCATCTCCCAAACCTTAACTCTGAATATTGGCAATATTGAGTCCACCTAAGCCCTGGAAGAAGAAGCCAAGTTGAGACTCTCCAACCCAAAACCCCCATAGCAACAGAGCTAAATGAGGCACTTCAAGGGAAGTGAGTACCAGGAAAACTTTGAATATGGTACAGCATCACGGATGCAGTTTTTCTTGAAAGGAATACACAGCGACGAATTGCTTTTAGAATGGATTGATAATTCGGTAAATAGAACATGGCACACCTAGAACAAAAGCAATACTAATGTGGTCAGGTCCTGCTGGGAACCATGTTACCTCACTGGAGTAAAAAGCCTGCCTTTAGCACTGGCATTAACCCATAGGCAAGTTAGCCTTCTGGAACCTTCTATTTCCCATATGTTTTCTTTACTCACTGAGCTCCTATGCCCTTGGCCTCCCCCTCTTTTTAAACATCCAGGGGTTTTATGCTGTTTTGGGGTTCCAGCCACCCCTTAAGATTATTAAAAGGTACCTGTGGGCCCTCATTTCCTCAGGGCTTTCCTGGATATAAGTATATTAATGATTGCTAGAGGTTCATGGGGGATTTGCATGAAGAAAGAGACTCCAGGGGTGCCTAGGTGACTCAGTCAGTTAAGCGTCCAACTTTGGCTCAGGTCGTGATCTCATGGTTCATCGGTTCGAGTCCCACATCAGGCTCTGTGCTGTCAGTGCAGGGCCTGCTTCGGATCTTCTTCCTCCCTCTCTCTCTGCCCCTCCCCCGCTCTCTGTCTCTCAAAAATAAATAAACATTAAAAAAAGAAAAGGTGGAAAGAGACTCCAGATAGGAGAATGCCTTAATCCTAATAAAGGAATATTTGAAATCATGGATTCCCCCGAATAACCCAGAAAGAGACACCAGTCACAAAGATTCCAGTTGTTCAGCTCTTCAGCAGTCTAAAGGAATAGATTGCATAAGATCATTTCACTTCCGGCAATCCCCAAGCATGCTGCTAACGGAGCAGAACAGACCGGAAGGAATGTGTTCTGACCCCCCCAGGTTAATGAAGGGACTACGGAGTCATACAACCTCACGACAGTGGCCAGCAGAGAATTCTAGCTCCCTCATTTCCTTTAGCTTTGTCAATAGATCAAATTGCAGTGCCAGCATACCTCCAGGCACAGAGTAATCTCCCGTGTAGGCTAGTTGTTCCGGTGTTACGGCCACTGACAAAGTGCACAACTCTTAGCGCATCAGACTTCTTACTGCTCTTGGTCAGAGGGACCAAAGCATGTGTGTGAATCTGATCAAACTCATCCCCGGGCCCCGGAAAACAGAACCATCCTTGGTGAAAACTGCCACAGCCGCCGCTTCATGTGCCAAGACACATTGGAGTGATTTGATGGAGCCGCACAGGAAGAGGCACGTCTGTAGCCAAGGTCACTCCCCCCCCCCCCCCCGCCCCGCCCCGGAGGTGAGCTGGCGTCGAGACAACATATGGTCCTGTTTGCCATCTTCCCCCACCCCTCCCACATCTCCCAGGAGAAAGTCCACCCTCAGCAAGAGGGCTGTCACCTGTTGGTCTGTTACAGTTCATGCACTGTAACTGACACTTTTGGAAAGCACGCGCACAGTTTCAGAGATTTAATAGATCAATCAACACACCGGGAACGTTTTGATTCCTAAGCAGCTTTGAGTACCATTCCTTCCAGAATATATTCACAATAATGCAGAGGAGCCCTGAAAGAGACATTCACAGTAAAATCTTTCTCTACAGATCCGTCTTTATGTTCAGTTGGTCCCTTTGAGGAAGGGAGACCTCGTGTTTTCCTCACTGTGGGGTCACAGCCCATCCCACGCGTCTCCTTTAGAAACAGCATTTCGGTACAAACTCGAGGCAGAAGAACACAAGATACTTTTTTCTTTTTCTCAGAAGCATTGGCGGTACTGTCCCTTCTACCCTGACGCTGCTCCTTCAAACTCTTCACTGCCTTCTTGGAAGATCAGGAAATACTCTTTTACCCCAATTCATAGCCCCTTACCCCACCTCACACAAACTGGAAGAAATAACATCACCATTTTCAAATCAAGCATTCTTCCTTGCAGGAAGGTGTTCATTGAGATTCTAGAGTGGTGATTTAGCCTCTGTCTAAACGTACCACGTGAGATCGTTTGGGCCCAGACCGAACTTGGGCTGCAGTGTCTGGCGGGGCCAGAAAGTAGATGGAGCTCAGCGCTCCTCCCCACGTTGGATACATAGAGATAGAGAGTCCGTGGACTCAGCCTCCCCTTGATCTTCAGTAAACACAGCATGACCCAGACTAGGACCAAAGCTCCAACAACCAGGGCTGCAGAAGCGCAGAGCCTCAGATGTTCTTTGAGTATCAGTCTTTTCTTGCCATCTTCGATTAGTTCATTCTCTCCATCCTCAGGAGACTGTTTTTTTTTCTTTGACAAAAGCCAATGTTAAAAGTGGCTTATTTTTTATCAGTAGAATCTAAATAAGAATTCTGATCCTATCTAAAGCTCATAACTTCTTCAAAGAGAATTTTAAGATCTTTTTTGTCCTGTCCATGAAACTGTCGATGATTTTGTCCGTTTCTATCAACATTGCATGATTTCAAATAATCACATTCAAGATTCCAAGTGAATTCCTATGGCTTCCATATTGCAGTTTTCTAGAAATATATTGCATGTTCTAATGCAGGTGGCTTGTAGAGCTATGTGTCTTGCAAGATCATGGCTATGGAGTTCAGGGGCATGGTGCTGGTAGACGTTGAAGGCTCTTGTCTTAATTTCATACCCTCAAATTTTCGATCACTTCGTCATACTTCTAGTCACCGGTTATCTTCAAGACTTTCCATTACTCCTGTTGAAAAGCCACTGTCACATTTTGGTGTCATCTGTTTCATTGACTTCTGATAAGACGAAGTTGGGATTGTCATAGCCTCTCTTCATCCTGGCTCTAGTATCTTTCTCATTATAAAGGCACATGGCACAGTGAGGGGTCTCCACTTCCACTGTCTTGCTAAAGTTATGGAAATCCACTCGGTATTTCCCTTCCTTTGTCTTGGATACTATGGGAGCAAAGCGGTAGCCCCAGAGTACCTCTTCTGGGACGTAGGACGTCCGGACTTGGCAGGTAGCACTAGTTGATTCCACTGTGCCATCTAAAAACACCACTAATTCAAAGTCTTGCTGGGGAAGGGTTTCTGCTGCCATGTGGAAGAAGGGGCTGTTTGGATCAATGACATGGTAAATTGTCAGTGGGGAGATGAAGAATAAATTTTCGTTCCCTGCATCAACTACAAAATTGATGTTGGTCTGGTCCAGAATAATGGTCTCTCCTTCAGGAGTGACGGTGGTCTTCAGAAGCTTTCCATATATGTGACTCCCAATAAGGAGGCTCTTCCTAAGATTAGCCACTCGGATTAGGAGACAGAGCTTCCCACCCCGCTTACTGATCACCGCATTCTTGCTGAATGTAATGGTCTTGGCACGTTTTTTGGGTCTGGAGATCTTGGCTAAAATGGCACCACACATGAAAGAATTGATGATGACTCCAAGTATAGACTGGAAGATAAGGAGAAAAATGGCAGTGCCACATTGTTCTGTCACACACCTGAATCCATATCCAATGGTCACTTGTGTTTCCAGAGAAAACAGAAAAGCTGAGGTCAAGCCATTAATGTTCTCCACACAGGGGGTGTGGTTGACAGAAGGATGGAACTCAGGGAGATCTTTGTGAATGTAGGCTACCGCATACCACAGAAGACCAAAGAGGAACCAACTCCCCAAGAAGGCTGTAATGAAGATGGTCATTTTGTATCTCCATTTGAGGTCAAGCACAGTCGTCCAGATGTCCACAAAGAATATGAACCTCGACTGTGCCTCGACGTTGCCAAACTCGATGTTGCACCTTCCATCTTTGGAGACCAGCCTCGCTCTTTGTCGAGAATGCCCAAAGAAGTGAGTGACGAACCATTTCCGAAGATGTTTGAACATTCTTTCTGTCAGCACTCTGATCTGAAACACATCAAAAACAAAACAAAACAAAGCAAAACAAAATTATGTTTATAGCAGTAGTGGACTAGGTGACTCACATAAAGAGCTAACTATATATGAAAGACCATTCAAAAGGATCTCAATTACTGATCAAGTTAGGAAAGCTAACAGTTTATTCTGGATACCACAACACTATTTTCGGTAAAAACTTTCCACTAGGACACCATAGTGCTTAAATATGAAGAAGAAAAATAATTACACAGAGATACAAGTGGAAGGAACTTAAAAGGGCATATATTCAAATGTTTCCTGCCCTTAGTCAGTGGTACACAAACTGAAAAATGTTTGTGATAACCAATTATGTCCTGTACTATGATTTATTTGATATCATTCTTTATTTTTATTTAAAAAAAAAATTTTTTTTTTCAACGTTTATTTATTTTTGGGACAGAGAGAGACAGAGCATGAACGGGGGAGGGGCAGAGAGAGAGGGAGACACAGAACCGGAAACAGGCTCCAGGCTCCGAGCCATCAGCCCAGAGCCTGACGCGGGGCTCGAACTCACGGACCGCGAGAATGTGACCTGGCTGAAGTCGGACGCTTAACCGACTGCGCCACCCAGGCGCCCCTTGATACCATTCTTTAAATCAATACTCTTTCTCCTTTAATAACCTTAGCCTTATGCTAAGCAAAAATATCTGTGAAAGCAGGTGCTGGAAGCACTATTTACATTTTTGGTAATATACGACAACAAATAACTATAAAAAAGGCTCATCAATATACTACCTAAAGCATCTTATACACTGTTATTATCACTCACTATCAAAAGAAATCCTGACCCAATTAAATTTTCTCATTTGCCCAATGAAGGAACTGAGATCCAGAAAATTTTAAGGACCTATCCAAAGCCTTGTACTAACCGGTGGCAGGGTGACAACTGAAAGCATAAAATGTAAGGTTCCCTGCTTCCAGCCCAGAGGAGACTCTACCAGGCTGCGTCTCAGTTATTACCTTTTATATTCTAAAGCCAGATATGCCTCAAACATTTTAAGACAAATATTGGTCAACTTCCTTTTTTTCTCCCCCTTTAATGCTTGAGACTATTTAGAACAGGGCTCCTCAATATGGTTTGGTCAAGTCCTATCATATGATCTCAGAAGTTTTCTCAGTAGAGCTATAAACCTGTTTCCTGTCTCTCTCTACGGTATGCCAAGATTCCTAAAACGAATAGTATGACGGTCACCTCAATATCTCATACTTCCTTCCCTGCTCCTAAGCTGAAGGGAGCTCTGATTTCAATGATACTCCATAAAGCTAGAATCATGCTTTATTCACTCCTCTCTTCCAGATGCCAGCACAGTCTATGGGCACTTACTAGTTATTCAATCAACATAAATGGAATAATTCAGTGAATGGGTTAAGCTCTTCAAAATACTCTCTGATCAATGGTTTCTTGTTGATGACATTATTGTGACTTTCAGTTTATAGCAAAAAAAGTGAAGGGATTTTCCCCTAAACAGCCTACAGTGATGAAACCCATGGTCATCAACACGACTCCCTCTCCCCTAGGTGTGCCCTCCCCCATCCCAAGGTGTGTCCACCATGGTTAGCAATGTCTTCGTGGTATTTTTAATTAAATGCAAATATGTTTCTAAAATAGATTTCAAAACCCCCTTCAAAAATGTGTTTATTCATACAAACTGGGAAGCGAAACCAACTTAGTGATAAATTTTAAACAAAAGTCCTATCCCACAGTGTTTTGCTCACAGCCTTAAAGCAGGTGAAAACACAAGAAGCCAACACCAGGTAGAAGTAGTGAAGAGAAAACCACAGCTGTGGTGATTTGAAATTTTGAGGACAAGTTCTAAAGATATAAAAAAAGAAAATGCTACCAGGAGAGCAAACAGCAGTGCACACACTCAGAGGGCCCTCCTGACGTCCCACCCAACCCTCATTGACCTCAAGTCCCCAAAGACTCTTAGGGTTGGTCCCAGGTGAGGCACACTGAAGAAGAAGAGTCTATCCCCTCCCCAGTCTCTCTCCTTTCTCTGCACACACATAGTTTAACCTGGCTTACATTCACTGGGGACTTCTCCCTTTCCTGGGTTCATGGAAGCTCGCACTGTTTTAAAAGCTCTTCACAGAGTGGATGTCACCTAAAAGGCTAAATTCCCAAGCCAACATTTATCAAGTGAATCCACATTCTCTCCATCACGCATTGCATTTCCAGAGATGGCTCCAAAAACGCAACTTCTGAGTTTTTCTTCCTCACGACTGTTCTCTTCCAGTCTCAAGTTCGTTTCATTTTGATAAAGAACATTTCCGTAAAGGGAGCAAGTGCCCTCTGATTTATCTCTTGGATCCGTTTGTGTTTCCATGCCTGCATGGCTAATAAAATATCTTCCTGGCTTTTTAAAGAGCTCAAACAAAAATGTCAGCTTATAAAACTTTCCCCCAGACCATCTGCACTTACCAGCATCCTAAGCATATTCCAAACCGGAGCCTCCATGCCTGGGGAAAGCAAGGAAGTGGCCTTGAGAGTTGCCCTCTGTATGCAGGCTGATTTCTTTTAGACTCAGCCTAATTTATTTCAGGCATTGGTCAGTGGACTGATGCTAATTTGTATTAGCTTGAAAACGCTTAATTTGATAGTGGGGTTGTGTGGTTTAAACCAAAGCAATTGGTTGTTCTCAGACTAAGCCCCAAGCTGGGTATGTATTTTTTTTTTTCAGACCTCACATGGCTTGAATACCGTCATGCTAAGACATGACAAACCCCCAGCTAAGGTCTCTGGGCAGCAGGCATGGATTGAGTTCCAGCATTTTCCTCCTCTCCTTTGCCACGCTCCATATAGCTCTCTTACTGTTTCTCATAGGTCATGCCTATTAGCTTTCCACCAGAAAGAATTAGTTATCGTCAATCTCTCAGCCTATTCTCTGAAACACACTGAGATACTGAGATTTCCAAGTGTTCGCAAAGATACGCGTGAATCTGTAGACTTAGATCAGTACATATTTGTAAGATGAAAGTAAGAGACACCAGGAAGAAACAAGACACCATGATAATCTCTCTATACAATAGTCCCTGTCAGGTAAGAAACAGATTTAAAAGCGGCCTTTATTGTCGGACTTACTTCATAAAATCTGGCATTTACTGAACGTACTTTTTACATGTACTAAGTGAGCCAATGCTTTTGGTTTATTTATTCAAAGAGTGAGAAGAATTATACCCAGAGAATGTAAGAATACAGGACAAATCCACCCCTTGACCAAACCCATCATTCACATGGCAGACCCATTATACTCAGCACATAGCCTACTTTGCTTAGACAACGGCATTTAATCTAACCACAGACAGAGCCAATATGTATTTGTTGTACTATTGGGTGGTTAGAGATCGGCCCTGGTGTCTGGGTTGTATAACATGTACAGTTTTTAAGTTACTTTCTGTTGAAATCAGTAAATCTTAACAGCAAGCAAAGGGCTGTGCATTGGCTAATATTTACCAAGGTACTCTTAGTAGCCTGGTAGGGCAGGTGAATTATATTATTGCCATTTTTTTTCCCTTCAGGGCTCCGGTATGCTTGTTCTGTAAAGAGTCCATTCTCAGAAAATAGGCTTTTTGTACACTTTCCAAACGTTGGGGCTATGTTTACTGTGTAGGGTTTCAAAAACAAATAGGACTCTGTTCCCATTCTCGAGGGGCTCACAGTCAAATGGGGAAGTGAGCTCAGTAAGTCAGCAATTACGATATGGGGTGGGGTGGTGCGTATGTGCCCAAGAGGAACATCTTTTCTAAAAGATCTCTATTGGATGGGTAGTCAGCCTCTGCAAAATCCTTCAACTGACAGAAGACTCGTTGCCTTTTTGCATACATTAATGTATTTATCTATCATCATTCAACAATGTTGTGTTGCTATGCCAGGCTCTGTGCTGGACATTAGAGACGCACACGATCGTCTACCAAATGGGCAGTCTTTGTCACTGTGAAGAAGCTTCCAGTCAAGTGTGGGGGTGGGAGACGCCACGATGAGAAACCGTGGGAATGCTCTGGGCAGCTTTTTTTTTTTTTTTATGTTATTTTTGAGACAGAGAGAGACAGAGCATGAATGGGGGAGGGGCAGAGAGAGAGGGATACACAGAGTCAGAAGCAGGCTCCAGGCTCTGAGCCATCAGCCCAGAGCCCGATGCGGGGCTTGAACTCACGAACCGCGAGATCGTGACCTGAGCCGAAGTTGGACGCTCAACTGACTGAACCACCCAGGCGCCCCGGGCAGCTTTTTATCTGAGAGGCAGAGACGTGCTCTCCTGGGCAAGGCCTGAGCATGGTGTTAGACTCGCATGTGGTAGGAACTATAAGTATTTGTTGAGCGGTGATAAAGAAATTCATCAACCCACGCATAAAACCAGTGGGTTGGCTATATGGGTCCCCCTCTGGGATGTTTTAGAGGAGACGTACCTGTGGGCGTAGTACTAACCAACTGCACTGTAATTGTGTGTGACCCTGGAAGAAGCAACAGAAGAAAGAGAGAGTGGAGGGATGGAAAGAGGTGCCGGGAAAGGCAAGCAAGGGTCCACACACTCACTGGCAGAGCGCCACGAGAGATACTTTCATTGTAAACCGGGATGGCTAACCCTTACGAAGACCACTGGTCTAGTTCCGCTTCAGTGACAACTCACCATAACACCAAATAAGTCTGAAGTCTCTTCTGTTTAAGAGCCCTTCAAATTCCTGGAAATAAACATCTCTTCCTCCCAGATCTCTTTTTTGTCCATAAAAGTGCCCAATCCATTTGCATGCGGTACCCACACCAACCCAAACTCCGGTCACCTTAAGCAAGGTACCCACGGTGTGCGCTCCTTAGTGACATTCCAAGAATGGATACAGAAGCCGTTCTTTTGGAGGGGTCCACCTGAGAACAAGCCAGTAAGGACCTGGAGCTTCCTAGGGGACTTTTCACACCACCTCCTTTTCTCCCCCCACCCCTGCCCCCACGCGTTTTGGCAGCCACAATATCAGAGGGGGGAGAGCAAAACTTTGCTTTCACTGCCTCCTACTTGAATCACAAAGGTCATCATTCCTAAAGAGAAATGATAAAACATTTACTCTAGTCTGCCTTTTCATCAAACCTCTCACCGCCTTAATCCCACCGAGGAACGTTTCTGAGAAGCGAGGTTTTATGTTAGAGGTAGAACTTATGAGTTATGGGTCCTGAGAGCGGAAGTCAAATGATTTTCTGTAGTTCCTTTGCAACGGCAGTGGAGGAGAAATTCAAGTGTCCGTGAGAATTTACTGCTTTGTTTAAGCCAAGAGTCAACTGAATCAACAAACATTGCTGAGGACCTATGAGAGAGAGGTGCAGAGTGGCATTATGGGACAAAGTCGCAGCCTCCTTCGTTAACATAATAAAGCAAACGCTCCATTTATTGAACGTGTGCTATGTATCAGGTGCTCTGCTAGGAAACAGAAGAGTTAATGACAACAGTCCCTGCTCTCAAGTTGCTCACAGATTGATTGAATAATCGCAGTGTGGCATGTTTGCTGCTCTGAAAGGGCTGAGGACAGGGGGTTAAAGCAGCCACCAAAGAGGAGACCCAACAGGTTGGACATCAAACCTAAACACTCTTCCACACACCTTTGCTAAGGTATGTTGCACTTAACCGCTACTACAGAGAACTTCCTGTTTTCTATGAAAGTGATCTCAAGCTATTGTAGGATAGCCACCCAGCTGGGTCTGCAAACACTCAGGGCCCTGACTGAATCATCTAGCTCCCGGACTACCCCTTTCCTATGCAGAACCTATTGGAGACAGAGGGTGGTTTCCCTTTCGTTCCGTAATTCCAGGAAGGGTTACTGCTGATGCCTGTCGTTAGCACCATCAGGCAGCTCACTTGGGGTCAACGTGGGCTCTTCTCAAATAGACCTTGGCACGCCGGTACAAACCAATCCTCCTGGCCTCATGGCATGTAGAAGGATACCTGAACCTCAACATTCCAGGCTGGACTCAGGAATGCACTTCAGCGGGCGCCTGGGTAGCTCTGTCGGTTAAGCGTCCCACTTTTGATTTCAGCTCCAGTCATGATTTCATGGTTCCTGAGATTCAGCCTCCCGTCGAGCTCTGTGCTGAGAGCGTGGAGCCTGCTTGGGATTCTCTGTCTCTCTCTCTCTTTTTCTCTCTCCCTCTCTCTCTCTGCCCCTCCCCTGCTTGTGATCTCTCTGTCTCTCTGTCTCTGTCTCTATTAAAATAAATCAATAATTTTTTTTTAAGGAGTGCTCTTCAGGAACACCTCACCTTTCCTTTGGGGTAAAGGTCCTCCCAGACCCTGCCCACCGTGAAGCCGTAAGTCTGCTTGTGTCCAGGGTGAGAATGCAGCACAGGCCTTCCTGGGTGCCTGGTTCCTTCCAATGAAAAGAGTGTGGGAACAAGAGCCAGGGGACCACAAGATCTGAGGGTATCAGTGCTCTCATAAAGGACACCGTGTTCTGTAGACATTTCTGGAGCCAGCTGGTCCAGTAGCATTATCTGAATAACTGCAGAGGTGTGCCAGTCATGGGGACCAAGAAAGGATGGGAGAACCTGGTCCAGGATGTTCCTGGCACAGGTGATAACCAAAGGCAGCGTGGCAGGTGGAAGGAACTCCAGCTTGGGTAAACACAGACATGGACTGAATCCCAGCTCTGCCACTTAATGACCAGGCGACCTGAGAAAGCCACTTAGTCTTTCTGAGCCTCAGTTTCCTCACTTCTGAAATGGCTGCTAAAATATACTTTCAAAGGTTGCAGTGCGTTTTAAATGTCATTGCATACATAGAGTTCCAAAGTTTCCAGAACGCAGCGGTTAGGCAATAAATAGTAAGAACTGTTACTATTAGTCTACAAATGTAAATGTGTGTAACAGTTTAACGAGGTGTCACTGACCCAGGCCACGCGAAGTCTACGCTGTGTGGAGTTAAAATGGGCTATATTAGAGACAGCAGCCAGGGGAAGGCAAAGGCTTCCAGGAAAGAGACAAAGGTTCGGCCAATGCATCAACGCCTGTGAACTGTACTGGCTCCAGAGCCCATCTTCCCACGTGGAACCGAAAACCTGGGAATAGCGAACATGCTTTTATAAAGGATTTGTCTGAGGTGCCTAGGTGGCTCAGTTGGTTGAGTGTCTGACTCTTGATTTGGGCTCAGGTCCTGATTGCAGGGTCATGATGTGGGATCGAGCCCCACATCAAGCTCTGCGCTGAGTGCAGAGCCAGCTTGGGATTCTCTCTCTCTCTCTCTCTCTGCCCCTCTCCCTTGTTTGCACTCTCTCTTTCTCTCTCTAAAATTAAATGAATGAATGAATGAATGAATGAAGGATTTGTCCATAACCAGGGCAGAAGCCTTACCTTGCAGAGGTGGAAAGAGAATAGAAGGAATGAGAATTATTCTTAACAAGCCTACCCAGGCACCCCCAAGAGTGGTACCGGGGGTGGCGCTGTCCTTCTCTCACCACAGACCTTGACTAGGACTTGATCGTATTACTGAATACGTGCACATATGCCCACTGCAAAGGAGAAGAGCAGCCCTGGCTTCTGGGAGCTAGGTCCTGGCTCTCCCAGAGAGGGCTCTGTGTTCAGGTGAATGCAAACAGTTTCTCGAAACATCAGCATCACACAGGGCGACTCCGTAATCACGTCTGAACATTGTCCAAACCACAAAAATGACCCTAATCCCCCTAGTCCTGGCTAATAGAAGTGATCACTGCTTCTTCACCAATAACAACTTGGGCCGCACACCCGTCTTCTCCCCCACCCCCCGCTTCTAGATGATAAGATTTACTGACATATTCAACCATAACATTACTCTGAGTTCCTGGCATCTAACCCAGAGCAAAGTGTTACTTCTTTAAATCTTCCCCAAATTGCTTAAACTAGCCTATATCTTATTTAAGTATTTTCTTCTTTTTTTTTTAATTTTTTAATGTTTATTTTTGAGAGAGAGAGAGAGCATGTGCAAGGTGGGGGAGGGCAGAGAGAGAAGGGGACAGAGGGTCCAAAGCAGGCTCTGCACTGAGAGCAGTGAGCTCGACGTGGGGCCTGAACTCACAAACTGTGAGATCATGACCTGAGCCGAAGTCAGACGCTTAATCAACTGAGCCATGCAGGTGCCCCCTATTTAAGTACTTTCTAACACTCCATGAGGCTTCCCACAATTCATGGTCTGTGTTCTCACTAGTTGCAAAAAACCAGCTTGTTCAACTACGGGGATGTTCCTGGCACTCTTCGGCTGGAAGGCACTGACACCACCAAAGGACAGAAAAGCGCACAGAAGAAAAGGTATAGCTAAGAAGTCATAGAGCCATTTTACAAGCCATATGGTCACTTTACACATTTGTTTGCTTTTGTATCCGGATGTGCAGAATCAAGGAAATAACCAAATTGAAATACCCAAAGTCATTAAAAGGAGTTAAAAGTTTCAGGTGCAGCTTTTAAATTCTATCTAGCTATCTTATTCACCACAACAATTGGTCGTCCTAAGATCCTGACACTCTCACCGCAAAAACCTGTATTTTTTCATGGCATCTGGATTGGGTCCCAGCAGCAAGTGTCAAGAGGTGTGATGTTCCCACTAATCCAGTCATCCCGGGAACTAGTGAAGCTGGACAAAAGCAAGACGTCTGCGGGTCTTACCAGTCTCTGGTGACAGCGTGCATTTGCCTTGGAGTCGGAAACCTATGCTTTGGAAGCTGGACGCTTATTCTGTGTGTACTTTCAATACTGCTTCCTTGTTGTTCTTTGTCATTGCAACTTCAGGTATTTAGGAAATGTCAGCATGTCTCAGCTCTGCAGAGAAGGACCAAAAGGAGGCACTTCATCTCTGCCTGGCTCACAGTTTTGAAGAGAGAGCAACGCACCCCTGGGGGCTGCGAGGAGTGGCGACAGCAGAGTGAGAAAGCACTAGAAGATAAGAGAAACTCACAGCCACACAGGTGGATCTACTTGGTTTCTGTGCCGGAGGTTTTTCTAAGAATTCTTCTAAACTTCACAGATTTCAGCTCTTTACCAAGAAGGCATTGGGTATGAGGGGACTGAGCCACAGCTAACAGAGGAAGTCAAGGTGAAAACGAAGCTGCACAGCTCAAACTGAATGAAGAGAAAGACTAGGGCTGAGAAAAGTCTCCCAAGAGGGAGTGGGAAATGGCTATTAAGACATCATGGAGGGCTTTAGGATCCTGTTGACCGCCTCTCCTGCATTCTGTGTGAACAGCGCCCTCTAGAGCATGATGCAGAGGGTGCCCCGTTGCAGCCGTGAAACTGTGGGGCCCAGAAAGCCTACAATGTCGGCGCCGGCACAAGAGAGAAATCTTTTATGTACATGTTACTATTTGATTCTCATCATAACCCTACGAGATGGGCAACTGAGGTTCAGAGAAGTTAAGCAAGTTTCCTCAAGGTCACAAAGCAAAAAGCCCAAAGAGCAAAGGTTAGAAGAACGTAGCTCTGCCTGATTGAGAAGCCCTTGCTTTTAAGCCCAGGGGCATACTCAAAATAGTTACTGAACAAGGCAGAGGGAAGGCACGCATTTATTCGGCACCTACTTACTTTGCACCGGGCATGGTGATTTTCCACATGTTTCCTTGCCTAATGCAGAAAGCACATAGAAGGTAAGAACCAGCAAGAGACAAAACCTTTTTGGAAGACACAAAACCTGAAGGTTTGGATTGGCGGACTGGGGACAGGTTTCCAGGGACAAGAAAGAGCATGGGCCAAAGCACCAGAAAAGTTGAGGGAGGCAGAGTATGTGCGACGCCATGGGGGCCCCCGTGGAGAGGGTCCAGGCTCAACTGGATTGGATCTGATAGTGCATGTTGGGGGAGAAGGCCATGCACCCCAATGTCACCAGAAGGACCTCATAACGCCAGATGGAGTTCAGGAAGGTCATGATGCCAAAGTGATTAGGACACAACCGTGGAAGCTGCTGAAGATGTGTTGTCAAGCATCGCGCTTTCTTTGGAAGCTTCTAGAGATTGTCCTAATCTCTAGATTGTCCTAGCTTGAGCTCATTGTAGGCGGTGGCCTGAAGTTATGGCAATGCCATCTTCCGCCTGGAGATATTTCTGGATCTCCACAGGGTGCGGCCATTTCATCTTTCATGGTCAGAGGTTCGTTGGGAGTGATGGCTAGTGAGGGAGGCTGGGGAGCTTCCTCCCCGCTGGAAGAGGAGAATCTGCCAGTGATGGTGAGTCGAACCTTGGGTCCTCACTGCTCGAGCAGGAGGGCCAAGCACCCTGGCCTCGGAGTCGGTCAGTTCAACGACACTCACTGAGCGCCACGGGCACACCTAGGCAACAGCTGGGGATACAGACACAGGAAGAGACATTGGGCAGCCGGCTCTGCCTCACACCAACTACAGAAATGGGGGCAAGTCACTTCACCTTTCCGATCTGGCCTCATGTGCCGTTTCCCCTGCTGGGAGCACCTGGCTTTCTGCTCTCCCTCCTCCGAACCCCAGACTGACTACCTGGTTTCAGAAAGAAACATAAATGTCTGTCTCTCAAAGAGGGAAGAGTCCCTGGCCAAGCCCCTCCCCATTTAAATCAGGTTCCCTCCCCCTTGCGATAGTTGATTGCACTCTTGACTTTTGGGGGTAGTATTTACAGTCATTTTAACCTACGCGTTTACTTTTATGCTGCTTTGGAGGCAGTGACCCCCTCCATCTCCTCTCCTGCTATATCCCCAGTGCCTCCTTGCTCAGTGCCAGCCTACAGTAAATGCTCAGTAAGTATTTGCCAAGGAGATTAATCAATACAGTGAGGTGTGAATGGCTCAAAGTGCTTACTTTCCAGAAGGGGATGTGGGAGGGTAATAGAGCCTAACTCCGCTCTCTAATGGCAGGACTCGGTCTCCACAGCACCAGGACAGGGCAGATGATCCGGCTTTGTGGCCTCACGCTCCTCATAACCAAACCCTTATCTGGTTTCTTCTAGCCTGGGTGGTTCGCTGGCTTGTTCACAGAGAAGTCCATGCCACCTGCCTCTGTGCGAAGAGGTGCAAGAAGACGATTTTCAAAGCTTCACGTATAACTGAAGCCTGCCGTGGCCAACAGAGCTGGCCCGGGTTTCGGCGTGGAATATGCCGACCTGCCTCTATCGGGACACACGCCAGATTGGGGTGGAATCACAGTAAGGAAGACACCTAGTGAAACACAGCAAATATGGTTATCGTCTGGAGAGAGAGGACAGATCCCTAGAGACTCCTGGGTCCGTCTGTCCCAGGAACAGATGGGACTTCGCCACAAAGGAATGGGCAGATGGATGGGTTCTAAGACCCCTCCTGTGCACGCAGGCCGGACCTCTTGAGTGCTGCTACACTACCTGTTGAATCCAGTTTCTAGTGAACCTGTGACAGAAAACTGAATTCACACAACAATCCAAAGACGTTTCTAGTCTCATGGCCTTTTTAGCCTCATTACGATTCAAAGGAACTCCATGACAGGGCAAATGTCTCTGTCCATGTCTTGACAGGTAATCTTATCCTGGAACCAATTCTATGGTGTTCTCGGAAGATGGTATGAGAACAGAAATCGCTTATATACAGTGAGTCGTATCACATATGCATTAGGATATTAGATATTTAAAGGAATCCTTCACGGAATAATTTATAAAGTGAAGAATGATTTTGACAAATAAAATAATCACCCTCTCACATGTTTATCTTGTAAAGGGATGTGTTGGGAGGAGTGTGTTTTTCTGCAAACTAGACACATCCAGAATGAAATAATTCTTAAATTTCATGTTTTCATCCCACACTGTTATTAGTGTGGGAATTCTCTCATTAATCTGACCCTTTTAGTTCCCTGCGGTTTAATTACATCAACTGTCTTTCCAGCCCAGAAACGAATAAATTCCGTGTGGTCTGTAGGCTCTGAACATACTTTCCTGAGCATCTGCAGCAAGAAAGTGCACTTTGTTTTTAAGAAAACGTATAGAATTCCAAATGGCAATTTAAAATTAGGGGACTAATTCAACTAATACCTGAGTAATGGCACTTGGGGACTAGAATTCATGATGCTGTCCCCAAGGTAAAGGGTATCATGTTGGTATAACCCAGCTCTGATAGACATGCAAAAGACAAGAGACAGAACACCATGTTCTTGGGGGCGCCTGGGTGGTTCAGTCCGTTAAGTGTCCGACTTTGGCTTAGGTAACAATCTTGCGGTTTGTGAGTTCAAGCCCTGTGCCGGGTTCCGTGCTGACAGCTCGAAGCCTGGAGCCTGCTTCGGATCCTGTCTCCCTCTCTCTCCCTGCTGCTCCCCTGCTTGTGCTCTGTCTCTCTCTCTCAAAAATAAACAAACATTAAAAAAAAAAAAACTTAAAAAAAAAAAAAAGAACACCAGGTTCTTGAGTTTGGAGGGAACTTGGGATGCCTTCTGGTCTCACATTCTAGCTTATGTTTGTTTCCCTATCAGAGCTGCATCAAGTGACTCCCAGGAAGGATTTAAGAAGTCAGTATGTGGGGTTTGGATCTGGTGTCGGTCACTTACTAGCTCGAACCCTGGGTACTGCCTAACCTCTCGGTGTGTCGATTTCCTCATCGAAGAAATGGGGCCATCCGTATCAATCTTACAAATGGCTGGAAAGGGCTTGGACGACACTGGGCTATGGAAAGGGATCAAGCTGTTCACACCCGCAGTGCTAGCATCTCAACACTAATTTCCTTTCAAGTTACAGCCGGCAGATTGACAGACCCAGTCGCGTCATCACCTGCAATGCCTTTAATGCTGGGCTTCTCTACACCAGGGTCCAGGCTACAAGAACATCATGCATCCTAGAAAGGTGATGAGAAGGGCAAGCCTCTAGGATAAACCACAGAGCAGGGGATTAGCCGGAGAGCCAGTGTTCCTGTTGATTCTACTGCTGTGCCCCAGGGAGCCTCTGAGGGTCAATGATTACCAGCTTTGGCTTGGGTTCCAATTAGCCATCGGAGCTACATTAATGGGGCGGCACGTCACCCACACTCCCAGGTCCAGGTACTTTCTGGGAAAGCCCTGGGGGCAGAGACAAGCAGAGCCAGCAGCCTCTGTGACCCTTTGGTTCCATGCCATAGAGCCACCCTTGGGCCCATGCTGAGTTCTTCTCTTTGGGGCTCTTCCCAGGACCGGGCAGAGCTCACCTCAGGAACCTCAAAATGGGCACTGCTGCACAGACGTCTCACCTGAGTCCTCACAAGCCTAACACGCTACCCCAGCAGTTGTTTTGAGCCACTCTTGACTGCTCCTCTTGTCTGCCACCGAAACAAGGAGGCGATTGGGAAAGGGGGGACGTTTCCCAGACCTTAGAACCATGCCAGGGCAGGGCAAGCGTGAGGCTCTCATCGAGACCTGGCTCCCAAAAGAAGGCCAGTGGAGCCCACAGCGGACCTGCTGACGCACTTTCTCTCATTCCTGCCATTTCTTTTTACTCAATGGTGTGTATAATGACCTGGAAAGGCGAGGTGGAGCCCCACCTTATTTCCTCTTACTTGTCCTCCTGTCATGATCAGACCAAATCGAAAGAAGCTTCTCTGTCTCCAAAGTTGTCGCTTCACCTCTCTGAGCTGCGGCTTTTCCTACTAAATCAGGATTATGATGCCCATTTGTTGTCATGGGGATTAAAGGGAAAATACACCGCATCCATGAAAACTTGCACACGAATGTTTATACCAGCATTGGTCACACACAGTAGCCAGAAAGTGGAGACAACCCAGGTGTCACTCAACCAATGAAGCCATAAGAGAAACAGGGCACAGCCATCCAATGAAATATTGTTCGGCCATAAGAAAGGAGGGAAGTACTAATGCATGCTACAACAAGGAAGAACCTTGAAAGCATTGTGCTTTGTACAAATGTCTACAGTTGGCAAATCTGTGGAGAGAGAGAGTCGGATTGGGAGTTGCAGGGTAGCAGGTGGAGAGGAATGGCTGCCAATGGGTATGAACTTTCTGTGGGGATGACGATGTTCCAACATTGACTATGGACTTTCTTTCTGTGGGGATGACGATGCTCTAACATTGACGTGGTGAGAGTTGCACAGCTTGGTGAACATACTAAGCCAACCACCATGGCATACTTGAAGTGGGTGGATTGTATCCAGAATCGCTACCCCAGGGCCTTTTCTGGGGCTTGGGCTGGAGGTGGCACCTCCCTCCTATAGCAGGTCATCGCTGTGATTTTGGAGGCCCCACCATCAAAATGATTTTCTTGGCCACAAGAGCCTGGACGTACAGGGAGATTTTCCTTCTTCCCCTCGCTCCTATATAGAATCTCTACTAGAATATGGAGAGATGTCTCTTCTCCCCTTATCTGGGGGAGAAATTTTTCTTCCCCACCCTGGCCAGGTGGTGATGGGTGGAGTGGTTGAGGCAGAGCGTGGGTGCCTCCGGCTCGCCCATCCTCACCTGGGCTCCACGGGACTGAGAACCGCACACGGTATGACCCTGACCTGGCAGATCCGGGGTGAAGGGCCATCTCAGCTCTGCCCACTTGCTCCTCACGTATCCCAGGCCTGGAGTTCAGGCTAAATTCGTGTGATGGGGAGCCAGATCTACGGTTCCCCAAAGCAGGCAGGTCCATGGACTCCCAGGCTATCTGAAGGGATGCCCAGAGGTGGCCTTGACCTCACTCTGTGCTAACACCACCTGGCCTCACTGCAACCCCCCATGCTCACATGCTCCTCATCACTTGCTCATCCTCTTGCCTCCCTCTTCTTTTTTTTTTGATTTCTGGAGCCAATAGCATTAATAACTCAAGTCTCATTTACAATGACCTCTCTGGAAATTCAGTACTACCTCACAGACAAGCCAGAATCCCATGCGACCATTTAAAGCCCCTCCTTGCCCCCAAGTCCCTCCATATCATTCCTTCCCCCTACTCCCCCACACACCAAAGAGAGAGAAGGAGGGGATATGGAGCATGACTGGCTCAGGGTCGGGGGGGCGGTGTCTTCGCTGCTTCTGTGGGTGACTGCTGAGGGCAGAGCCGTGTGGAGCCCGGACTCACAGCCTCTCAGGGGAATGACAAAAAACTACCCACTGTGTGTTCCCAGAAGTCGACCCCTTTCTCAAAGGCAGGGCTGGGTTTCCCTTGTACCCTTCTTGAACAAGCACCACTGTCAAGACCAAGAGAGGCGCCTGGGTTGGGTAAGTGTCTTTAGTGTCTGACTCTTGATTTTGGCTCAGGTCATGATCTCATGTGTGTTCGAGCCCTGCATCATGCCCCACGCTGACAGCATGGAGCCTGCTTGGGATTCTCTCTTTCCCAGTCTCTCTCTCTCTCTCTCTCTCTCTGCCCCTCCCTCCCCCTTTCTCTCTCTCAAAATAAATACATAAACTTAAAAAAAAAGAGCAAGAAAGAATGTATCAGTCCACCCTGTTTCTATTTTCAGTTGCCTGCCTTAAAATAAAAAAAAATCCTCACCTGGATTAATATAGACCATAATGACCTGTTTGATGATACAATATCAGGACCAAAGCTGATCTTACCAAGAATCATAAATACATGAGACTGGGGGTGGGGGACTGAAATATAGCCCCTGTCCTATTATGAACACTGATTCCTGTGAAAAGCAACAAGGCCAGTCTACCTGGAGAGTGCGTGCAGGTGCCCCAGAATCTCTCGCCTTGGAACCTGTGGTCCTGGGTCAGACCTGAATTCCAACTCCGTGGTTGACTGGTCCGAGACTGAGTGCCTGCTTGTGTTTTTATATGGCCGGTGTCCCCACGTAATTCATTAAACCTGGAAAACAAAAAAGAAAGAAAAGTCACTAAGAAGAGTTGAGGAACAGTAAAGATCTTAGAGTTCATCGTGAGTTGTTTATGTTTGCTTGTTTTCCTTCTCTCTCTGTGTCTTTTTCTCTTTTTGATGTGTAGGTCTTATGACTCTGCTGAATGGTATACCCTCCAGCCAAAGCCACTGTTTTCTGGTTCTTGTCCGTCCATATGCCCACCAGACTCCCAATAGCTGTCCCCATTTTCAGTGATGGGTATTGCCACCATTATTTTGGTCCTTCCCCGACCCATGTTGCCAAGTCTCCCCTATGCTGTGCCGGTCAAGACGGAGGAGACAAGATGAAGACCGCTAGGAATGACAAAGAGATTGACTCCAGGGCTTAGCACTGACCGCAATGCTCGCTGCCGGGCACCCAGAGGGTATGAGGTCAGAGCCGTGGGTAGCACTAAGACTGAGAACATCATCGCAAAAGTCCAGCGGGTGGGGTGGGCAAAGCAAAGATGGGGTCCAACAGGCGTCTGGAAGGTTGTGAAGGAGCAGGCCATAAGGGGGGTATAGGCCTTGGCCTGGACTCCACTCTTTCCATTTGTCGGCAAGAATAAATTAATTTGCTTCTCTGATCCCAAGTGTTCGCCATTTAAAAATGGAACTAGGAATACCAGTTTCCCAACGCTGAGGCAGGAATCAGTGTCAGGACACCCAGCAGAGGGTCCAGTACATTAAAAACTTCATAATGTTGGGTCCCTTTGCTTGGAGGGTCGAGGACTCCTGGTGAAGAGGCAGCCAAAGGTTGAGTTGGCATTTGGGGAATAATTTTAATTCCCAGTCTGGATCTGAGCAGGTGGCTGGCTCCAGGACCAGCTTGGAAGTGTCTGTATGAGCTGCACAGGAAATGCTGGGAAGGCCATGCAGTCTTGCCTGGGGGGAGATGCCAGGCCTCGGGTAACATCCTTCTGCCTCCCACGTCTCTGTCCCCACTGGCTCATCTAAAAGGGTCTCCCACCAGAACCCCTAGGAGAGGGTGACAGGGGCTCTGGGCTGCTTTAAAGAGGACTGATGCGGCGTATTTTTGCATACCTGAGACCCAGAAGGAGGAGACGTTGTCTGTCTGGCTGGCTTCTAGGGGAAAATTAACAAAGGAGATAAAAGGCTGAGGAACAGAAGAAAAAAAACTGGCCATAAATTGATGAAATTGGATTAGAGCATGGAGATGTAATTGTGCCAAACCAATTGAATCCCCTCTGAGGTTAGCATTGCCAGATTTCCAGATACAGCAGCAGCTGCAGCATGGGCCTTGGTGATGCGCCTGGCACAATCCTTTCTCTAGAAGCTCTTAGCAGAGGTTCATTGCCCATGACTGTTGCGCTGGGGGTGAAAAGTGCACCTTCCCCCAACCACGTACCAGGACATCACACCTGGGGACAGTCATCTTGGGTTGAGAATTCTCCAAAAAAATTTTCCTAGCACCCTCCTCTTTTCCTTCTCAGCACCTAATACAACCTACGTTACATTTATTTTTCTTAATCGGGGATTTCCTCAGCTCTGTCAATGGTACAACCACCCACTACTTCAAGCAAAGCCTTGATTCAGTCTTGATCCTTTCCCTTTTTGTCATCCCTGCACCAGCACGATTCATCAGCCAGCCTCGTCTGCTCTTTTGACAAACCATGTTCAGAACCTGTCTGTCTTCTTCACCCCAACCCTGTTGTCCAAACCACGTAAGTTCTTGAGGGGGCTATAGGATCTCTCTGCTATCTCTCCCTCTTCCCCATGATACATTCCCCACCATCAGAGTGAGGTGTTAACGGTGTAAATCAGATCAAGTTACCACCCTGCTAAAGCCTCTCTTGCCTTCCTCTCGTCCTTATGACCTCAAGGCTCTATATGACCCGGACTCTGCCATTCTCCCCAGCACCCCCTCATATCACTGCCACCCCATTCCGCTTTCACTTCTTCCCATCTTGTCACTACAGATGGCATCTTGTTTGTTTCCCTCTTTCCTACATGTTTACCTCCTATCTCACCTCTGCTAGAACATTCATTCCCAGAGAGCAGCCTGCCTCGTTCTCCTCTGAATCCCCAGCACCTAGATCCATAGTGGGAACCCAAGGACCATTTCTTGAGGGGCACCTGGGTGGCTCAGTTGGTTAAGCATCTGACTTCAGCTCAGGTCATGATCTCACGGTTCGTGAGTTTGAGCCCTGCATCAGGCTCTGTACTGACAGCTCAGAGCCTGGAGCCTCCTTTAGATTCTGTGTCTCCCTCTCTCTCTGCCCCTCCCCTGCTCATGCTCTGTCTCCCTCTCTCTCTCAAAAATAAACAATTTTTTTAAAAATTTTTAAATAAATAATAAATTAAAAGAAATATTTCTTAAGTGAGTGAAAGCCTGTGTCTTCCACTGGCTGAAAGAACAGTCTGAAGACTTGCTCTGATCTGTTCACCGCTTTATATCCAAGGCACCCACTGGGCTGTGCATGTAAGAGAGAGAGGGAAAGAGAAGGAAAGAGAAGTTATTTTCCTCCAAGTTGCATCTGAACACATTTTTTATTTTCTCACCCAACTAATGACCAAATAAACATCCAGCGATGGCATGAAAATGACACGTGGTAAATTCATAAACGCCCACGCCGATAGGTAGCAGGGAGATCTCGAATGTTCACAAGCATTGCATGCATTTGTGGGCTTTTGTTCTCTCATCTTTCAAAGTTAAGCTTGGGTTTTCTACAATGTATAGTGGCACATACATCTCATGTATTATGAACTCAATACTGTGCTTGGAAATGTGTATAAGAAATGCACGTGTTTTTGAGAACTCATTTACGGGATAAAAAAAACTGCCCGTTTTTAGCATCGATTTACTTGGTCGTGGGTTTGGAGGTTTTAAGAGTGCAAAAGCAGCTGAACCATGTGCAAAGGCTCAGAGAAGCTGAAGAAAATGTGGCTGAAATAGAAAGAGCCATCGGAGTGCAAGCCTGCAGTGAGGCCCTGGGATGATGGTTCCCATTAGCAGGCAAGGGCAGCTGGAAGCAAGGAGAGGGGGTACTCTACTGGCCAAGCAGAAGCACCCAGAGAAAAGCCCCTCTCTTTCAGGAATTGTGCAATCTAGGGCTGAGCCCTGAAAGGAAAGATATCCAGAATAGCATTAAATAAGTCAACTACACACCACCGTGTTTCACTATTAGAAAGACCCATTATCTCTCTGGTTACAGCTGGTGTTTGTGGAATGAATGAACTGATGAATGAAGGAGAATGGGAAGGGGCTGTATCTTTTCATGTTATTCAGAGATGAAAGGAGACAAGATGTATAAAAGTAACTGGCAATTAATTAATGTTCCTTGAAGTTTTCTTGCATCTAGTTTAGTCTTGAGGGTAGCTTTTCTTCTAACCCGTGGATCAACATAAACTAACATTTATAGACCTTACTAGGGGTGCCTGGGTGGCTAAGTCAGTTAAGCAGCCGACTCTTGATTTCGGCTCAGGTCATGATCTCAGGGTTGTGAGATGGAGTCCTATGGTGGGCTCTACGCTGGGCGTAGAGCCTACTTGAGATTCTCTTTCTCTCTCTCTCTCTCTCTCTCTCTCTCTCTCTTCTACAGCTTGTGCACTCTCTCTCTCTCATTCTCTATCTAAAAACAATAAACAAACAAACAAACAAACAAACAAAGTTTCGTTATGGCCTTACTACATTCCAGACCCTCTCCATGCTCACACTCAATAGTTCCACCATCATTATTATTCCAAGTGTGTAGAGGGGAAAACCAAAGATCAGAGAAGCCGAGTTATTAATCCAAGTTCACAGAGCTAGAAAGTTAGAATTCAGCCTACTGTAGTTTCAGCTGGTATATATGTCCCTTGGGTTTAATTACCAGAAGCAGCTCATTAAAATGCATCCGTTCCAATGTGACTTTTTTGGCACAGACAGAAGGCTGGCGGTGTATTCTCTATAAGATCCTCATACCAGCTGGGAAGATAGCCTCTCCTATGTGGTTGGAGGCATGCTGCAGGGTTTGATTTTACTTTGCAGGATTGAGGTCAAAAGGTTGAAGTTACTGCAGGGGAAAGGGAACAACTTTTGCTGACTATCTACCATGTGCCAGAAACTGGTTTTGCAGAAATGCAAAATTTTATTTTATTTTATCCTCACCATGGCCCTGTGAGGTAGATATAATTATTCTGTTTTACAGGAGAGGAGGTGAGGCATAGGGAGGTCTCAAGGAGGCAGAGCTGGGATGAGAGCCCAAGTCTTCTAGATCCTTCTATCACAAGTCCCATAAGATTTGGCCCATTTAATGGATGAATTCCAATGTCCATGGTAAGGGAGGAAAGGCAGAAAGGCAGAGGGGAAAAGGCAGGCTCTCTAATTGTTTCCCTTCTTTCTGTCCTTCTTGCTGTTCTTCCTTTTCTTATTCTTCCTTGTTATCTCTCTGTCAAAAAATATTTATTGAGAGTCTATCACTTACTAGGCTCTGTGCTAAGCACTTGGGATATAGTATTAAAAAGATCGAAATTCAGGGGGGTGGAGAGAGCTGAACAGATAATAAAATAAAAAAGAAACCAAATAAACACAATAATATAGATCATGATGAGGGTTAAGAAAGTCACAGTACATGCAGGTAACCTTGACAGGTATTGGTAATCGGGAGGGCATGGGCCACCAAAGATGGTGAGGGTAGCAACGCCAAGATGAGAGAGGGAAGGTACTCACTGGGGCCAAGGGTAAGCTCAGAGTCACCCTCCCTCACTCCCTGCAGCAGCACTTGCTGACTCCTTCCCAGGGCATTGCTCAGAGAGTTCTAGTATGTCAGGAGAGTTCTGAAAGGAGGTCTGCCTCCACCCTAGGATGGGCACAGATCAAGCTTCAGTTTTCCCATCTGTCAAATAATAGTAATAGTAATAGCTACCTCCAAGGGCTTCATACAGATAAAATGATGTAGAGTTTGGGAAAATCCAGATGGGTGATACAAAAGTGAGTTGGAATTGTAGCAATAGGGAGTTCATTCGGTTAGACATAAGGAAGGACTTTTTGACTGAAAGGGTAATATGATGCTATAGTAGTTTTCCAATGAAGAATCTTACCTATGTTGACAATTTAAAATAGAAGCAATAACTATATGCCTCAGATAAGTGCCTGACAATCCATAGGTGTAGTGGCATGGAGTGAGTAAGTGTGGAAATGAATGCATTTTTAAATATGGATGTGATCTGCAGGAAGAGAAGCACTGAAGAACTCAGGAAGTCTTTCTGCTATTACTATGTCAGGGATTCCAGAAGATTCTATCGGAAGAAAAGTGGCAGTATCATCGATTGGAATATTGAAAAGTAGCCCGCTGCCACTGCAAGGGTAGGTCCTTGTAGTTCACATCAGCTTGATCAAGGGGCCCGGAGACCCACAGCGTGGAGGTTCTCGTTACAGGGCCAGGAGCTAGCATGATGCAAGGAGAGTGGAAAGAAGAAACCAGTCTGGAGCTGCTCCAGAAATTGAGAGGCTCTGAAACCCAGGTGTGATGCCGAGGGAGATCCGTGGAGACCATGTGACCCAGCTCTCCCCTGACCAACTCATGTGACCGGTCGTTCACAACCTGTGTCCCGGTGCAGTAATTTCCCTGAGACATGGGGACCACATCGCTGGCCTTGCCTAGAATACTTTGAAAAGCAAAACTGCACTGTGAACAATGGGATTACTTTTAGTGACTCCAGGGCAAGGAGAGTCATCAGCGCAGGGTGAAGCCAGCCTCTTTCTGTTGGGTGTTGTACCTCCTCTCCATCCCCAGCCACGGACTCTAGAATGGCTCAGCATCTGGTCACTAATCAACAACTAGTGCTGTTTTTACTGTGTCTGCATCTGGAAATTAGCCTTTTTGTGGTCTGGCTGTTAGAGTTCCTGTGCCCCGCCTTGCCTGCGTGGCTAAGCAGGCAAAGACACATCCACTGCAGGCCAGCTTCCGCCAGACTTTGTTACAGTGAAGTGGCCAGCTGAGGGGACCGAAGAGGTCTGCTTCCTGCGGCAGCACTCGCTGGTAACTGAGGAGGGATGGGGGGCCTGGGTGGGGGCAGGGTGGTTAGAATGGCACCACTAGAGGGGCTGGATCACTTAGAACAGAACTGCCAACATTCAGGAGTGAGGACACCAGAGCCTGGAGCAGCAGGGCCAAGAGAAGGCAGGGAACAGAGGAGGTGAAGAAAATCTTGATCTATTGGCTGCCTGGGGTTTATGGCACCTCTGGGGTCTTTGGGACCTCAGGCAGGAAAAAAGCTACAAGGCCTATTTATCCTGGAGGCCCAGGCAGCCTGAAGAAAGCCTGAATGGGACAGGTAGCCAGAGGTGGCTGTCCCTGGGACACACCTAAACTGTGTGTCATTAGAAACACATATCTGCTTCTCTAAGCCACTAGACAGAGCAGGATCATTGAAAGTACACTTCTGTAGTACAAGGACATAAGACAAGAGTCAGGAGCTCGTGTTCCACTCCTTTCTGGGACCTGGGGTTGAGAAGAGACTTCCAAGAGCATATTGGTGAGCAGCCCCTGAACCACTTCCCAAACAGACACAGGTGATTACATACGGATTGTAGTTCCCTCTGAGATCTCTCCCCAACTCTCAACACCGCTACAGCCCAAGCTTGTCCTTGATATCTACTCAAATCCTGAGGCTGAGGTTTGAATCCACCGTCATCTTGTCTTCAGTAGGCATGAGAAAACCAGCCCCCTCCTACACTGGAAAGCAATGTTAGCCCACCACCCCTGGCCAAACTTCTCAAAAGATGACCCATTTCCCATCTTTACTTCCAGGCCACGATGGGCAGACTCCTTGGGAGGAATGGGGCCGCTTCCCGCCCTGAGTCCTGGATCTGTCCACTCACATTGTTCCAGGCGCCAGCCAGGACTGGGCCCACATCCCCCCCTGCACCACACCCCTCCCTACACCGCCACTAGACACTTAAAGAAGCGTCTTTGTAGAAATCCAAAACTGCAAATACCACCACAGGCTGGAAACACCCAGCCAAAGGCACACATGTATGAAAAGGTGAATAAAAGCCAAGCCCTGTGCACATGTTTCTCTATTTCTCAGCCAGCCTCTTTCTTCGGTGGACTTCCTCTTGTCCGAGTCTTAACAGAGGCGAGCATTTGCGTTGGCTGAAGAAGGAAGCCTTGAGTCTCACACACAATGCCTCAAGACAATGCAAGGGAACATGAAGATCCCCAGACCCTGAAGGGATTCTTGGACGTAGTCCAGGTATGCATTCTTATTAGGGCCTCTCAGGTCTCCTCTTCTTCCCCCCATCTGGGGGGATGGAGTGGCTGGGAGAGGAGACGAGCCTTGTCTCCTCAACCACTCCACCTCTCTCAGGCCACCCTAGAAACAGACTCCGTACGAGAGCCCCACCAGTTAGAATGTGCCTCATTTCTGCCTGTCACTCACACCTGTCCTTCCAGTGAGACCGAAAGTTCTGCACGGTAGGGACTGGGTCTTCACACTTTAGAAAAGCCCAATACAGAAAGCTTCTTTCTAAGGTGACCTTCTGGCCATTCCTGTGACTTATCTCTGAATCCAAGTCAAGCTCTCCATACTGTATGCATAATTCATCAGTGGCCTACCTCCCTAACCAGCAGAATACCTTGATCCCTGAAATGGTCGAATGAGCCGTCCAGCACAAGACTGGGATTACTCTTATCTCTCTGAACATAACATCATCGGACTTGATCGCCAAGGGGCCAGATTTCAGGGAGTCTTTTCCTGTGAGAAGGTAGCAACAGTTATTCATAATTTCCAGACACTGTCGCGCTCCTCAAGGACAAATGGCAGATCTGGATAGAGCCAGAAAGCTCCCAAGAATTTAATCAAAGGCAGTGAACCATGAGTCTTCCCCTAGGGGTAGTCACCTGAGAGAGCTTTGGTTGTTCTAAATGCAAAGACAACATTAACCTGTTGCTGCCAATGGGGTCGAGCTGCATATCTAAATCTGCTCCCTGGGGATATGGTGCCACATTGATCCATCCTGCTAAATACAGTTCTTGAACTCAGGCAAAGAAACATTGGTGTTTGTGCAATTGGAAGTGAGGGAGGGTGGTGGAGATTGGGAAATTGTAAATAAATGGAAATTTCTGGCTTGCGTTTCACAGAGTATTCAAGAAGAACCTTAGAATGCAGAATTTACATGCATCTAACTAGAATGCAGAATTTACAAGGCTTGATAACTACAGAATGTAATGTAATGTGGGACAGATATGTGCACACTGAGGCAGACTGTTGCATCCTGGGGAACCAATTTGGGAAAATAACAAAAGGCTTCTTTGAGTGAGGAAGTTACTGACCGAAAGCGACACTGGATGCATTCAGACTGGTATTTTTTGGGGATTTTGAGAAAGTCACTGCACTACTCTAGACTGTAGTTTCTTGTTTTGCATAATGGGTGAAATGGATTTGATGAACCTTTAGAATTATTGTTTAAAGTTAGTTCCAATGTTCTGGTGTTTTACTGTGATGTTACTAGGTTGAATTTTCTATTAACAGCTAGAGCCCTTAATAAGAGTTTCCAGGAGAAACAACTTGGATTCTTAGTAGTCTTGAAGTTGCCCAGACTCTGTATTATTCTTGTTTTTTTTTTTTTCTGTTATTTTCAAACAGAACCAGGGAGTTTCACGTGTGAGGGCAATGTTCTCTATTTGCTCACAGATTCTGACAAGGCAACAGCAAAGACAGTGACACTTGCTCTGAACATCCTTCATAGTAAATTCAGCAAGGAGGGCTTAGGATCATTCCATCTGGAACCAAGAACTGACTCCTATGAGCCCTTTGACCTTAAGGTTGTTTTCCGTTTATCATTGACTTGTCTAGGGGTCTACCTCTTATATGTCTTCACACTAATTTTTCCTTCATCCTTTTTCTTTCTTTCTTTCTTTCTTTCTTTCTTTCTCTCTCTCTCTCTCTCTCTCTCTCTCTTGCTCTCCTTCTTTCTTTCTTTTTTTCTTTCATTCTTTTTTGAAGGTGTTTTGTTGGTTTGGTTTTATTCTGTTTTGTTTTTCCAGTTTCCATATACTCCCTGTTTGTTCATTAAGATTATGAACTACATAATCAAGCCAGCCACTTTTTTGCTATCTAGAGCAGAGCTAATAGCATTCATGAATCTTATAGATTCCAAAAGACAGAGCAGACTGGGAAGGTCTATGTCCTTTCATCTTACATTTTGACTTAGACTAAGTCATCACATTCCACAGTCCAGTACGTTCTTTTCTCAACCTGTAAAATCAGAGTGATTTTATTGGCCTTGAGATGAAGGTAGATGGCCACTTTGGGCTTTCTTTGCCTCAAGCCTCTTATCAAGCTGACCATCACTTCCCCCTCTGAAAACACCCAGCTAGTGTGGAGAAAAAAGAAGGTATTAAATAGATATCTTTAAAACTAATTACTATACTCAACTACCTTCAATTGATTATTGGGCAAACTTTGATTTCTGTGCCAATAAATTCATTCCATAGTGACTTGACACTTGACATCTTTCCTCACCCCTCCCCTACCACCCATCCCCAGCCACACCAGCTTCATATTCCTTGTATATGCCGTCATCTCTCATGCCTTCATATTTTTGTAAGTGCTATTTCCTTGTTCTGGAATGCTTTTCCCCCTGCCCCCAGCAGGCCCCATCCCGTCTACCCAAGGAGTTGAGGATCATGTTTCCATGAAGTCTTTTTCAGGCACAGTAGGATGTCCTTCCTGTGTATGCAACAATTAAATCATGACTACACTGCGTGTAGCAGGACTTATTCATCATCGTATGTATCCTGCTAGAGGGTAATCACCTGTTTCCGTGTATGTACCCCCTAAACTGTAGGTGCCGTGAGAACCAGAGCTATTCAGTAACTTCCCAGGACCAAGCACAATTCCCACAACATCATGAGCGCTCATTATAAGCTTGTTGAAAGGCAAATGAGGGAAGGAAACCTATATGTATAATAATAATATTAATGAGCACACTATTGAAGAGAAGAAAAGCAATAGTCATCATTAGCATCTTAAATGGTAGAAGTGAGAGAGGTGAAGTTTGGGTCACACTCAAGGTCAAGCTGCTGAGATATAGAAGTGATCCCAGTGAAAACTTGATGAGAAGGAATTAGGAAACACTAAATCCACAGGAGTCACGGGGCAGGTAAAAGGTAAAGCATGAGAGTCGAAGCCGAAATCTTTGGAAAATCACTGAGCTGTGAACAGGTCGAGGGTAGATTTGTAACCTAGCATAGAAAAATGAATTGCCGACAACAGGAAAGTGACATGCATGAGAAATTCTGAATTTCGGCTCTGTAGAGCAAAGCATTCTTGGCAATTACAGTATTTTAAATATTGAATTTTTAAAAAACCAGAGAAAACTGAAAGTCACCCAAGTTCCAAGAACCATTCACAAGTAATCCACTTACCGCGCTTCTTGCAAATTTAGCCCTGCCCCTAAACTGACTTGGAGTGCTTCCTTACACAGAAGAAAATCAATCTTTATGCCTTTAAGTATCAAATATGTATATATGATATATATGTGTGTGTGTGTATATATACATATATATGTGTGTATACATTATATGTGTGTGTGTGTGTGTGTGTGTGTGTATATATCTACATAATGTTTTTCCAATTGCTCACACCTTCTCAGATGCCCCTACCTCACCCTGCTTTGAAGAAACTGAAGCTGACTGAGTGAGAATACATTGTCACAAAACAGCATAGAGTGAGACACGGCAAACCAAGCTCATGACTAAAGGGCACCCACTGGCAGACCTGGATACATTTTTGTCTAAAATGGCCCCCTGATCACAATCACCATGTTTTGCTCTATTTTGTATGCCCAACTAAAGAAAAAGAAAAACTTTTCCCCAAAGTCTTGTCTGTTGCAAAAGACAAACTTCTTCTGAGCAACTATGCATAATCTATATGACAGAGATGTTTGGAGAAGGGGGCTCCGTGCCTGGTCACTCTGGGGTTTCTACAAAGCAGAGCATAGGGAAACATTTGCCATTCACTGCTACAAAGCACTTGTCACAGCAGAAATGTAGGGATTTGAATAAATGTTGAGAAATCCGAATGCATTCACTCTTAATCTGGCAACATTTCATCAAAGGAAGGAAAGGCATTTGGGACAAGGGAAGCAAAATGTCTTACCAACACATCTGACCCAGGTAAGCATTGCACCTTTTCCATAATAGACCTCATTAGCACCTTTATCCTCCATCTTCATGATGGAGAAGCACTAAGAGAGGTCCTACTATTACGCAAGTTCTTGCAGCAATGGAAAGGATGCCATCAGGGACCAAATCCCTGAACATATCTCTACTACCAGGAGGGGAAGACCATGGACCCAGGCATGGTGGGACCAGAGGTTCTTGCTGTGCTCCAGCTCTGGGCTGAGAAATGGCCAAGAGGCAGCAGGATGAAGCTCACAGTTTGTAATCCATACGTGACAGGAGATAGAGAGCATCAAGTGAGCAAGTTAAAACCACACTTCTAATCCCCCGGAGTGGTAGGTGGTCTGTCTAGACTTGAGGTACGGAAAAGAGGGTTAAATTTCCACCAGAATTAACTTTTCTTTTCTACAGAGGTGGTGTGGCATTTCTCCCCCTTACCTCATGGATTGCCAGAGTAAGCGTAGAAACAAAAACCCAATCTCTTGGTCCCCAAGAAAGCAGCCAGATCCTTGATGTGGGCAAGATTTGCACCTTTGGTCCAAGAGTTTGGGTATTCCAGGCGAGGGTGCTGAGGCCCTGTTGGTTTTTACGAGTCTATGGGTCAGCTCAGACCGGCTGCCAACTCATGTGTATGCAAGAGCTCTCAAAGAACATAGTTTACTTTAGAACTGGATCCAACAAGAGTAGGCGTGGCAGTGAAATGGGCTAGACACACCAGAGGTGTTGAGCTGCCAGGGCTAATTAAGAAAGATTTGTTTATGGAGCCATGACTTGGAACCACAAGGTCAATTCTCTGATGCTGACAGATTTCCAAGTCAAATTCATGAGGTTGCGCACATGTGCACATAGGGTAGGTGCCCCCAAGGTGTGGGTGTTGGGGGTCCCCAGGGAGCCCCTCCAAAGCTTTCCTGCTCAATGGCTCACTCAGTGACCACAGAAGGTCAAGCTGCCCTGACCTTCCCTTGACCATTCATCTGTCTCCCTGGTCCCAACACAATGTAGAGCTTTGTAGCAGGGACTTTACAGAACTGGCTAGGTGGGAGCAACCCCCTGCTTTACCAACTACGTTACCTGAGAGCAAATTTCTAGATTCTTATCCTCTGAAGTCCATGGTGGGGAGTGAGATAATGTATGTAATGCACTTGGCATCGACACTCATGGAAGTCAACATGCCCCAAGCATCACCCTTCTTATCTCCTTCCCACCCCCACCCCGTAGGCCCCACCTCCCTCTAGACCATCCTAAAGGAGACAAGATCTTGTCTTGCCCCCCTTGCGATGCTCTCTTAGTGTTCCTCCTTGTCATGTGTGTCCTCCATGGACCGTCACTCATTTCACTGTGGGTCACTCCCTGGAGCATCAGAAAACAGTCTCCTTAATAAGCGGTCATTGTTTTCATGGAGGAGTTGGGGGGGTGGAGGCAAGGATATGGGCAGGTCACACATCCCTTTACTGTCTGCCCCCTTCTTCTTCAATCAATACCACACTAGACGTTACGAGGTTTCGGACTTTATTTGTCTCAGCGATTGAAAGAATGGCAGAAACTGAAGAGTGGCACCATAGTTTCAAGGCCACGTGTCAGCGATTCTGACGCCATTCAATTACACAGGAGAGTTAATAGATCACGATTTTCACAGGGAGGATAAAATGGAAATGAATGCATGATTACATGGAAAAAGGAAATGTTCTTTTCAAACATTTGTAAGTATAATCAGTTATCTCAGTAAAAGAAAGAGAATATAGCAGGTGTCAGTAAACAGCTTATAATAGTATTTCCCGTGTGAAGTTTGATCGTTAAAAGACCTAGTCTGTGGAACAACAGCACAGCAAAAGGGACAAGAGGAGAGATTCAAAGCTCGTGCTAAATATGACTTTTCCCCTTCACAGAAGGTCTCTTGTGAACACACCAATTTCCATCCTTGCTCCTCTGTCCTTGGGTTCAGCCCTTCTCCAAAAGTACCTCCTTTCTCAATCTCCAGCTGTGTGGTCCTCTGCCTGCCGAAGCAGGTCTCCCAACTCCACCAGTAGGATAACCTTCCTGCACCCAGTTTGCCCGCTTGCCCACCTCTGAACAGTGCACTTCCCCCAAGTCTGGGTGTGGGAACCAGGAGAAAGCGCCCTGCAGATGTCCAAGGACAGGGAGAGGGACTGTCCAGGTCCAAATGACTGAGCACAAGCACCCACACGGGAAGGCCGCTGTGGGGGTGGGGGGACTCCTCTGAGAGAGGGCTCCTCTCCTCTGGAGAACTGTATGGCCATGTGGTACCTTCCCCCAGGGTTGGTTAGGATGCTTCAGTCTTGCCTCCCTCTCTCCTTCACTCGGAGTCAACCTTGAATTTTATCCAACGGCTTGCCTGGCCCCCTTCCTATTTTCCCTCACCTGGATATTTCCCCAAATAAAATCTTTACACCGTTAATCCCATCCTGGTGTCTCTCCTCCAAGGCCCTGGGCTGGGCCCTGCTATTCAGCTAGGTTGGGAGCTCCCAGAGAGCTGTGACACTCAGGGACACTGGAGAGGCACAGGAGGCTTCAGGAAAAGGGCTCTTCCCATCCAATTTGCAGAGCGGGGGCGGAGGCTGAGTTCTGAGATTGAGTGGGAGTTGTGGGTAGGCCTTTCACTCTCCCAGGCAGCCACCAGACAACTGGAGATACACATACGTGCACACAACACAGCACAGCACAAACCCAAATGAGGAAAATAAATGGTTCCTTAAGTGTCTTATTCATTTGCAAGGCAAGCACTCCCTGCACAATGAAGCCGAATGTCTTATTATTATGCACACCAGGTAATTATCTTACCTCCATCCATCCCCCCCACCCCTACCCCCTCGAAAGGACCCCTTGGGACCTGCTGGAAAGGAGAAAGAGGCCGTTGCTAAGTGACAGAGAGGGAAGGGCTGCTGCGTTCTTCCGTTTCCAGGAATCTTGCTTATAAGGTGCCAGTGAAGATGTTGGACCTGATGGAACGCGGCCTCTTCCATAGAAGCAAAGCGATTCATTTTCTCAGCCTGTCCTGCTCCCCGCAGGCTTCATGGAGAAACGCCGCCCTTGCTTCCCAGTCTGCTGCTTCTCCCGCTGCAGTCACAAAGTCCTCAGCGGTCCTGCACTCTGGACTTGTCCCCTGGCTCTGTCCCGTCTGCTCTGCTAACCCTGCTGCTGTTCACCAGAATTTACCCCTCCAGCCGCCTGGAGCCTCCCCCCCAACTCTGCACCTGAGCTGGAGGCCCCAAGTGGATGGTGCGGTATTTTTTCTTTTCTTTTTGAAAAAAATTTTCAAATGTTTTTTAAAATTTATTTTTGAGACAGGGAGAGAGAAAAAGAGAGACAGAGCGCAAGCAAGGGAGGGGCAGAGAGAGACAGGGAGACGCAGAATCTGAAGCAGGCACCAGGCACTGAGCCTTCAGCACAGAGCCCCACGCGGGGCTTGAACTCACGGACCGCGAGATCATGACCTGAGTGGAAGTCGGACGCTCAACCCATTGAGCCACCCAGGCGCCCCTCTTTTTCTTTTCTTTAAAGAAAGTATTCTACTCATGACTAATGCTCTAACAGGAGCGGTTGGAATAAAGGACAGGTCTTTAGAGGCCCCTGATTTAGGAAAGGCAGGGTGTCCCATTCGCACCAGAAAGGGTGGCACATGATGAAAAGTTTGAGAGGCAAGAAGCAGACATCAGGGAAAGCTGGAGCCACGTTCTGGGCCCCGAGAGTGGGCACGCGTGGAGATTCAAGGCGAGAGGAGCAAATCGCAGCAACACTGCTGAGTGAGGCGAGCTCTTCCTGGTCTGAACTGAGGAAAGGGGGAACCCGACGTGGGCTAAGCTGGCGGTCTGTGTCAAGGGCTTTGCCCACACCAGCCCGAATCATGCTAACAACCTTTGGGATAGGTGTTATTTTACACAGCCTACCAATGGAGTGGTGAGGACACCGGTCTCTGGGTACGCATTCCATATGTACCCAAGCTTGGGGGTTGAGGGAGGGGACAAGCAAATTCAGGCCTACCTTTAAGGCCTAGGCTCCTCCCAACCATTACCTTCCTGAGGTGAGGGACACCTCAGATGGACACAGTTTCCCCTGCGAGAGAACGGAGAAGTCTGGGTCATTGTCTTACCTCTGCTCTAGTTAGTGAAAAAGCAGATCTTGTTATACGCCTGCAACTAATATAGCATTGTATGTCCACTGTACCTCAACATTAAAAAAAGAAAAAGAAGTTCTAGGGACACCTGGGTGATTCAGTCAGTTAAACATCCAACTGCGGATCAGGTCCTGATCTCACGGCTCGCAAGTTTGAGCCCCGCGTGGGGATCCGTGTTGACAGCTCGGAGCCTGGAGCCTGCTTCGGATTCTGTGTCTCCCTCTCTCTCTGCCCCTCCCCGGCTTGCATTCTGTCTCTCTCTTTTTCAAAGAATGAATAAACGTTAAAAAAAATTAGAAATAAAAAAGCAGTTCTCACTGTACCCTTTCTGGCACTGTATATATTCTTCACAAAGCACTGAGCTCATCATTTTGAGAATCCGGCAAAGACATTAAAAAGTACTTTAAGATGAAAATTTGGCAGATGAAGCAAATGTTTCTTTTTGCTCCCTCCTGAAGTCAACCAAAATGAGAGTTGAGGAATTTTAAACACCCACATGAAGGCAATTTTAGGACGTTTCAAAACACCAGCGATAGAGGGAACGATATTACACATAAATGATTTTGAATGATTTTGAACCAATGTGACACCCGAATCCCCAGTAGCAACATAGGATCCTACAAACAGCAGAGTGATTCCCCATTGAACTTGTGAGGGGAGAGAAACGATTCTCTACTGAGTCTAAGCTATAACTCCATGTGTAAGTGGAATAAAGGCCATTTTAGACACACAAGGTTCCAATGATACTTTTCATGGACTGTACTCTAGAAAGTTACCAGAAGATGCGTTTGCCAAAACAGAGGGCAGAAACCCTGAGAGAGGGATATGAGAAATCCCAGACACAGGCACCCAGCATGGGTGAGATATGGAAAGGCTTGTCTGGTGAGGTGTGGGGCCACCCTGGAGGACATCTGTCCAGCAGCAAGGACAGCCAGGCCTGGGCGATGGCTGCCTCTCAGGGAAAACAGTGTCACCCGATGGATCTTAAGAGAGGTTTCATGGTTCTGAAGGAGATTTTCGGGTGGAATGAATAATAGATACACGAAGAGCTAGGTAAATGAGAAAACTGTTAACATTTACAAGGAAGAGAAAGTATATTTACAATATGCTACTTGGGGGTGCCTGGGTGGCTCAGTCTGTTAAGTGCCTGACTTCAGCTCAGGGCATGATCTCATGGCTCATGAGTTCAAGCCCTGTGTCAGGCTCTGTGCTGACAGTGCAGAGCCTGGAGCCTGCTTTGGATTCTGTGTCTCCCTCTCTGTCTGCCCCTCCCCTGCTCACCCTCTGTCTCTCTCTCTCAAAAATAAATAAACATTAGGGGTGCCTGGGTGGCTCAGTCGGTTGAGCTTCTGACTTCGGCTCAGGTCATGATCTCATGGTGTGTGAGTTCAAGCCCTGCCTGGGGCTTTGTGCTGACAGCTCACAGCCTGGAGCCTGTTTCAGATTCTGTGTCCCCCTCTCTCTCTGACCCTCCCCTGTTCATGCGCTGTCTCTCCATGTCTCAAAAATAAATAAACATTAAAAAGATAAAATAAAATAAAATAAACAAACATTTAAAAAGGTTAAAAAGAATATGCCACTTGGCTCAGCTGTGAACAACATGTAGAGGATGGTAATGATGTCAACACTGGGTATTGAGCTAATAAGACTTTTGATGTAATTGGAGGGAGAGAATGGAGAGAAGAGTAATAGAGAGAAATAGGGCTGTTGGAGGGCTAACTCCTCACCTCCCAGATGAGGAAGTCAAGTGAGTCAAACAAGGGAAATCGATACAGTACGAACTCGTTATTTAGAAATAAGGAGGTAAACATTAAATGAATATCTTTTACCAGCACTGGAAGAGCCGAAAATGACAGCTCCTAATAACAAACACTGAGTGACTAGGGGTATTTGCACTCAGCATATTCCCTTTTGGGTGGAAGGAAAAGAAGATGAATGTTGGGTTACTACAGTCACCGTCACGGGCACATGAACATTTTGTTATCCTCTTTCCCACACCAACCCTCCAAACGTTTGCCTGAGGACAGGGGCCTTTCTCAGAAATACTACTCCAAGGCTAATGCTCAATATTTGGGCCACAGGGTTGTGATTTTTTTTTTTTTTCTGGTGGACAACATTTCCATTTCCTTGACTCTGGCTTGTTTGGCCAGAGGGACAACACCCTGGGCAGCCCCATGTGTTCCCAAAGCCAGGCAGTAAGAGCCAAGCAGGGTCCGTCTCGAGACTTACTGATACATGACTTTGTCACCAAAATCTCACGCTCTTTGCGAAAAACAAGCACGTTGACTTGTTGCAGTTGAATACAGGGAGACTGAGCTGGAGAGCCACAAACACACAAGCCGTCTTCCATCTGTAGGTAAGGGAGGAGATTTCCTGTGTCCTAACACACCATCTTCCTACCCACCACCTCCTACAGGTGGTGAGATGGGCTGCCCAGATCCTAACTAAGACCGGACAGAGGGACCTTTTGATGAAATATCTTCTTTTGTCTTTGGGTCTTGATTTTCTTGAGAATCCGTGTCTAATGGTAAAATCTGAATGTGTTTCCTACAGAGGGGAAGCAGAAAATCCCATCATGCTGACAAAAAGGAAAGAGCATTTCTACACAGGTTTCACCACAGAAAGGTTTTGAAGAAGGCCATATGCAGGAGATGAAATGCTTTTCCTCTGAAACACTTACTGCCCTTGAAGATAAGATGAAAGCATATTGCTCTGTAAGAAATTCCAGGTCAAGGGAATTTTTTAAAAAAAGAAATAGAATTCAATGAAGGGAGGATTTTGGTGATTCCATTTAATCCGCTAAAAGCTTGTTGAGGACCTTACTAAGTAAAAGGCACAGTGCCAGGCACTTGGGGAGTTATAGAGATGAATAAAACATGGCCCTTTTTCTCAAGAGTTTAACTTTTTGTAGAGAAGACAGTCACAAACACAATGAGGCATAAACGCATGGAAAGTGTCATGAGGAAATAGAAGAGGTTACTTAGGGAAGCTTTACCACGATGGCGATGTTTAGACTGGGTGCTACCAGAAAGGTAGAATTCAACTGAGGGGGTCGTCGAAGGTGGGGAGTGGATGAAGGAGAAATAGTTTGGACGCTGGAGAGCAAAGGTAGGCTTGGGAAGTGTGGAAGACTCAGGGGAAGAATATTGGTTCAAGAAAAGGTGTGCTGGTAGATGAAGTGGGAGAAAGGTAGATGGGAACAAGATGGCGGAAGGACAGCATGCTGTGCTTGGGATTTTGACCTTGTATCCATTTCCAACTGTGTGACCAACGTGGCTTTAAGGGAGGAGACAGACGCTTGGAATGCCAGTGTGATGGGTTGCTGGAGAAGATGATGCTTGCCGTTTTTCTTTGTTTTAAATTTTCTATCTTGAGGAATTTTGTCATGCTTCACTCACAATTTTGTGTTTATATATATCATTGCCTGTTTTGATATCCTTAGCGCGTTTTTGGCAAATATAAAATTTTTCCTCCTCCGGGACATTGTGGGGGCACATCTGGTAAGCCCAAATCTCACACACAAAGACACACAATGTGTTATTTATGGAGCCCTGCCAATCACACCAGTCAGAAAGTGCCCTTAAACAAAGACAAGGTGCCAAAAGGCTGCAGCCTTGGCCGGTTCCTCTTTCTGCTAGGCTTTCTAGAAAAAGACATCCTTCAGCAGTGCCTGGAGGCCTTCTTGCTGCTCAGAAAAGCTCCAGACACTAAACAGATTTTAGTCAGTTCCCCTAAAGCAAGTGCTACATCAGTACTAAACAGCAACCAGTATATTTCCCTCTCCCGGCCCTTTGAGATAAGTCGGACATGGCTGCAGGCTGTTCTGCTAGGTAGACTGGGTAATGACCGCGGCTGGACTTGATGTCCTGCCCCTGAGAATGGAAACCTCCCCAAGGCTGCGCACTTTCAACTGAGTGGGTCCTCAGGTGTCTGCCCTCTGCAGGCCAGCATTTGGGCTCTGGTCGGAAAAAGGCTAGACTCAGGGCTCCTGGGTCTGTGCTCTGCTACCCACTCCTCTCCTCAGGACCTGCTCTCTTACAGGTTTTACTCATGAGCAACACAGGAGTGCTCGAGGCTGGTGAGGTCCTCAGGTAAAGAGAATAATCTTTCTGGCCTGTGGGTAAGGCGTTTTGCTGTTCTCTCTTGTCTGTGTCTCTGTAAAGGAGGCAGACATGTATTTTTTCTAACCCTCATTTTACTTATTTATTTATTTTTAAAATTTATGTATTTTATTTTTGAGAGAGAGGGAGAGAGGGAGCATGTGAGCGCACAAGCAGGGGAGGGGCAGAGAGAAAGAGAGAGAATCCCAAGCAGGCTCCATGCCATCCACACAGAGCCTGATTTGGGGCTCGAACTCACAAACTATGAGATCATGACCTGAGCCGAGATCAAGAGTCAGACACTAAATCAACTGTGCCACCCAGGTGCCCCTCTAATCCTCATTTTAGATGTGAGGAAACAGAGGCTTAGCAAGACCAGTTCCTATATGGCCTTGAATGGCCTTCCCAGAAAGATCCTGGTGTTGGCAGTTGGCCCTGGGGTTGAGACAGGCTTCAGTTGCTATGTGAACTTGGCTGTTCTGATATTTTTGATCGCTAGATACCAGACCAGCATCCTGAAAAGTGTTGTATCCCCATCTTGTCAGGCAGTTTCCTTCTTGGAATGGAAGAAGAGGTTCCCAGATTCACAAACCCCCTGCATTGAAAGAGAATCTGGCAGGGCACCTGGGTGGCTCAGTTGGACTTTGGCTTGGGTCATGATCTCATGGTTTATGGGTCCAAGCCCCACGGTGGGCTCTGTGCTGACAGCTTGGAGCCTAGAGCCTGCTTCAGATTCTGTCTCCCCCTCTCTCTCTCTCTCTGCCCTTCCTATAGCTCGCGCTCTGTGTGTCTCTCTCTCAAAAATAAATAAATGTTAAAAAAAATGTTTAATAAAAATAAATAAAAAAGAAAAAGAAAAGGACTCTGACTTGCCCACATTTCCCACGCGTTCTCCCCTCAATGACATCTACCCAAACACTCCAGCCTTCTTAGTCTTCTGAAAAACATGGCCCTGGGAGCCCAGCATTCCAGAGGTGCTCTCCAGCCAACCCAAGTGAAATGGACCATTGCCTCCTTCGTTGTAGACATCATGCTCTTATTAGCACCCATTAGAACTCATAGGGTGATTCACATTGAGCTGGAGATGAGTTTTGTTTTGTTTACAGATGCTAAATAATCCATATATCCCCCCCCACACACACTGCCTGCCCTTGAACGGCTTGTTTTCAGTTGACCACACGGATGATATGTGAAGGAACTGGGACTCAAATCCAAGACCCTAACTCCACTGTGCTGGGGAGGCATAAATATTAAACAAATCACAAAGCTCCTTCTCCAATATCCTCCCTGCTCTTTGAGCTTCCAGGAACTAAGCAAGGAACTCGGTAAGCCTCAAGGAGCCAAGAAGTCATCTCCTCAGTGCCTGGGGCAGAGCCCTGGGCTTGAGAGTGAGAGTATACATCCGGGTTATACAGAGTCTCCTCTTCCCTTTTTTTATTTTTATTTATTTATTTTTTTAATGTTTTATTTATTTTTGAGACAGAGAGAGACAGAGCATGAACTGGGGAGGGTCAGAGAGAGAGGGAGACACAGAATCTGAAACAGGCTCCAGGCTCTGAGCTGTCAGCACAGAGCCCGACGCAGGGCTCGAACTCACGGACCATGAGATCATGACCTGAGCCGAAGTCGGAGGCTTAACCGACTGAGCCACCCAGGCGCCCCTTCTCTTCCCTTTTTTTAAATTTCTTTTCTTTTTGAACCATTTGGGTTTGGTTGTTTTTATATATATAAAATAATAACTCCTGCAAAATAAAAACAAAGATAAAAACGTGGGCAGTTCACTATGTATCAACATATATAAAAAAATAAATATATAAAAATACATCCTTGAGAAAGGACGAAATAGATATAGGTCATCTTAGCACTTGCGCAGAGAGGATGTCTGGTGGACGGAAGCAATGAATACGAATAGGGCAAGGAGCTGCTTAAGAGCCCCCGGGGAAGCTTCCACAGAAATCCTGCTTTGCATTCTGAAGACTCAGCATCCTTGCTTTCCAGACCTCTCTCCCCAGCAAGGAGAGAAGACAGAGGGCAGCCTCCAGAAGACTCTGTCCTTGCACTTCTCAAGAAGAATCTCAGACCCCAAGTCAGCACACATCTTTCTCCCCTCTTACTGTCCCTGGTCAATACTTTGTTTTTTGTTTTTTTGCCACTTTCGTCCATGAACATGGCTCTCTCCCTTGCTGACACAAAGTTCCCGGGAAACCTGTTCTTGATCGGAGTCCTCATTCCATCCTCCAGAATTGCTCAACCTCCAAAGCTATAGAGCTTGATCGCTCGTCCATAGAATGAATGAATGATTAAGCCTGAGTGTCCCTCCTTTGCCTCGTATAACCTTGTTATAACGTTGGATGCCTCCTCCCCTGCCAAGCACTACCATCCTCCAAAAGAAACTTTCTTGGAAGACTTTCAGGCGGTGTGCTCGAGATCAGGCACAAGCTGTATGTGGCATCTGTAGTTTTCCTTCTTCGGCTGCCTCGGCACCCCAGCAGTGACGTCATATCCACAGAGCACTCCATGCCTCCCTACTGGGGGCCATCATGCACTCCGTGCCTTCCTACTAGGGGCCCTCATGCATTCAGTGCCTTCCTACTGGGGGCCACCGTGCACTCCGTACCTTCCTTCTGGGGGCCACCATGACACACAGGGCCCCCCATACCATGCCATGAGCTAAGGACAACGCTGAGTGTCCTACCCCCAACAGTGGTCATGGCCATGCCTCTATTCTGAAGACCAACGGTGACTAGTTTGTTACATAGTCCGGCCAACGTTCTTCCCTTAGGGTTACGGCCCCTGTGGTATCCAGTAGACTCTTGGAGGATACCCTCACCGCTCTCTCGGGCATGTACAGACTTGCCGGAACCCCACAGAGCATGCAATTCAAGACAAGACAGCTGACCAGAGAAGGAAGGGGTGGTGGATGACCTTGCCTTTCATACTCATCTGTTTGGGGAGCAGGTCTGGGTTGGGGACCCGGCAGGACAGAGGACCAGAGTCATGCCGGAAATGTTTGCAGAGGGAAGGGCTTCAATGTTGCAGCAACATCGGCCTTTGCTTTTCCAGGGTTTCTCACACCAATGTCTCAGATACTTTGTTCTAGATTCTCGGTTGCTCACAGGTGTCTCCATAAAATCAGAAGTCAAGACAAATGAGTTTGCATGTGTTCAGCTGGTCACCCCTGTGCTCACTGAATGCTCTGGGGAAGGGGGGAGGGGTGGGCAGGTAGAAAATTCCCCTTGCGCAGATACCGGGCAGGTACTTTTCCCAGGCTCACATATTTGTGAGGCTCAGCTCCTGAACTCAGGCACAAACCCGGGCTCTGGAAATTGCCAACTTCTGCCATGACAAAGCACAAGTATCCTGGGCCAGTCCTGTGACCTTGAAGTTGATGCCTTTCCACCACATTAGCTGATGTGACGTGAACAGTCCTTTCCCACCATGGTGACCAGCCCTGTCCTCACTACATGGCTCAGAGATTTACCCACAACTAATACTGTCACTCAGCCTTCAGTACCCATAGTGCCTATAGGACCATAAACCCCAGGCCCTCCCAGAATATCTCAGAACTTGGACCCCAAAGAGTGGGTTTCACTGGCTTTCCAGCCAGGCCCCTGCTGTTTCTTGGATCCCACTGTGACCTTGGGTGTAGGTAATGAGGATCTCATTCAAGGGGAGGAAACGTGCTTTAGAATAAGGGCCCCAAATTTCAGGGTGACAACCTCAGGGAACTTGGGTAGTAGGAAAAACACTGAACTTGGAGCCAGGAAGTCTGGGTTTGAGGTCTGCCTTTGCCACGTCATAGCAGTATGACGGGGTGGTTACATAATCCCTGAGTCTCAGCTTCTTCATTTGAAAAAGGGACAAATTATAATTGCCTTATTTACACAATATTGTGTACAAGTTCCTTGCTAAGTGCTACATAAACATCACTTAGTATTATTATTATTATTATCACGTGTAATACTAAGATCAAATTTAACCAGGGAGTAAGAGATCCTGGTTTGAGTCCTAAGTCCTCCACCGATGCACAGCGGAGGCCACACTATGCTTTCCCCAGCTGGGATGTGAGGATGGGGACAACTGTCCCCAGTGGCCCCAGGGACTGCCGGGGGCTGTGGAAATGGGGGTGGTGGGTGGCTGGGATGCTCTTTGGAGATTAAAGAACACAAACAGGGTCTGACCTAGGCTCAGGTAGTATGATATAAGGCTGTTTCTACCCTCAGGTAAAAGAATTCCAGCAATGAGCTCTCCTCTTTGAAAAAGACTTAGCATTGCTTTATAACACAACCATCACAGTAGCTTCCCTTTATCTGTCTCATCCAAAAACACTTTCATGACCCTTACATTATGTGGTCATCTAAACAAAGGAAGGTAGCTGCAGAGAAGGGCATGTGATGACCCCGGCCTCATGACCCGAGGCTAGGTTAACAATCTTGTCCTCATTACCCGAGCAGCCCTGGTGTCCTGGAAAACAAATGATTTGAGCATGGGCAATTCTTGTTCCCACCTTTATTTGTGCAACCCCACCCCTTTTCCTCCTGACCTCACCCATCCTCCCTGGCTCATGAGACAGAGGCTATCAATGCCCACTGCTGTAGTCCTATCTTGGCCCGCAAATCCTTCAGCAGAGGAGAAAGAGCCCACCCAGCCACTCTCACTAACAGCTTTGGGGCTTGGTTTCTTCTTTTACAAAAGGACACTGGAGCAAATGATCATCAGGTTCTCTTGAGATAACGGGAAGCTTAAAACTGCCCAGTAAGTATTTTCTAATGTTACTACAAAAGGAAGTAGGGTGATCTTCTGTGTCCCTGTAGAATTTGACAGATACTTCATATGACTCTCCAATCCCCTAGCAGGTGTTCCCACCATCAGACAGATTTAGGGCAGCTCATCCAAAACCTACCATCTAGTAAGTGACCATGTCCCATGACCCAATAAAAATCTCAATATTGCCAGAGTGTCAGGGGAAGAACTGAGCATCTGTGGGCAGGGAGAGGGGGAATGCAGGGAGGAGAGAGTCTGAATGTACTCTAGAAAAAGCCTAATACCTTTGGGTCTTCACACAAAGAGTGATGGATGTATGCGAAGAAAATAACAACCCCAAGTGCACTGTGAATCAGGCATTTTCTAGGGGACTTCAATATCTTAGTCCATTGACTATGACCTTCCTTCTTGTTCAATAGCCAAGACTAATAACCACCCAGTCTACCTACAACTAATGCCCTTTACTGGATTCCAGGTGCACTTAGCAATGTTCCAGTCATGATATGGCTTCCCATGTAGGTCTCTCCCTGTAGGGAGAAATTCGTTGACCATGCCGTCTGTGAGTTCTAGTTTCTGGTGTTCACTGTGAATTAATAAGTTAGCATTTTTGTCTAGACATTAAGAAGCTAGATTTTAATGGGTGCCCTTGGGAGATGGCTGTGCTTGCAATCAAGTGACTGAATTTGCAAGGACCTTGACAGACGTTCTAAGCTTTGTCACTTTTTGGGGTCTCTGGAAAGGCAGAGATCTGTCCTCCTCAACGGAGACTCAACCTCACAGGAGACGCCCAACCATCACCATTAGCTGTGTTCTCTTTCCATATACGCTTGTATAACTATTTATTATTTATTTGTTACCATGAGGGTAGGCCCCTCTGTAGGCAGAGAATATAGCCTCATTCATCACTGCACATCCAGAACTGGCAGAGCCTTCTGCATAGCAAGGGGTCAGCAAATGTCTGCAGAATAGATGATTAAAAATGAATGCATGACTTGAGTATAAAGAGGGTGAATTAAAGAAATGCTTCTACTTTTGTTCTCCCCTGAAACCCCAATAAAATAACAATTTTAGAAAAGGCATTAACGCTCAAGGGTAAGAAGACTGGACAAGAGACAATAACAACATTTTTGAAAACCAGAAAACAGATGTGTTCTATGCTTGTATAGGAAAAAAAACCAGGAACCAGCAAATTCACCCTTTAGAATCCCAAAAGATGTAGCTATCTATAACACTGTCTACCTCCAGAAGTTGGGGTAGGAGATGAACGAAGCAGCTCACACAAGGAGGGTTCATTGAGGCTGTTCAGGAAAGACAGCAGTTAGATTTCCAGATCCCCTCCCTGCATAGGCCCAGGCAAAAACAAAAACAAAAACAAAAATTTCTCCTGGCCCTCTCTTGCACTGGTCTGGAGATTTATTCCCAGAAATGGTAAAGCAAATGGCCCCTAGACAAAGGGACACATGGCACCATTAAGGATGGGCTTATCATACCCTGAAAAAAAGAAGAACTAAGTAAACATATGTATAGTAGATAGTTCTCTTCCCCAGCCTGACTTCAGAGGCTAGCAGTCAGTATCAGACACTCCAAACAGGAGATTGAAAGAGTTGCTCCTGAAAACTCAGATCATGTCCTAAAGAAAAAACTGCTATCAGGGGTTCCTGCAACGAAATGGCCCAGCCAGAGTTTGTCAACACCATCTTCTGCCCCAGAGCTTCCTCTTAGCAGGTTACCCGATATCCAAGGAGCTAAAACAGACAGACACGTAAAAGCCTCTTGGAGGAAGTGGGGACCAGGCAGGAAGAAGAAAGCTTCAAGTAGAAAGAATGCTACCCTCAAGAAATGAACCTTAAGGGACACCTGGGTGGCTCAGTTGGTTTGGCTCAGGTCATGATCTTACTGTCCGTGAGTTCGAGCTCCACGTCCGGCTCTGTGCTGTCAGCTCAGAGCCTGGAGCCTGCTTCAGATTCTCCGTCTCCCTTTCTCTGCCTCTCCCCTGCTCGTGCTCTCTCTCTCTCTCTTTCTCTCTCTTTCAAAAATAAATAAAGATTTAAAAAAAAATTTTAAAAAGAAAAAGAAATGAATCTTAAGAGAATAAAAATGGGGGGTCTTGGAAATTAAAATACAATAGCAAAACCCAAAATCTCAATGGATAGTTTGAAAGACAAAGTTGAGGAAATCTTCCCGAACACAGAGCAAAGAACACAAAGAGATAAAATTGGAAGAGAAAAGATAAGGAAATACGAGGTTTCTGAGGTCCAATATCTAAGTGACAGAAATTTCAGAACAAGAGAATGGGGAAAACAGAAGAAGAAAATCATCAAAGAAGCATTGCAAGAAAATGTCCCAGAATGGAAGGCAATGATGGAATGGTCTGCCTAATGCCCAGGACAATGGATATAAATAGTCCCACCACAAGTCACATCATTGGGACACTTCAGAACACTACAGGCAAGGAGAAGATCATGCTCATTTTCAGAAAGGAAAAAGAGGACATATAAAAGGATCAAAAATGAATCTGGCTTTGGACATCTCAACATCATCAAAAGACGGAAGGAAAATTAAGACATCCCTGTAACATTCTGAAGGAAAATGGTTTCCTTTTTTTTAAGTTTATTTATTTATTTTGAGAGAGTGAAAGAGAGAGAGAGAGAGAGAGAGAGAGAGAGAGAGAGAGAGATTGAGAATCCTAAGCAGGCTCCACATGGGGCTCAAACTCGTGAGCCTTGAGATCATAACCTGAGCTGAAACCAAGAGTAAGATGCTGAACCGACTGAGCAAACCACCCAGGGGCCCCTCAAGGAAAATGATTTCTGATTTAGAATGCCATACCTGGCCAAGCTGTCAATCGAACAGAATAGAGATATTTCAGGTATGCAAAGTCTCCAAAAAAAAAAAAAAAATGTACCTCACGTGCCCTCTTTCCCAGGACAGAACTGTAGAATATTTTCCTCCAAAGTGAGAGAGTGAACCAAGAAATAAGCAAACAGGAGACTCAGGAAATGGGGTGCAGTAAGAGAGAGTGGAAGGGACAGAGATATCCCCAGCAGAGAGGGCCACCCATGTAGACCAAAGGGAGCACAAGACTCCAGAGGAGAGTTCCCCAAGGGATGAAACCAACAGAACACCTGATGTATCTGGACATTTGTTTTTTAATCTTTTAAAATTGTTTTTATTTTGGGACATCTTGAGAAGAGCTTGAAAGTGTAGGTGGAAATTTTTTCACCGAGGTTGGTGATAAGAGCCAACCAAGAAGAGTTAGTGATGCCAGGGAAACCCAAAACTTGTGCGAGATTGAAAAAGTAGTCTGACTGCATAGATCAGCTACAATCCAACCAGAATTTTATAGACATATGAGTATTAACATGGACTGTCTGATGGAAATTCTGACAAAACTCCACTGGGAAAATGGGAAATGAGAAGGGAGAACATATGTGGTAGAGGTGGGGGAGGAATGGGAGCTAAGTTCCATCTTAGTGTTCCATCCAACACTTCTGGGAACTTGGAGAGACTCTAAAACAGAAGCATCTAGAAGTATTACTACAAGTGTGTCATTTAGAGATGTGTGGTGAAACCAAGGGGAAAAAATAGCAGAGACGAAAGTAGGAGTGTCTGCAGGTTGGGAGATGGGGGAGGAGGAGGGGGCGGCCTGGCTGTTTTCCTAACTATCCAGAACATATGCATATGTGCTTCGAACATACGCACATATTACTTTAATAAAACAAAACCAAAAATGAAAATGAATGAATGCCTAATTGTTCTAGAGAGAGAGAGAGAGAAATCTCTTCCAACCACTAGATGGTGCTATTGGCCACTTGTGGAACCGGCCTGGGAAAGGGCCCCTGCTGGTCAGGCATTTCTAGGGAGTTTTCCATAAAGCAGAATGAGATTTTATCAATAAAATTAGGAAAAAAAAATTAAGTTGTTTATCTTCTTTCATCTTCAAATATCATCCTTCTTCATGGACCTGGATGAAAAAATCATTTGCCTTAGGTGGTGTGACAATTGAAAACGCAACGCTGGGGACAAAATCCAGAACCTTCTAGCTTGTTGAGTGCCCCACCTTCTAGGAGCACAGATGCTGATTCAATAAAATCAACTGTGCAGCCAATTGTGGTAAATGTCTCTCTCGGGCCCTGGGGCCTGGACTCATGGATAAGAGGAAATTCAGGAACGGGAAGCTTGTTTTAGGAAAGCCTAAGAGCCAGGTGGTGCTAATGTCAGAAATCAAAGAAATTCAAAGAAAACTGGAGTTGGGATCCTCCAGTGACAGCTGGGATACTTATCTATTCAGGAAGCAGAGACACAGGCATGGAAATCAGGCATGAAGAAAGGCCTATTTAATACATTCTGCAATTACTAATGACACCTTGATAGCCCGACTGATGTTGTTTTCCCCCCCACCCCTTAGTTCTGTTTCCCTTGACTCTTCTGGATCCGTGGTCTGTAGGAACTATGGGTACACATTTCTTACCCTCTGCTGTGCTTGAGCACAAGTCTTCCTAAGATAAGCACCACTAAAGAAATATTTTATTAATGAATGAACCTGATACACGAACCGCAATGTTTTCCTGCCCCTCATCCTTTCAGCGTGGTGCACCCCCCACCCCCACCCCCACAGCTACCCTCCAGCCATCTTGTCCTGCTCTGGATCCTCCCCCTCCTCCTCCCTCAAGCCAGATGTGAGCCCAGTCCCCAGCTCTGGCCTCTTGTCCCCTCTGCAGATGACAGCCGGAAATCTGCACTTGGGTCCCTGACTCCTTCCTCAACTCAGGCCTTCAGTCCTTCCTCTTTTCAGACAATTTTCTTTAGGAGATTTGTCAGCCTTAAGTTAGCAGGCACCTCATCTACAATCAAACTCTGTGTCTCTCTTTCCCCGGGCCACCTGTGCCTTCCGATCTCTTGATTCCCTTCACGAGCCACACATACATCCAGTAAGCATTTGCTGAATAAAAGGCGTGACGCCGGACACTGGGAATGGAAGGATTTCAAACCCCAAGGTCCCCACCCCCAAGAAACTTGCAGATTGTAGGTAGAGGAAGACAGGTAAAGGAACTCCCAGCACCCCGCGATCAGGGCTTTAGCAGAGGGAAGCGGAAGGGGAACGGTGCGCTCGTGATCCCTGGGCAGTCCGGGAAGCCTACTTGGCACAGCTCAGCGACAAGCCATCCAGTTCCACCCTCTCTTCTCCCCGCTCCCCAGATGCTACCAGGCACTGGATCTGCTGAGTCTGCCTCAGCTGTGTTTTCTACCGCGTGTTCTCTCGCCGACCCCAGCGTGCGTAGGCATCACTTAGGGATTTTGTTCGAGTGAAGCTGGTCTCTGAGCAGGACTGAGGTGGAGGCTGGAGTTCAGTAGTTCGTACAAGCTCCCCGGAGTGGGGCTCCTACCGCTGATCTGTGAACACCCTACGGGTCGTGGGGTTCTTTCTTGCGACCACCAAAGCCCAAGCGTGCACCCCTGCCTCTGACCCCTAGACAGTGCCATCCGGCAGCCCGCACTCCCTCCCCCCCCCCCCGCAACCATAGTGCCTATTTAAAAGAAATGAGATCAGATTGAAAAGTCATTTTGTGACTTGCAGTAGCCACGTTTCACATGTTCAACGACCACACGTGCCGTGTTATAGAAGAACAGATACGGAATGTTTCCTTTGTGGCAAAAGTTCCGTTGGGTGGCGCTGCTTACTCTCTCTGCACCTAGGCTGGTCACTGGCGGAACTAGTTACATACGGCCTGGTGCCCTCACCAGACCCTAAGCTCCTTGAAGACAAACTCTGTGTTTGTCTTGCCATTTTTCCTATCCCCAGAACCTAGCCCGTAACCGTTTTCTCATTTGACAAAACTTGATTCGTCGCCTACTATGCACCAGCAGCTGGGACCAGCGGAGCTTGTAGGGGTGAAAAGCACGAACACGACCTCTACGCCAGTACAGGTCCCAAGATCGGTGCTCAGTCATCATTCGCTGAAACGAATACGCGAATCAGTTATGCACCAAACGCCTCGGGGAAAATCTTCGTGAGAAATGACTTTCCCCTATTTCTCCCCGACTCAGAAATCTTCACCGGTCATCTCCCCTCTGCCGAAGCAAGTCCACGCTCCGTGGCTTGGGACACAAGGCGCTTCCGAGAGGCACAGGTGCAGCCAGTATGGCTCGTGTGTTGGTGTGCTAGACCCCCCATAGCAAAACGCCACACACTGAGGGGCCTGAGCAGCAGATTTACTTCTCACGGGTCTGGAGGATGAAGTCCAAGATCACGGGGCCAGCACGGCTGGTTTCTCCTGAGGCCTCTCTCCTCGGCTTGCGGACAGCTGTCTTCTCTCTGCGTCCTCACGTGGCCGTTTCTCTGCGTGCACCCCACCCCCCGCCGGTGTCTGCGTGCCCCAATCTCCTCTTCTTATAAAGACGCCAGGCAGACTGGATCAGGGTCTATCCCAACAGCGTCATTTTAACCTAATCATCTCTTGAAAACATTGTCTCTAGATACAGCACCCCTGGGGGTATACTCGGGGTTCAGGCTCCAACATACGAATCTAGGGAGTGGGGTGGGGAACACCATTCACCCATAACCGTTAGGAATATGATTTTGGAATCTCACAAAGCTGGGTTATGGAAGTCACTATTAATGACTGTGCCCATAAGAGGACACTTGACTTGTCTGAGCCTCAGTTTCCTCATCGGAGAAATGATGATGATACTACCTTCCCCTGGGGTCTTAAGATGAAAGCCTCTACTTATGTGGACCGCTTAGCTGAGCTCAGAGGTAATAGGCACTCAGCTCATTACAGTCACTTGACATCAACCCTCCCTCACACTTTCCCTGCCCTATCCCCTGACACCAGTCCCTCCCTCAGGTCCCCGAGACACACACACACACACACACACACACACACACACACACACACGTAAGCCTTGCCTTCCCGCGCCTTTCTTCATACAAACCCTACTCCCCTCCATATTCAAAGCCTAGTCTTACTTCAGGGCTCACATCAGATGCTCCTTCGGTCCTTAGGCAGATGTCAGCTCTCAGCTCCGACTCTCCAAGCTTGGTTAGCATTACCCTCTGTTCTACACCATCATCTATCCAATTAGCACCTATGAAGTAGAACCCAAGTTGTTAATTTGTCTGCTAACTTTTCCTGCATAGAGACTAACCCTCCCAACTGAATGGTGAGACATCATAGATCAAAGCCACCGTTATACTTATTAGCTTTTCTCACAGCACATATCAATGTGCTCAGAGGAGCTTATGAGTGCAAAGATACTGATATGTGGGCAATATTCACTGATTGAATAAGAGTGTGTCTGTGTGTGTGTGTGTGTGTGTGTGTGTGTGTGTGGTCTTAGCATAAAGAAATCATGAGAAAGAAAAACACCAAATTCAGGCTATTGATTCTCTCTTGAGGGGTGAGGAGCTAATCCAGGGTGGGTTCACAATCTCGGCAATCTTGTGTTTTTCTGTTTAACTGGGTGGCATCTTCACAATTATCTGTGATACTATTCTCATACCATTTTGAATTCTTAACTATTTCAAGTTAATACTCATTAGTCGACACATGTCTGTTGTTGCTAGGTTGACTTATTAACATATCCAACTAATATGTGAGGAATTCTTCTGCCATGAGTGAAAATACTTACAATATTTGTCTTAGAAGAGTTTTAGTTAGGACTTCAGAGTAGAGCTCTTTTAATTAATATTTTAGCTGGCCGGAAATATTTATGAGACATTACCAGCCTCATAAATGCAAATCGAATTTCTATAAATAGGAGAAAAGATAATTTCCTGTGTGTCATATTCTAAAAAGAAAACTTTAATTGTGATTCACCTCCCACTCAGTGAAGGCAGGTAAGAGAAGCTGATAAAGGTGGACGGAGGCAGTACTCTAATTAACAGTGATAACACCCTTGAATTCTCAGTGCTTTCAAGTACTGCCTCATCAATTTTTGGACACTGAAAGACGCACCCAGCATCTTCCAAGCCCCCAGAGCCATTCTTCAATTGCATCTCTTATCCTCAGATGTTGCCCGGGCTCTCTGGGAGACTTGGGCATATGGAAAAGTGAAGGCTCACCTAAATTTGCAAAAACCAGTCAGGACGAGAACCCCCATATCTCTGATTTTTCAGATCCAGGCCAAGAACTGGACCCAGGTTTTCTGTCCCCTGGCCCAAGGTCCCATCGCTGTGAGAATATTTACAGAGCAACATTTCCCAGACCACCCTATGTTTTGCCTCAAAGTCAGCCAGTCTCTCCCCATTTGGCAGAAGAAATCCCATAGTTTTTTACGCTGGATCCAAAAGCAACAGTTAGGCTCGTAGGCTCACAGGCTCTCATAGGCTCGGTAAATGTGTATAAAGGATGTCATCCAGGCCACAGGGCTATACAGTCAAGGCTTCTCCCAAGAGCTAGGAAATTAAGGAATTAAGAACTGTCTTCTCAGAGTGTTAAACTATTAGATCAACGTGTAATGAATGAGCAGGAAGACAGGCTAAATCCCCCACCCAAGGAGACTTCGAGATTTCCTACTCAGTGAGGGTTAATTGCAGCCACAGTGAATGACCCCGCTACAGACAGAAAGGAGGGGGGCGTCCAGCATGTAAACCCCGGCAGGGACCCTCCGTGCTCTAACTCTGGGTAGTGGGCCGTGTGCACGCTGGCTGCTGTATGCCACAACAGGAGCCTCCGGGGGGTTTGCCCTCATGGCTCCCAGTGCCATGTTGCTGTCACGTTGCTGTGCTCTCACTGGAGAGGAATGACTTGGTGCACCAAACCCCCCGCCCCCGCCCAGTCCCACTAACAACCGATTTTTTCTTTGTGATTTAATAAACCCGCTTTCCTGTTGTTCACAGTGTTCACTTGATACATATTCATTGAGCTAGGTGCTGGGGACACAGCAGAGAACAAGTCAGTCACAGTCATTGCCCCAGCAGAGCCTACAGTCTCATGGACACCGGTCTCACACCCTTGATCAAGTGTGCCCGCTGGCAGAGAGGAGACACGCTCAGGGCGTGGAGCAGGTGTGCCGAACCCCATAGGCTGGGCTGCCCTGAATGGACGGTCCTCAGAGAAGCCTGCTGGCACCTCCCCAGACAGCAGGCCTCTCTGCAGGGGATGGCCCATCTGCAGTTGCCTTTCCTGCAGCTCCCACTAATTAAAGAATAAACGCATGCAATCAGCCCTCCAGGCAGGGAGAAACCCCAAAGGGCAGGCAGTGGCTCTACTCGGCCTAGGTGTGCATTCAGCTTGGGCTCTAAGTCGGTGGGAGACTTCTCTGAGCGGAGGGAGCATTTCCTCTTTCCCGCTATCCCTACCCAGGCCCAGGTCACATGTCCCCGGAAAGGCCGGTTAGACGGTGAGCAGAGAGCCCTGGGATCAGAGCAGACCTGTTTCCTGTCTCTGGACGGGACACTGCCCTCACTGCGCCCACAGGAGCGGGAGGGCGAGGAAGCAACAGCAGCGAGGTGGCTGAGCAGCCCGTCCAGGGCTCTGATCCAAGATTTCTGCCCTTCTAGTTTCTTCCTTTCCTCTGCTCCACTGCACCCACTCAGCACGCGCTCGCTCACACACACGCACAGGCGCGCTCACACACGCGGCGCTCACACATGCACATGCAGGCGAGCTCACGCACATGCACACGCGGGAGGGCGCGCGCACACACACACACACACACACACACACACAGGCTTGCACAAGATCTCCATCCTTTGCCTCTCTGCACGGCCAGAAGCACCCCCAGTACCACCAGTCCGGACGCGGCAGGGAGGGGGCGCGAGGGAGGGGACAGCTGCCTGCCCCCTCTCCTCGGGTGCTCTCTGCACCTCCCAGATCCGATTCATTCAGAACCGCTGCGCCCCGGGCCGCCCGGGAACCCCGCCCCACCCTCCCGCCCCTCCCGCCTTTGCCCGGGGCCCTTTAAGTCGGTTATTACACGTTGTTACACAGAGTCCTCCGTCCTGGGGCAGAAGGGGAGGAGAAGCGGGGGAGAGAAGCGGGCGGAGGTAGGAGAGGGGGAAGAGACGGAGGGGAGGGGGGAGCGCGCGCGAGACAGCGAGAGCGTGAGCAGAGCCTCCGGCTGCCGGAGGAAGGGAGTGACTGAGGGGCTGGCGCGGGAAGGGACAGGATGGCTTAGCCTCTGGCCACAGGACCCCACGCCAGGGAGAAGCTCTAGGCGGACTCCGAGGCTGTGGTAATGGCTGGGGCTGGAGAGTCCCCGCGAGGGCCCTGAGCGCCCCTGCACCCAGAAGTTAGCATCAGTGGGACTTGGAAGCTCCCATCTCAACAAGTAAGTTGCCTTCTTTTCCTTCTGCATTTTTAACCCCCGCCACTGGTTCTGGAAGGCGGGATGGGTACCCTCAAGGTGCCCCTTGCCCCTGGCAGTTAGCTTTTGCCAGGCATCTGCCACTTTGGGAGCCCACGGGGACAGTGGAGGGCTGAGGGCCGGTTTAAAGTTCAACCAGGAAATCGAGCTCCCCAGAGCCGGCAGGTGCCCCAGGCATTGGGAGTTCAGTCTTCAGAGGGTTGTAAACATCTCAGTGCAGGTGCTGCAACAGGGTTACCTGGGGGGGGGGGGGGGGGGAGGGTCCCCAAACCCCACCCCACCCCCTGCAGTGGAATGAGAAGCCAAGGCAGGGTGGGGGCATCATCTACCCCCCCACCCCCTCCCTGGGGTGAGGGTTCTGCCTTCATACCCGGGTGTAGAGGGCTGGGGGGAGGCGGCCAGCTCCCTCAGCTTTTGACTCTCAGCTGACTCTTGCTTTCTTTTAAGTCTGGCCACATTGGAAACGTGACCTTGCTCTTTCTGCCCTCCTTGCCGCCTGGTCACTTCCTGGAAGCTGGCAGGGATGGCTCCTGGGACCAGGTCTGGTCCCCAAGTTCCAGGGCCTACCCTAAACACCAGGTCGGGAAAGGCTAGCCCAGCACCTGTTCTGAGAGCCCTCTGGAACACCAGAATATCAACAGGCATATGACTGTTTGCTCTGTGTCAGAATGGGCCAAGCGCTTTGCTCTCTTTTGATCCTTTTAATGGAACCAATATTCACATCTGCCTTCTCCGGCTGAGAAGCTGCAGCTACGTGGGGCTGTGTAACTCGCGGGAGGTACCCAGCTCACAAGTGAGATTCTCACCTGGGCCTGACTCCAAAATGTACCTTTTTCTCACCGCTAAGCTAACCACATCATAGGGCTTTCTGGTTCACAAAGCACTTTTCCCAGTGGGAGAGAAGCAGTGAAAAAAAAAGCTAATATTTATGGAACCAAGTACTGAGCCAGACACATTCACATGAGTTCATCTGGATGCCTGTCCCGCGGGGTGGAGGTCATTCGCCGGCTTTACAGATGAGACCACAGCTTTAGAGTTCTGAGCGGGAATAATGGCAGAGCTATTATCCCCTAAACCCTTGTCCTCCGACTTCAAAGCCAGACTCTTTCCACTATTAAACAGTAACCCCGAAAGGTACGCTGGCCTTCCCAATCCATACCTTTTCCTCAAAGCCGGGTGTAAATCCTATCAGCTGGCTGATGAGGCTCTGGGGCGCCCTAGAATCTGGTGGAAGAACCAAGCAGGGTGTGGATGGTGTGGAAGTTAGGGGGAGGAGGCCTTCGTTTGGGCTCTGGCACGAAAAGCTTTGTCACCTTGCCTGGGATTTTAAACTATTGACCTGACCCTAGATGGCCTCACGCACTCAGGGTGCATGCTTCTTGGCCGTAATATTAAGGAATTGTCGTTTATTGAACGCTGACTACGTGACACTGGGCATTTTGTGTATGCGATGGGGTTGTCTCTTCTTCCATCGGCTGTTTCTCCTACTTTCCCCTTCTCACCTCTTCCCATCCCCTGTACCATCCTGGACCCAGACAATCTGAAACGGAGTTCACAGAGTAGAGACTTACAGACCGAGGCTGGAAAAAGAACCTTTTTTTACCTTGGAAGGAGTATGTTGGGCCATTTGTTATGTGTTTATTACCTGTCAGGCTCTGCATATTAATTATGAGATTGATAATATGTTATTACAGCAGCCTAAATTATCAGAACAGCACCAGGGTCACCACCGAAGGGGGAAACATCACATAGAGAGCGTGTCTGCACATTCCACAGTCCTCCCTATCTCCCCGAGCCGTGTTCTAGATACACTATCTAGCTCTCTGGCTGAAAGGGGACCACTCACACAGACTTCTGTCCTCTCCAAAAGCGACTACAGTCTGCCAGTACTCCTCGCAGGCAACATGTCTTATTGAAGTAGCACGCCTGCATTAGACACGGGATGAATGAACTAACTCCATCCAGCAAGCAGTGGGGACAGGATAAGCGATAAGCGTGAGCAAGGAGAAGGGGCTGGTCCGAAAACTCTGCTGCCTTCTCTCGGGATGCAGGCAGATCTCAGCGGGATTCCCCAACATGGGCACCCCTGAGTCTGTGGGCACATGCTGAGCAGAGCCCAGCTCTCCCACTGTGGAAACATCAGCATGGCTCTGTCACAGACATTCTCTCTGCCCCAGTGTCCCCGGCCGGCTGAGTGGCAGCATCCCTTTGGGGCTTCCTGCAAATGCCTGCCGGGGTTTCCTGTCCAGAAATTCAGGAGACTCCAACACTGCCGTAGTCCCCTGTGATGGAGTTAACCCCACAGCAGGGAAGAGACAACCAGATCGTCCATTCTCCACTTAGCATTTGCTCTGAAAGTGACCTAGTTCCCCATGCCTTCTGTGGGCAAAGCCACAAATAGGTGTGCTGGGCGCTCACGTACTTGAAAATGGCATCTACTTCAGCTTCTTGTTTTTAAATCAGTTCAACAACCATTTATTTGATCACTTAGCATGTGCCAGGAACAATTGACCTTTGAGAGCCTTGGAACGTGGTGCTTCAGGCAGGGTTATGCCTTCCATGTCGGAGCATGAGAGCAAAAGCTTGCATTTTCTGGGCAATACTGATTGAGTATTTCGGCTGGGGGTGGGAGTACCCTGGGGAGAAAGGAGGAGTCCATTCGGTGGTTTGAAGGAGCCACGTTTAGATTCAAATTTTCACTGTGTCTGAGCTACAGGCAGGCCATTGAGAGCTGGCAGCGTTTCTAAGAGAGGGGCCATCATCAGATGTCTCCTGAGACAGCTGTCAGCCATGGAGGAATTTTTCTCTTTTTCCTAAAGGAAAGATAAGAAGCATGGGAGATCAAACACAAAGGAGTGTAGTGAGGCATTTGAAACAAAAAAACAAACAAACAAAAACCACCTGGATGTATTTCTCTAAGAGACTTGTGGGTGGCTTTCTCTGGGATTATTTGGAAACGGAGGGGACGGCTCCCCCTTCCTGAGACCCTGGCTGCTGAGGAACGGGGCCATGTCCCTGCCAGTGCAGCAAGCTTATCTAGTTCCTCCTACCTTGACATTCTGATAAGTGAGCTATTCTAGTCAACAGAGCCCCGGATGGCAGCAAGCCTTGCCAACAACCGTGTTAACTTAAATGTCAGAGCCAAACCTTTGACACATGACCCTGGAGATCCTGGCTGGTGCGCAAATGTTAAGCTCCGTTATCATTCCAGGCCAGAGCACGCTGAGGGGCAAAGGTCAGGGATAACCCGACCAGTCGGTCAGGTGGCAGCAGCGCTTCCGGGTCACCGAGGGTCAACCCATATGGCGGCCAGAGAGGCTGGTGGCCGGGGGTGGAGAAATAAATGCAGAAGGAGGGAAGGAGAGCCCACGAAGGGCTTTCAAACTCTCATTCTCCCCAAACTCTCATCCTCAAACTTGGTTGTTTGAGGCTGGGTGTGCTGTCCGCCTCTTTGTCCTGTCTCACATCTCAGGCTTCTTACTGTAATATGAGGTAGGCCCTAATGCCATCTTCCTACATTATTTCTTGCTGCTCAAAACAAACAGTGAGGAAGTAGGGCAGAGAAGTACCATCAGGGGATTGAACCCGTGTCCTGTGTGTTTTGCCCTCCGAGTCTGTCCCTCCCAAGATCGTGCTGTTGAGCACTGGATGCCCAGAGTCTGGCCGGGAGGAGAGTCATAAGAGCAACAGAGACTAGGTCCTGCCTCCTTTCCAGGAAGCTGGCCATCCAGCAGCGATAACAGACCCTACAGGTGCCCAGGTTTATAAGAGCCCTTTACGAACCAAAGTTATGCCAGTCAGCTAACCTGGACTATCACAGAGCAACCCCACTGGACAGTAAGGTATGTAGGCCTTACAGCGCCAGTCAGGGTGCCTGAGTCACTTTGGAAAGTGTCCTTTATTGGACGAACTTAAATGTCACTCACGTATTCCTTTAAAAATGCATATGGAGGGGCCCCTGGGTATCTCAGTCGGTTAAGCGTCCCACTCTTGGTTTCGGCTCAGGTCATGATCTCGCGGTTTCGTGAGTTTGAGCTCCGTGTAGGGCTCTGTGCTGACAGTGCGGAGCCTGCTTGGGATTTTTTTCTCTCTCTCTCTCTTTCTCTCTCTCTCTGCCCTTCCCCTGCTCACGCTGTCTCTGTTTCTCTCAAACTAAATAAATAAACTTAAAAATATAATAAAGATATAAAAATAAAAATGTGTATGGAGCTCCTACCACAGGCCAGACCCTGTGTAGAAACCTTCGCTACAAGATTGGGTCATTGACACACCCTGCCTGCCCGACCTCTGTTGACTACCCGAGGAAAGCAGACGTGTCCATGAATACCTCGCGGCATCAGAGCAAAGAGCCATCACAGTGAGGCAAAAGGGCCTAGGGAAGGCCAGGGAGAAGCAGGAAAGCTTTCCAAGGGGGCTCAAAAATTCAGTGAGGTGGAAGAGAGGAGGGAGCCCAAGGAAGGAACCCAGTTCCAGAGGCCCTGAGACTGACCTGGAGGGGGGCAGGGTGGGGAGGGGCGGGGCTTGCACTTGCACTGGTCCTTCTTCTCATCCATTCAGATTCCCCCTGAATCTTTACCTTAAATGTTCACTCAACAAGACAACATTTCCCTCACAGCCAAGATCTCTCATGCTGCCCCTTTTTATAGCCACGCCTACTTCCCTCTGGTCCCACCTCTTCCTCACCTCCTGGCAGCCATTAACTTGCCCTCATTTCTAGTTTTTATCAGCTCAAGAATGTTATATAAATTTAGTCATACAGTATATAGCCGTTTGGTTTTTCTTTTTTAAAATATTTTTAAATGTTTATTTATTTTTGAGAGAGAAAGAGACAGAGAGCACTAGAGCATGAGAGGGGGAGGGGCAGAGAGAGAGGAGGACAGAGGATCTGAAGCAGGCTCTGCCCTGACAGCAGGGAGCCTGATTCTGGACTTGAACCCATGAACTGCGAGATCATGACCTGAGCCGAAGTCAGATGCTTGACCAACTGAGCCACCCAGGTGACCCTACCTTTTGGCTTTTCAATCAGTATAATTCTCTGGAGATTGATCCAGGGATGTGTGTGTGTGTGTGTGTGTGTGTGTGCATGAGTATATGGGCTGTGTCATATCTCAGTGTGGATGTGGAAGTCATTCAAACATTCACCCCTCGAAGGATATCTGGGTTGTTTCCAGTTTGAGGCTATTATGAATAAAGCTGCTATAAATATTTGTATACAGGTTTTTGCATGAACATAAGTTTACATTTCTTTGGGATAAGTGCCCAGAAGTGCAATTGATGGTTCACATGGTAATTATATGTTTAGTTTTTCAAGAAACTGTCAAATTGTTTTCCATAGTGGCTGTACCATTTTACATTCCCATCCACAGTGTAGGAGGAGTGATCCGTTTTCTCCACATCCTTGCCACTATGTGGTGGTGTCACTATTTTTTATTTTAGCCATCCTCATAGGTGTGCGATGATATCTCACTGTGGTTTTGCATTTCCCTAATGGCTAATGATATTGGCCATCTCTTCATGTGTTTGTTTGCTCCCCATATGTTCTCTTTAGGAAAATGTCCTTTCATGTCTTAGACCCATTTTCTAATTAGATTGTTTGCTTTACTGTTGGATCTCGAGAGTCCTGTATGCATGCCAGGTACTAACCCTTGCCATATACATGGTTTGCAAACATTTTCTCCCACTCTGGAGCATGTCTTTTCATCTTAACAAGGTCTTTTTCAGCAAAACGTAAACTTTTTAATTCTGACAAGGTCCAATTTATAGGTGTTTCCTTTTATGGATGAGGTTTTCGGTGTCAAGTCGAAGAATTCTCTGCCTGCTGTAGATCTTGAAGGTTTCCGCAGGTTTTCTTTTGTTTCCTAAAAGTTGTACAGCTGTCTCGTTTATACTTTGTGCGTGATTCATTTTGAGTTACTTTCTGTATAAGGTCTGAGACTCAGTCACGTTCATCTTTCTGTCTGTGGCTAGTGTTCTGATACCATTTGTTGTAAAGACAGTCTTTCCTCCATTGAATCCGGTTTGTGCTTTTGTCAAAAACCAGTGGGGTGTATTTGTGAAGGTCTATTTCTGGGTTCCGGGTTCTGTTCTATTGATCTATGTGTCTGTCTCTCCTCCGGTTCCACTTAGACTTGATCACTTAGCTAGACAATAAGTTTTAAAATGCACTAGACTGATTTCTTCCACTTTATTCTTTTTCAAACTGTTTTACAAGAATAGTCTAGTTCCTTTACCTTTCCATAGAAATTTTAGCATAATCTCTCTACCTATGAAAAATCTGGTGGGATTTTGATAGGAATTGCATTAAGCCTGCACATCAGTCTGGGGAGGATTGACATCTTTACTGTTATTGAGTCTTCCAGTCTATGAACACAGTATATTTCTTCCTTATTTAGATATTCCTTAATGTCTTTCATTGACCCCTTTTTTTTAAAGTTTATTTGAGAGAGACAGAGAGAAGAGAGAGCGAGGGAGGGGCAGAGAGTGGGAGAGACAGAATCCCAAGCAGGCTCTGTGCTGTCAGCACAGAGCCCGACACAGGGCTCGAACTCAAGGAACTGTGAGATTGTGACTTAAGCTGAAACCAAGAGGAAGACGCTTAACCGACTGAGCCACCCAGGTGCCCCTCATTGATATTTTGTAATCAACAAAATGTCTGATCGTCCATAAACTAACTGTGTGACCTTGTGTATATCACTTCTCAGACCTTCACTTTGCCTTCTGTAAAATGGGTATAGTAACACCTACCTTGACATAGCATGGAAAAACAAGATAGCAAAGGAAAAGCATTGGACAATAAGCACTTGATGACTTATTCCCCTTGATTGATCATCTCTGTTCTTTCTTTTCTTCTTCTTGCCTGTATTCACTTTCACTGTTTTGTCTTTTCATCCTTTGTTTCTTAACCTACTTTCACTCTCAAGTCTTTTATTCTTAGGCTTTTATCTTTGTCATAGTCTCGCTGACTTCTGTCTGTTCTCCCTTAATATTTGTCATTCCTCTCATTTGGGGCATTCCCTGTTTTTTGTCCTTGGACTCTGAGAATGAGCCTAGAACCAGTTAGCCTGGGTTTCAGTCCACACAAACACTAGCTTTGGGGTAGTTGGCTTACCCTGCCTTGTGCCTCAGTTTCTTCATCTGTAAAATGGGGGAAACAGTATCTATCTCACACCTGTTCTGAAATGATTACGAGTTAACACATGTAAAGCATTTAGAGTCCAATGTGGGGTATGGTGAGCCCCCAGTAGGTTTCAACTATAACTTTTGGGGTTTTACCTGTCTGGTCTTTTCTCCCCATTCAGTTACCTGTCATCATCGTCCCTTCTTTTTTCCTCGCACATCAGTACGTTCATATTCTCATGACTCTGCTTTCTCGTGGTTGTCTTCTCTGTACCTCTCCTGCCTCCTAGTCTCTAATCATCATTGATAAATTGGCACCAGCCCAGGAAATCTGTCCCTTGGGCTGTAGACAGGAAACAAGTGGTTTTTCATTTTGATTTAATTATTAATCTCCTTTATTATTTAATGCAGAATGCATACAGTGCAGGGTTACGATGAGGAGAATGTATTATAACCGTGCTGCTCGCTTTCAAAGGGACAGCAGGCTTAAAAAGGAAAAGTACTGGATAGACAGATACAAATGTGGGGGAAATGGAAAATGAATTAATTTGATTTTCATGCCCTTTTATTCATGATTTTTCATACATCATCTGCAGGGGGCTGGGTGGGTGAATCTGCATTGTGGCCGGTAAGCCACGGCTAAGTATTAGGAAAAATAGACAGAAGGGCCCCTCGAGTGGCCCACAGCAGCCTGCCGAGAAAGGCAATGAGATATTCCATCTTAAGCAAATGAGGGCCAAATGAGTTGGGAACCTCAGTCACAGGCTTCCAGGCCTGCTCCATAGAGGCACTGCTCGATAATTAGGGACATATGAAATGTTCAATTGCTTGAAAAGTACTCACACCGTGATTAAGACTTTCAAATCTATATTCCATACCTTGAAATAGGCCTAATATTGCCCTTTTAAAAATTGCCGGGTGTATTTGGACTCAAATCTACTCAAGGAAACCTTCTCAATACCATCAAAATGATCTTTTTGTCTCTGTATTTTCTCCAAAGAATTGAACTCCACCAGCAAGTGCCAGATCTGCCTGCTCCCGTTTCGGACAAGAACTGTGTCTTCCAAAAAAACAAAACAAAACAAAACAAAACAAAACAAAACAAAACCTTGGGTGAAACACCCTTTAATCCTCCTCTCCTTGCTTTTTTATCTTTATGGTGAAGTGTCAGTATTTTTGTTTCTTTAATGACAAGTAACGGGATTAGTCCACAGCACTTCTCATAGAGTACATGTTTCTCTCCAGATACCATAAAATAACGCACAAGTTTGTATTACTTCCTTAGAATGTTGGTGCCAAAGTCTCCAAAGATGCGGTTTGAAAGACAGCTAATTATCTTCCCTTGTCTGGGCTGCCCACGGCTCCGAAGGCCCCAGACTCAACCTTCTGGTGCCCCTTGTGGCATTGACTGGCCCCCTTCACCAGAAGTGCAGCCAGAAGTCAAAGCCACCTGTTAAGCCTTTGTTACATTTTTCAGTGTTTATATGACATAAAACTTCACACTCAGTGTTGCTGTGTCTACAGTGTCATCATCTTGGGAGGGAGTTAACCAGCAGTTGTGTGCCCTGTGTAAGCCACAACTATGCAACTAGCAAGTGAGATTAATATTATAGGATCCTCATGAGCCAATCCAAGAGTTCTGAGAGACCCCCAACAGAGATGCCAATTACTATTATTATTCCATCCTGATGACATATACCGATAATAGTGGTATTATTTCATAACTTCGTGCCTGCTCTTAGCCTGTAACAATTCAGGTTAGGGAACAAAGTATATTATACTATTATCTGGTAGTGTAGGATTTCCCTGAAACAATGGCAGCTATTTCATTACCATTATGATTCCCTTGGATATTTCCATTTCTTACATAGGAAAGAGACCCCAGATAGGGAGCTATGCAGTAATGTGTAATTCAGAGCCAGATATGCGGCCAGGAAAGTCAGGATTATAATTCAGAACCAAGATCACACTCTGTTTAGTGCTCTGGACTTGGATGGGCTTCACGTGGGAGAGCAGGAGAGCACCAGCTCTGCAATTCGGCCACGGTCAGTTCAAAACCGGGTTCTGCTGTTTAGGAGCCACGTGACCGTCGGCAACTTCTTTACCTTCCCTGACTCTCAGTCTCCTTGTTTGTCTAACAGACACAGTCCTTCGCTCTAAAATGTTGTTGGGATGGTTAAGTGAGCTGATTTACACAAGGCACCTATTCGGAGTAGCATACGCATGCACATTTCACTTTGACGGCTGTTCTGCGAAGAAAAACAAGAAGTCAGCGTCACCAGCTACAGGAAATAAATCCAGCACATGTTTTAAACGATAGCAGAACGAGTGGAAAGGGCAGAGGGAAGGTGGGGCGCAGACGGAATAGATGCTCTGGGTGGAAACGAGGCACAGCTGGGTTATTCTAGGAGCAGCCTCAGACCTTGACTTGGCTCTAGATAATAATCACACTCGTGCCGAGGGGCCAGATTCAAGGGCTCCCCTTCCTTGGAAGGGAGAGAGGCTGCCCCAGGATGGAGGCCTGGGATGCCTGGGCAGGGGGAGATGTGTGAGTCTGTGACCGCTCTCCAGGAAGGGGCAGCCTGAGCCAGGCCGATGCCGTCGGGAGGTGGGGGGGCGGGGCCCTCGTCGTCTGAGGCCTCCTCACCTGCCTTCCACAGTGGCTCCCTCGCAGTGGCCTTGGCAGCCGAGCTATCAGGAACATGGTGTGCCAGAACATCCGCAGTGATGAAGTGTCCTGACACAGGCGGTTCCTCCCACCACATTGTCCCTGGCTCCATGTTTCAATGAAAGCCCTTCACTCTGCTCCTTCCACATGCAGCCCCCATCCACCCACAAAGCCATGGGAGACCTCTGCACTCCAGAGAGAGGGGTGCCCAAGTTCACTTTGGCAATGGCAGATCTTGGCAGAACCCCCTTTACTGGGCACTCTGCTCGGAGCAGAACCAACAGTAGGCGTTCCCCAAGCCCTTGCGGGCCCACGAGAGCGAGGAGCAGCCTGGGCCTAAGACCAGCACAGGTGGTCAAACCCTACCCGCGTCAGAGCCTCGCAGTCCCATTGTTCTAGGGTGCTGTCATCGCTGGTGATCAGTATCCATTACCTGGGAGCCAGAAACGAGCTCGGGAGTTGACCTGCCCCATGCTCCTGTCCTTACAGCCCCCCTCTGGAGAGGGAGCTCCCTCCACCTTCTCTGAGGCATTTATAGACATTATAGAATTTTCTCCCTGCTGAGAACCACGTCCACCGTGACTGAGATGGCGGGCTGCGATGCTTGTCCAAAATTCTGCTCGTGACGGCGTACTTGCAAAGGGTGCAATCGGAGAGGGAAAGGCAGCTAGACAGAAGATTCACTGTAGGAAGGCGGAGGGGTCGCGACAGTCGCCTGCACAATGGAGGAGACTGGGGAGGACAAGGCTGTCGGTGAGGAGACAGGGCTTGTTAGGACCATAGGAACCGGACCAGTGGGCAGGGAAGGACAACCCATTTACCCCTCTCCTTGCTGTGATCTGAGTCCCAGATGGGCCTTCTGGCTTCCCGTGTACTGAGGGCTGACAGGCCGTGTTCACAGAAGACCTGTTAGGGAGAATTTTCTGGTGCCACCACAACTCTTAACGCCATGCTCAGCATAACTCAAAGTACAATCCAACGCGCCCATGTGAGGAAAAAGTCTCTCTCCGACTCAGGAGCCCAGGAGTATAAATTGGCAGCTGACAGACTGAATCTGACTCACGGATCTATTTTCTTTGGTTAGCTTGCTGTTTCAAAAATGGTTGAATTCGTTGTCAACGTTGAAAAAAAAAATCCCTGTTTAAAAGTCTTCATCTAAAAAAAAAAAAAAGTCTTCATCTCTTGCTTTTCTGAAAAAGAAAGAGGAAGGTCTTATGGCACCAGCTCCACAGTCTGGCATGGTAACAACCAGCAGCGGCTGAATAACAGTTGTTCCCGTTAGGATTGTGTGTGTGTCCTCACCTCACTCCCCACCGCTCCATATTGTGCTCCCGAAACCCAGAGCAAGTTTTGGTTGCACTTATGTATTCATATCATTGCTTTTCCCAGGATAAAGAGAGTTAAATCTTTTAAAATCCTTGTCTCTATCAAAAACATGAAAGTGAAGGCCTAAAGAGAGCTTCTATTCAAATGCAAAATGGCAGAAAGTATATTATCTGTACGTGGCCAGTGAGCTCGGAAAGAATTCAGCCGAGCACCTCCGCTCACTGAGCTCCGTGGACTGCAGAGTCTGGCACCAGCCTCATGGGTTCTGGTTACCGCAGGCTGCACGCCCCACTCAGCTAAGAAATTCAGGAATGGCAAGGTATTCACCCCACTCCTGGCAGAAATAGACACACCTTAGAGGCAGGAGACTTACTCTTAGAGGAAGTGGTGACTGCCGGGAAGTTGTGTCTTCCCTGTATGGGGCCATGTTGTGCAAACCCTGACATTTCTGGGAGTGGAAGGGGTGCTCGGTGATTATACCTGAACAGGTGTCAGCTGGGACACACCGACCCCCCCCCCCCCGTCTCTTTGGAACAGTTAGGGACCTGTGGGGGCAAGTGTTGCCGTTGTTGGAAAAAGTCAAGGAGCAGCTGTAAGCCTGAGCAGGGGGCCTCTGAGGGCAAGTAGGAGGGTGGATGGAAGGTACAGTCCCCTCGGGGGGAAAAGGAAGGCGGCTCCGGGCATCCTGGGGACGTGGGGCTGCCCAGCAGCAGATCCTGAAGTGGCTGCATGGCACAGACCAGGCGCGTGTCCGTCTGGCAGTCTCCTGGGCCAGATATTTCAGGGTCGGGTCCCCCCTGAGGCTCAGAGCCACTGAGAGCCTGGTCAAACCCCGAGGGCCGAGGCCGAGTAACCTCAGAGGCAGCGGCAGCTGCTTTTAGAGGTTTTAGAATCAGACACACGCGGTCCAGCCGCTTAAGAGCTCAGTGACGTTCAGCAAGTTACTAAATCATCTGTAAATTAAGGCAGGCTTAATAGATCTATTTGAATATTAAATGAGACAGTGTGTAAACATCACCTGGCACAGAGATGGCTCATGACAGGTGCTTAGCCCACCAGCGTCTCATGGCGAGCAGCTCACTCCACCTCACTTGCCGGGTACCTTCCTCACCAAGTCGTTCCTGGCCCTTCCTCACTCACCCTGGCCAAGCCAAATTAAGACCTGTCTCTTGGTCTGGCCATCACTCTCTGCTACCCTGTTTGCTGTGTGTTCCCCAGCAGGCCGTGACTCCTAGAGGGCAGAAAAGACACTAGTGGTCCTCGATCTTGGTTGCTGTTAGAATCCCCTGGGGTCAGGTTCTCTGGGGGCTGGACATAGGCATCAGCCTGGTATCCAGCTCCGGGCTGATTACAATGCGCACCTGCAGGGAAGTCTTGCAACTCCAAGAGGACCAGCAGGGGGCACATGGGTGGCTCAGCTGGGGAGGCGACCACCCAAGAGCAAGGGACTCTGGATACCCGCTTAGGTTAGGATCTCGGGATTCCTGAGATCAAGCCCTGAGTCGGGCTCTGCGCTGACAGCATGGAGCTTTGCTTGGAATTCTCACTCTCTCACTCTCTCTGACCCTCGCTCACGTGCCCTCTCTCTCTCTCTCTCTCTCAAAATAAATAAACATTAAAAAAAGAGAGAGAGAGAGAGGGGCGCCTGGGTGGCTCAGTCAGTTAAGCGTCCAACTTCGGCTCAGGTCATGATCTCACGGTTCATGAGTTCCAGCCCCACGTCGGGCACTGTGCTGACAGCTCAGAACCTGGAGCCTGCATTGGATTCTGTTTCCCCTCTCTCTTTGTCCTCCCCCCACTGACACTCTGTCTGTCTTTCTCTCTCCCTCTCAAAAATAAAATAAACATTAAAAAAAGTTTTTTTAAAAAAAGAGAGGATCAGCAGCATTAACATGACTGGAAGCTCCTTGATAAAATGCAGACTCTGGGAACCCCAGACCAGCCGAATCAGAATCTGCATGTTAACAAGATCTCTGGGACTAGAAAGCACAAGAAAGGTGGTAAAGTGCTCATCTACCTCCTCCTACCCCCAGGGCCCAGCACAGTTAAACCCTGCAGGGGGGTCAGTGGAGGTCTCACGGATTGAATGAATGACTGAATCTGCGCATTACAGTTTTCGATGGGCTTGTACACCTAGTCTCACACGTGCTATCACCCAGATCGTTTTTGAACTTAGGTTCAAAAAATAAAACCACAACACACTAAATTAAAGAATAGGTTTCCATCTAAGTGAACAAGAACAAATAGCTGCAAAATGATTGCGCTTTAAAATAAAATACCTGATGGGTTTTTAAAGATGTATTACTACTGTGCTCTTTTGCCATTAAACCACAGAATGCGCTGAAGTTTTTCTTTTTTTCTTTTATTTTTTTTTTAGGATGGTTATTTTGAAAGCTGGGAGAGCGGGACTGGCCCCCTGGCAGCAGCCAGCCCATCAGTGTGGTTTGGACACAGGCTCTGGGGGTTTGGGGCCGCTGACCCCCTCCTTGGGGAAGCAGGGCTCAGACATGGATTTCTTGGGCCAGCCCCACCCATCCAGGGGCCGGGGCCGGTCTTGCTCTCCCCTGCCCCCTGAGCTTCTCCAGCTGCTTGTGCCTCGGTCAGGAAGGGCAGCCCGGGGTGGCCCCGAGGGAGCGATAAAGGCAGAGGCCAGAACTGCAGTTTCCAACCTTTTGTCCTCTGGCAGCCTGCTGAGAAAAGAAGGGTCATGGAAAGCCCCCTGCGTCTCATTCCAAGAGACCAGCAACGGGAGAGTGGCCAGGGTCATGCTGGACACGCCAGGGGACCCCGACCCCATGCTCCAGGCCCCCCCTCTAGGGATTCCCAGATCCCCGCCATGCTCGTGCTTGGGGCTCCCCTGTCCTGGTCACCTTCCCTCCCCCTCTTCGTCCCGCTCTTGCCCCAGGAGGGCAGCTCACCGGGACCCAGGAAGAAAGGAGCAGAAGAGTGAGCCACCCATATCTGAGCCCCAGAACAGCCTCTGCCTCTACGTGCAAGGGCCACGGGCGAGAGAGTTCTTAGAAAGTTCTTCAGGCCCAGCCGCTTGGGGACCCCAGAGAGACGGGAGCGAGGTGAGAGCTCCTTTCCAAGCAGCAATGACTCATCCAGCACAACTACTGTGGGTTCTAGAGAGCTTCTCCACAGTTGCTGTGTGACTGGGCAAGTTATTCACGCTCCCCCTCAGTGTCCCTCTTTGGAAAATAAAGACCGTGCCTCCCTGTGGAGTGAAAGAAGCTGCTGGAAGCATGATGCTGACACCCAGTAGACACTAGGGGCTGTTGGTTCTTTCTTCTGAATTGCTTGAAGCCCTCCTGCCCCACCCCCACAACTCTACCCTGGATGGAAAATAAGTACTGGCCTCAACCTTCATTCAGTCTTCACGGCAGCCCTCCATGGTTGGTCCCCTCATCATCCCCATTTTGCAGAAAAAGTAACTGAGGCTCAGAGCAGTAACTTCCCCCAAAGTCCCTCAGCTCCAGGTCAGATCAGAAGCTGGGTAATCTGATGCCAGGGTCAGCCTTCCTAACTACTTATTACCTGGTTCCCCCTTCTAGTCTGTGTTAGTGGGTTTTTTTGGTTTTGTTTATTTTTGTTTTGTTTTGTTTTGTCTTATTTTTTTCTGCACAACAAACGACTGTAGACTAAATGGCTTAAAACAACAGCCAGTTTTAGGTTTAGGGTTAAGTAAGAGGTCCAAGCATGACATGACTGTGTTCTTCGCTCTGAGTCTAAGAAGACTGAAATCCACGTGTCAGCAAGCTACGCACTCCTTTGGAACTCAAGCTCCTCTGGTTGTGGCAGAACTTAGTTCTTGGTGGTTATTAGGACCGAGGTCCCTGTTTCTTTGCTGGCTGTCACGAGGGGCTGCTGTCAGCTCCCAGAGGTCACTACTTTCCTTGCCACTTGGCCCCCTCCATGTTCACAGCTAGCCAAGAGCCTCTCCCTCTCATCTAATTCCGCCCATGCCTCTAAGCTTCTGCTTCAGGGGCGCCTGGGTGGCGCAGTCAGTTAAGCGTCCGACTTCAGCTCAGGTCACGATCTCGCGGTCCGTGAGCTCGAGCCCCGCGTCGGGCTCTGGGCTGATGGCTCAGAGCCTGGAGCCTGTTTCCGATTCTGTGTCTTCCTCTCTCTCTGCCCCTCCCCCGTTCATGCTCTGTCTCTCTCTGTCTCAAAAATAAATAAACGTTAAAAAAAAAAATTAAAAAAAGAAAAAGAAAAAGCCCCAGTCCCTTTACAGGCTTACCTGATTAGGTCTGGCTCACCCCAGGTGGTCTCCCTTTCTTAAAGTCAGCTGTGGTGTGTCACGGGAGAGAGTATCCCTTCCCCAGATCTGGGGGAATTACAGGGAGTTTCTATGGGGGGGAGGCAGGAATAATGGGGGCATCTTAGAATTCTGCCCGCCTGCATGTGCCTTCTCTATACCCAGCACATACTCCATTGGTAACACCTTTAATGCTCCCTGCTAATCTTTCTCTCTTTTTTTGGATGTTTGTTTATTTTTGAGAGAAAGAGAGACAGAGCACAAGTGGGGCAGGGGCAAAGAGAGATGTAGACACAGAATCTGAAGCAGGCCCCAGGCTCTGAGCGGTCAGCACAGAGCCCGACATGGGGCTTGAACCCACGAACCTTGAGATTATGACCTGAGCTGAAGTCGACACTTAACCGACTGAGCCACCCAGGGCCCCTACTCCCTGCTAATCTTGAAGGTCCTCAAGAGCATTGGGACAGCCTATTCATCAACCATTTGGAACATTTTCATATTTCAGTAATAGCCACAGAGATTCATGTAGAACAGTATACAAATATTTAGCCTGAAACAGGAGTATGTTCTTCATGACCCCTCCTCCAGCCTCATCCCATATCTCAAATCTCCGGGAAGACACTGACTCAGCATATGTAAGAGAGAAAGGAAGAAATCGTGAAGGATATCTGCTCTTCTCCTTTTCACAGTAGGGAACCAGTCTGAAACAAGACTCCCAGCCTAGTGCTCCCTTCCGGAAACCCTGCCGACTTCCAAGTGCAGCTTGTATCGAGGTACTGTGTCCATGGCTCCTGACTTTGTAGAAAAAGCATCCCCATGACACAGGACTTTGTTTACCGTGTGTGTCCAGTGGGGGAGGGGTGGGAATTCTTAATACAGAGGCCCCTTTAAAAGAATGTCATATTCACTCAGGCATCATCTAAACTCACAGTTTGTGAGTTCGAGTCCCGCATTGGGCTCTGTGTTGACAGCTCGGAGCCTCGCGCCTGCTTCGGATTCTGTGTCTCCCTCTCTCTCTGCCCCTCCCCCACTCGCACTCTGTCTCTGTCTCTCAAAAATAAATGTTAAAAAAAATTTTTTTTTTAAGTACAACTTCCTTTGATTGTGCCTCCTTTCATTCTTTCTCCGTTTGTGCTTTTATATCAAAGAGTTTTCACCACTTTGCTGGACTTCAGGCTCTGTCTTTCCCAAGAGTTTTAATCATGTCTGGGCACAGCTTCCTACTCACAGACACAGGAAAGGATTACAGATGAGTAGCGGCACCAGGCCTGATGGGGTTTAATGGGATTTGCTCAAGTCAGTGCCTTTCCTGGTCCTGCAGAGAGCAGCTCTCTTACTGGCTTGCCTCCTCCAGTCCAAAGCCTCTCCCCAGCCCAGACCCCTGGGTTCAAAGGGGGCAGCGCTAGACTCTAAAAGGCATGGAGGCTGGGTCTGTATCACCTCATTCACTACTCTCCAGCTCTTAGCACAAAAGCTGGACTGGTTCCTCCACTAATGCTTGCTGAATGGGTGCATGAGTTAATAGAATAGATCTTGAAAATCTGATTCAAAAAGCTCATCTCCATCGTCCCTAAAAATTCTTTTCATGTTATGGGCCCATAGCATTGGAGGCCAAGATTTCTAGAATGGGCATTTCACTTACTCTTAGGAAGAAATCCGGGTAGGAGAGGTTCCATACCTGTGAGCGTGGTGCCTTGCCCAGCAGATGGCCCACGGGGCCCTTCAGTCCTTGACTTAGATGCTCTGTGTCTCTTTCTTCATCCTTCAAGTGGGGGTTAATGGGACATTGAATTAAATTTCAATTCAAGGAGAGTTTATAGATCTATATTTATATTCACACTTCTGTTTGTTTTCATATAGTCTTTCCCTAGATCCCCATAATGACCCCCAGAGCTGGAATGGTGGAAAATAGTATCTGGGGTTCATAGCAGAGTAAACTGAGGCAAAGAAAGTTAACACTGTTTTTCCTCGGGTCACAGAACAAGTTTCTTGGAAGCTGGGCTAGAACCCAGATCCCAACCTGGGCTGAGCAAGAAATGATTCCGGCAGATGATTTCAGTACACTTGGAGAACGGATGCCAATATCAAGTAAACCCTTTCCCTGTCTGCTGAGCACAACGAATTCTCAGATCTTGACTGAGGGGTCCTAGAAAATCTTTCTCGTTTCTAGTCCAGAGCAAGGCTTTCTCCTACAACAACATACAAAAGTATGTTTAAAAGTAAAGAAGGAAACCGTGCAGAAAATCAGCAGAAAAGCTGTTTCTCCGGAAGAGCTGGGGCAGGAGAAGGGGCTTCCCCAGGTGCCCTAGCCAGTGACTCATTCTTGCCAGCACTGCACCTGCCCTTGCCCAGAGTCAGTGGCTTGGGGAGTCCACGGACAGCCCTCCTATTAGACCCCTCTCTGGGTTCCAACAGCCGGAGTCCCCAGGAGCACACAAGGCATTGGAATTAGCAGCAATGCTCATTGTTTCTGGGTATCTCTGAGTGAGTCGTCAGTAAACAGTCTCCTACCAAGGGGCAGAGTGACATCACGCTTGGGATTCTGCAAAGCAGCACCAAGCATTTCGCTCCTGGTTTCATTTATCTTTGTAACTGCCATGTGAGGGAGCAGGGAGCAGGTGGCCCTCTGCAGAATGGGAAATGGCCAACGGATGTCTGAGACAAACAGCCTTCCTGATGACCCTTCAATGTGATATTTTAAAGGTTACCTTGAAATTGCTGCAACCACCAAGGCAGCAGAGAAAAGGTCTGCCAGGATCATCTGACTTTTTTGTGATGGGTGAACTCTTCCTCCATGGTTTATAGAACATGCATCTGGGATTTGCTACCAGGGGCCCTGCTTCCTCGGAATGGGGGGGAGCACCTGTGAAATCAAGACAAGTTTACTTGTAAAGGTGAAGGGCTGAGTAACAGCATCTCCTGAGGTGAATTCCCCCAGGATCAGAAGCTCATAGAACTTTCCAGAATAGGCAGCTCATTAGTTGAAGCAGGAGCCATAGAACATCAATGTCTAGAAGCCATTGTATTGGGTCCTGTGAGACCCCAGGCTGGAGCTAAATAAACCAAGATTCAAATCCTAACACAGCCACTTAACTGAGTTTCATTGTCCTTGCCTGAAAATTGGGGGGATAATAACAGTTCCTGTCTAATAGCTTTGTTGTGAGAAATGAGCCAATGGATGTAAATTTCTTAGCACATGGCCTGGTTCATGAATGCTCAGAAATTTAAGCTGTGATTATTAACTGTAGAGATTCTCATGGTCGTTCCCAGTTTCAGCAGAGTCTTAAAGTAGTTGTTTTTTTTTTTAAGTTTATTTTTTTATTTTGAGAGAGAGAGAGGCAGAGAGAGAGACAGAGAGAGAGAGAAAGAGGGAGCTGGGAGGAGCAGGGAGAGGGGGAAAGAGAATCCCAAGAAAGCTTCATGTCGTCAGCAACAGAGCCTGATGTGGGGCCCAAACTCACAAACCATGAGATCATGACCTGAGCCAAAACCAAGAGTCAGACGCTTAACTGTGCCACCCAGATGCCCCTTAAAGTATTTTAAATGCAAGGGGGCAGAATATCCGAAAAATAGCGGACTATTACAGGTATCTAGATGTTTCTTTAAAGTATGGCATATCCTCCGAAAACATTTCACAGCCCTTTCTGAGAGTTATTTTTTGAGATATTTGAGTAAAATATTGAGATATTTTACTGAGATAATTGGCATGTAACATTGTATTCGTTTCAGGTGTATAACACAATGGTTTGATAGATGCATACATTGCAAAACGATCACCACAATTACTTAACATCCATCACCACGTGTAGTTACAATTGTTTTTCTTGTGACAAAGACTTTGAAGACTCGCCCCCTTAGCATCTTTCTGTTAACTGTAACCGCCATGCTGTACATTACATCCCCAGGACTTATTTTCTAACCAGAAGTTTGTACCTTTTGACCACCTCACCCATTTCGCTGCCCCTGTATCTGTTCTCTGTATCTGTGAGTTTGGTTTTCATGCATTCTTTTTTGATTCCACGTAAAAGTTTGCAGCCCTTCTGAAAACCTTAGGGGCATTAATGTCCTGTCCATTTCAGTTTTTTGGAGGCCACAGAATTACTGTGTCAAGATTTTTAATGGTGGGTCTACACTTCAATTTGTCATATTACTAAGTGCTCAGGCAGCACTGCCCACTCAGACGGGAGGAGTGACCACATGGTGAATCTGACACCCACTGCCTTTTCCTTTCTGTCTGCTGCTGAGATCTGAGACAAAAAGAGAGGAGACAGGAAGATAAAAAGAAAAAAACACAGACTTTGGGCCCAGTGATCAAGAATCCAGATTATCAGCTCCCGTACATACATGTTTGGTGGCCCAGGTAGCACTTAATCACTTACTGCTTTGGGACTCTATTTTCTTATTTATTTATTCATTTATCCAATAAGTACTTTTTGAGGATACAGTATGTTCTGGGCCAGCCTCTGGGTATTTGGAATGTAGGAGGGAACAAAACAGACACAACTGTGCCCATGCGGAGCTTACATTCTAATGGGGGGGGTACTATTAGAAATAAATAGACGCTTAAGCAAACGGTGAGACCCCACGCTCCAACTCCAACCAGTTGTCGTGATAACAAGTGACGGTCCATGTGTAATGCATGGACTGTAGCAGGCACTTAATAAATTGTTGTGATTTTATTTTTTAAATTGCTCCCACATATCTTTAAATCCCTTCAACACGATGTGCGGTTTGCACCTGCATACTTACTCATCCAACAAACAACTATTCCTTCCTCCCTCCCTCCCACTTCCCTCACTTACTCCCTTCCTTCCTTCCTTCCATCCTTCCTTCAGCAAGCAACTATTGAGCTGCTACTATATGCTAGAACCTGTAGTGGGCTCCAGGGATACAAGCAGGTAATATAAGAAAACATGGTCCCTGCCCTTGAGAACGCCACAGTAGGGTCTACTGTATACCAGATGAGGGGCCTTTGAGAACCCAGAAGCAAGGGTGACCTTGAAGGCCTGTGTTTCTGTGAATCAGAACAGTCCACTTCACTGATGATGTCTTTTTTAACTCCACGCATCCCAGCTATGGCTGGCGATTCTAGGAATGCTATGAACCAGGATATGGAGATTGGAGTCACTCCCAGGGACCCTAAGAAGATTCCCAAACAGGCCCGGGATTACATCCCCATTGCCACAGACCGCACCCGTCTGCTGGCAGAAGGCAAGAAGCCCCGCCAGCGCTACATGGAAAAGAGTGGCAAGTGCAACGTCCACCATGGCAACGTCCAAGAAACCTATAGGTACCTGAGCGACCTCTTCACCACCCTGGTGGACCTCAAATGGCGCTTTAACCTGCTTGTCTTCACGATGGTCTACACCATCACTTGGCTGTTCTTTGGTTTCATTTGGTGGCTGATTGCCTACATCCGAGGTGATCTGGACCACGTTGGTGACCAAGATTGGATTCCTTGTGTTGAAAACCTCAGTGGCTTTGTGTCTGCCTTCCTGTTCTCCATTGAGACTGAAACCACCATCGGGTATGGCTTTCGGGTGATCACAGAGAAGTGTCCAGAGGGGATCATACTCCTCTTGGTCCAGGCCATCCTTGGCTCCATCGTCAATGCATTCATGGTGGGGTGCATGTTTGTCAAGATCAGTCAGCCAAAGAAGAGAGCAGAGACCCTCATGTTTTCCAACAACGCGGTCATCTCCATGCGGGACGAGAAGCTCTGCCTCATGTTCCGGGTGGGTGACCTTCGCAACTCCCACATTGTGGAGGCCTCCATCCGCGCCAAACTCATCAAGTCCCGGCAGACCAAAGAAGGGGAGTTCATCCCCCTGAACCAGACGGACATTAACGTGGGCTTCGACACTGGGGATGACCGTCTCTTCCTGGTGTCTCCGCTCATCATCTCCCACGAGATAAATGAGAAGAGCCCTTTCTGGGAGATGTCTCGGGCCCAGCTGGATCAGGAGGAGTTTGAAGTCGTGGTCATTCTAGAAGGGATGGTGGAAGCAACAGGTAAGACACTTTATCTTCCTCGGCCACAGAACCTTCCAACGTGCCCGGGGGGCTTAGGTCACCAGGACTAGAAGGTGGAGGTTGGTGCCTAAGAATCCTGGGATGGCACACTCAGCCAGCCCAGTCTCTAACGGTGTGACCTGAGGGGTGTATTCAAGAGGGAGTATTCAAGAGGGAGTAACAACAGCTAATGTTCACTGAACCCTCTGATTGCCCCACGCAGTTCTAAACTTTCAACGTATCATATTGCCTTTAATGCCCTCCCACCTCCTGTGAGGTGATGGTCCTTAAGTTACAGATAAAGAAACAGAGGCACAGACAGGCAGGCTATTGGTCTACTTTTTGTCCAAGAGCCAGTCAAAGAGCCAGGATGCCTGTGAAGGCAGGGGGCCTCAAAGCTGGCCCTCGCTTTCAGCAGGCCACACTGCCCCACCCCATCCTGGAGCACATGTCTACCCAAACAGAGTTCTGTGACCAGAGAACTTGGAGAAATACAGTCAAACAGGGTGCCCTGGCTTCTTTACAGCAGGACTTGACGGTGTCTCCCCGTGCTGCGGGTCACTCTGCGAGAAGAGGCTCCGGTGTGGCATTTCCCAAACACAAGGATTCCCAAAGTCACAGGATCCTGTTTTGGGAGAGAGGCCCATGCCCCAGGGCCATGGGAGCAGCTCTTCTGGCTGGCCCCCCCTCTGGAGAAGCCTGTCTATAAGCTTCCCTGCGGAAGGCCAGCTGAGTGAACACAGGGCGAGCCGAAAACAGGGTATCTACACCCCACGCAAACGCCCTCTTCGTGGCCAGTCTGGCACCTCCCTGCTCAGCTGTGAACCCTCACAGGCAGCTGGTAGCCCTTCCTCAAAGGCCAAGGCCTCTGTGCGAGCCCCCACTCCCACCACCCCTGCCACACCTCCTGGGGTGAGGAGCCCTCCGGCAGAACCCTGCACCCTGCTTCTTCTTTCTTTTCCTCTCCTTGCCTTCTTTTCTCTTCTTTTCACCCAGTAGACGGAGCACTCAGAGAAAACGCACTCAGGCTCGGAATGATAAGTAGTTTTCTAATTGTCGCCACAGCACCCCAGGGTCACTCCAGTCCCGTCTAAGCAGACATTGATGCTGCGCCGCACAGCTTCGTGCAGACAGAAGGTGTTCATAGTCAGGTATTCCACTTACAGATCCAGAGTTTTGTCTGCTGCACCACACCGCCTCCCAGAATTTCAGCGGCCTGTCACAAAGATGGCCAAACAAGCCTTCTTCACCTTTCGGAGGCTGGTGGCTGGGTGGGAAACTCAGACGGGGCATTCACAAACCTTCCCATTTGGACGGAGCCTGGGGAAGCTGGCTGGGGGTGCAAACAGGCTCCAGGGATGGGCGCGGGGGGGCTGCTCGGCCATCTGCTGGGGGCTGGAGCCTGGCCAGACAGCATATGGTGGCAGCCGAGGGAGCCCCTGGGGCCAAGGACAGTCAGGACGCAGGAAGCCTACAGCAGAGCAGGGGGAGGGGGGCTTGCAGGCCACACCGCCCTTGGTGCTGGGTTGGGGATCCGAACAGGGGCTGAGCTTCTGGAGGAGGAGCTCCACTCTGGGACCACAAAGGAGGGGCCAGGTCAGAGAGGTGGGGACACATTGGACAGTTATGCCCTACACTGCCCTCACGCCTTTGCTTCCACCTGCCATGGAGGGATCAGGTGTCGACCCAGCCGAACTGGCTCTCCACCCCTCGGGTATCCTTCAGAGTCAGTGGCCTGCAGGTGACCTGCCCGACCTGGTTGACCTCCTCCCCTCCCATGAGCACAGGGAGTCCCCGGGAGACCAGGGGAGGACAGCTCCCACCCACACCTGTTCTCCTCTCCGTGACTTTAACGTCTTAGTCGCCACACTCTCGGAGCCAGGCACGGGCCGTGGATTCAGGCGGGTTTTTGACTGGCACAGCTCTGCCACAACCAGCCTGCGTGAGTGTGGGCAAGTTGTTAACTTGTCAGCAAAACGAGTGCCATCCGTCTCACAGGGTGGCCGGGGGGGATGAAGCGATTACACGAGTGTCCTATGTACAGCACCGTGTCTGGCACCTAGAAGAGTGTCTTTTCCTTCCAGATGAGGGACACAGGTGGGCTCTCTAGCTGCAGGGTGGCCCCCCGCCACATCCCAAGGGGAGGGCCCCAGGAGATGCGGCCCAAAGGCACCTGTGGACGTCCTGTACCGCTGTCTTCTCCAAGGCCCCCGAGCCTGCGGACATCTGGCCCAGGTCTAGGCTGGTCAGTGCCCAGCTCAGGCCTCTGCCCCTCTTCTGGGCCATGACAGGGGACGACAGAATGGAAAGGCCCGGCCCAGGCAGCACCCTGGGAGCAGAGAGCGGGCTGCAAGCCCACGGTGTGTGGGGTGCACTGGGGGTACCCAACACTGGAGTACAAATGGGTGGGAAGCAGCCTCTCACTTGGGTTAGGTGTGCATGAGACCCCGTGAGCTGGAGAGGGCTTCTCCTTCAGTTAAGAGCGCAAGCCACCGGAACATTAAATATCAGAAAGCTGCTTTCCTGTGACCCCAAACACAGAGGCTTCCTCATCCATAAACAAAGCTGCTCTCCTCCCTGGAGAAAAAGCAACACCTAAAAATAACATAAGCATGCAAGGGCTGAGCAGACAGGGAATGGAGGCATTGGAGCATGCCAGTCGAGGAGCCAAGGTATGTGTGTGTGTGAGTGAGTGAGAGAGAGAGAGAGAGAGAGAGGCTTCTGCCCATATGTGTCTACCCCAAACAATCCCTGTGTGTCCTACATGCCTGTCAGTCTCTCAACATTCACTCACTCTGTATTTATCTTTGTTCAGACGTTTTTCCTGCCTCTTTTGTAGCTCAGTCTTCTAGACCTTAATGCATGTCACTGGCTCTGTCTGTTCCAGCATTTTCTGCCCCAGTCTCTAGGAACCTACTCCAGAATCTCGCATGTTGGTTTCTACTTTTCTGCCTCTACCCCCCACCAGGGAGCTCCCCCAAGGCGAGGGCTGTGCCTTCTTCAGCTTTACATCTCCAACGTGCTCAGCACAAGTAGAGGTGCACAAATGCTGGCTGGACGATGGATGATGGATGTGGCTAGTCCTCACACCTGTGCCCTCTGTCCCCCCAGGTATGACTTGCCAGGCACGGAGCTCCTACATGGATACAGAGGTGCTCTGGGGCCACCGATTCACACCAGTCCTCACCTTGGAAAAGGGCTTCTACGAGGTGGACTACAACACCTTCCATGACACCTACGAGACCAACACGCCCAGTTGCTGTGCCAAGGAGCTGGCAGAAATGAGGCGGGAAGGCCAGCTCCTCCAGTATCTCCCTAGCCCACCCCTGCCGGGGGGCTGTGCTGAAACAGAGCTCGATACAGAGGCCGAGCAGGAGGGAGAGGACGGGCCCGAGGGCCTGGGTGGGTCCCGGGAGAACACGGGTTCGGTGTGAGGATGGTACTGTCCCCACGACCTCCCCTCCCTGGCCTCTAGGGGCACAGCACCTGCCACAGAGCCGGGGGAGGAGGAGGAATGATGTGACTGCGCTGTTTGGGGGGCCCCGGGGCCATCAAGGCTCCATGGGGAGGAACAGTATGTCCAGTCTCGGCATCTCCCAGCTCAGGCCTTCCTGAGTAGGGGGCCTGTGGCCTGGGCCCCTGTGGCAATGCTGCCTCTTCCCTCCCGGCCTCTGCCAGCCCTGGCGGCAGGATGGGTTTCCCCACAATGATAGTTACAGAGGGCCCTCTGTCTTCACACACACTTCTCTCTGCCGGCTGGCCGGGATCACCCCCCTCTTTGGATCTCACAGACCACCCAGCAGCTCCCCTCCAAGGGCCAGCACCCCTCGCCCCCTCATCCCTACCACCCTGAGGCTTGTTGTGGGTTCTGGGCGGGGAGATTCTGCCCCCCTGGAAGCTCACACACCTGGTCGTGGGCTAGGCTCACAGACCTCATGGGTTAAGGTCAATCCACATCACGCAGGCGATTCCTTCCAACTCCCAGAGCAGTGTCCACCTTCTGAGAGCTACAGAGGACAAGGTCCTTGATGGTCTGTCCTCCTCTGTGTTTCCTCCGCTGTGTTCTGCGTGTCACATGTAGCCTCCCAGATACCTGGTCTCCTGGAAGTAACTCTCAGAAGCTGGCCTGGGCCACCCAGCGCACCCACGGGCTCATGTACAGCTGTCACGGGCCACTTCCTGGCCATTCCCCATTGTACTGTGCTCCACAGCTCCCGCCCAAGGCAGAACCCAGTGGCTGGTTCTTTTCTCGCACTTTTGGCCCAAGAATCACAAAGTACCTATCACCTTCGCTGTAGTTTTCTTTCACGGTCTCAGCCTGTGGTGAGATCCAGGGAGAGAGTGGGGTTTCCAGTGCAAGATGAGCCAGTCAGGACTGAAACCAGGAGGGGGGAGGAAAACCAGAGAGGCAAGCAACTAAAATTTTAAAATGAGAATCAGCGCCAATCACTGCCAAGACACTCTGACCTCGGGCTCAGCGCCCTTACCTGAGGGGAGGCAGTTGTGAAGCACAAAGAGGGGGAACCCGGGAGGCCTCACCTTCCAGCCCAGCTGAGAAGCCCCTGGGCCTCCTCCCCGTAGGCTGGGCCCAGAGAGCAGGAATGAGGCCCAGGGGGCAGACGGGAAGGGAAGGAAACGTGGGGCGAGGGCAATCAGTGGGAGAATCAGGGAGCCGGGGAACCTGAAGAGAGAAAACAGCAGAGAAGGGCCTTCAAAAGGACAACTTCCGGAGGTTTTCTTTTCCAGTTTAGCGGCACAGGAAGAGGGCGGGCAGACGGGGCAGATGGTCAGGTCCATGAAGCACAGCTGACACGTGTCGAGGCAGACAGGCTCCTGAGAGGCTACCCTGGACCTGGAGAGAGATTTCAAATGCTCCCTGGCTGCAAAATTATGATTTTCACAGCCCTCAGCTGCCCTTTGAGAATGGAAGCACGTTCCTGCCCGCTCTGAGGCACCTTCCCTGGAAGAGAGAGGAGCGCCATGGTGAGGCAGAAAGTTAAGGCGGAGCAAAGGGAATGACTTCTGGGCTCTCAGGCCCACATCCCCTCAGGCTGGGCTGGTGTGCGAAGAGGAGGCAGGCAGCCTGGATGGGGAACTGCCTCTTGTGGGGCCGCAATACTCAGAGGAAGGGGATTCTTGTGCTTGGGTATGTGGACTCCATCTTGAGAGCAGGCACAGGGACAGGGCCGGCAAGGGGTTGGGGGCGGGGGGGTCTTCCTGCCAGGGGCATGGCGCCGAATCCCGGTTCCAAGCATTTTTCTGTGGTGAGGCAGGTATTGGAGGGAATGGGGGAATGCACTAGAATCCTGCCCCCACGGAAAGGGGAAGCACCCCAGCGGGGAACTGCATGCTATCAGGAATCTAAGGCATGCGGTCTGTTACTAAGATGGGATGTCTTGACTCTCGGGTGGGCTCCAGGCCTCACCCCAGGCCTGTCAGGTCCAGGGCTTGCACAGCGGGGCTATTTCCTCAACCCCCCTCGCCAGACCTAAAACTGGCCTTAGTCAATACCCATCAGTGCCTGCGTGTTAGAGCCCTCGGTGAGGCAGCTAAGAAGGGGGGCACCGCAGGTGAAGCTAACGCTGCAGCTGGACTGGAGGGGCCCGCTTCGCACCTGCCTCCATCTCCAATTCTAAAACCTCCCCCACCGGGCCGAGTGAGCCAGTCTCCAGCTGGCTAACTCTGCCGTGGCCTCCATGAACCCGGGGCCGTATCATGTCTCAGCCAACTACAGAAGACGTCGAGGCTGCAGAAGCCAATGAGATCAATGCGGTCCTCTTCCAAAGCTCCCCGATTAGTCAGATACCAATCCCAGTGTGCATATTCGCTGCCTTCTCTCATGAAGATTCAATTGCAGGAAGACTGACTGCCCTTCATATCTCAAGGAAATCCTTCTTCGTGACCACTCGGTACACCTAAGAAACATTCTTCAAATCATTTTCTGGAAGTTCTCGTGTAAGCGTGCACTTACTAAATGTCGAGTCTGGTGGGGGCCAGACCTTCGGTGGATCACTTTATAAACGTTGCACCTGCACACCAGCCATGTGTGGATCACAGCCCTTAGCTACACGGCTCCGAGCCCGCCCATCACTTCTGAAGGGCCACACAGCTGAGTTAAGCCAGTTTGTCAGGCACGCCCACTGGTAATTCCCATAGGCCTCAGCACCTCCCAAATCCCAGAGCGGTATCCCACAGGGCAGACCCTGAGGCATTGGGAGCTAACTTCTTGCCTTAGCTTCCATGACCTTCCTTTCTGAAATCACCCCTTATAAGGGAGGAGCCCCTGAGAACTCAGAGGACGCTACGTTCCCACTAATTCTCCTCTCCCCATGAATCTGACACCTGATAGGTGTGGACAGCATTGCCCATTGACCCTGTTCTCAGGCCAGGTAGAATGGGTGTTGCCCGTGACCTTTCCCTGCAGATGCCACCCTTGTGCAGTCAAAGCCCACTTCCTGTCATTCCCTTCCGCTGTCTTAAGATCCTGGCCTGAGCAGTTGACCTGGCTGGAGGAGAAGCCCTTGTCTTGCCTGGCAAGAGCCCTCCTTGCTCACCACCTATAACAACTGGGCACCTAGTTTCACCTTATTTATCCCGTGCCCTGCTTTCCAGCCTGCCTCAACCATGTGTCTCATGTGAGTTGAGAGCCACAGAAACTTGAAATTTTTGTACTGAAATTGCCAAAAGCAAAAACAAAACAAAACACACACAAAAACCATCTGCCTGTTGTCTTCTAAGAATATGCCCTGAACGCATCTCTGCACATACACCATTTACTGAGCACCTACTACGCGCCCAGTGGATGAGGCACTTCACCTGGATGATCGCACTTCATTTGCAAACACTGCAGAGAAGCTCTTAGTAACCCCTTGTTACCAATGAGGCAAGTGAGGTGCTGACAAGGTTAATTAGTTTGCTCAAGGCCGCAGATAATGATAGGCAGGGGCCTCTGAGCCAAGCCCTCCCAAATACGGAGAGGCCATCATGGTGCGCCTCACCCCCCTCCAGGGCGACTCCTGAGCTGTGGCCACGGCAACAGGAGCATCCCACCTCTTCAGATCACCACTTTTCTGTGCTGTGCTGTAGACCGTCCGCTTCCATCCACCAGCATCGTTCTCCTGTGGCAGGATAATTGGGAGACACCTTTTTCTGATGCCTAGAGAATTAATGAGCTGTGAAAAGAGACTAGACGGGGAATTATTGCTTTCTGGAAGAAGCCACTTAATTCTGCTCGGCTTGTTTTTTGCTAACAACATCTCCTTAAACTGCTGTGTCAAATCTCTTTCCCCCTGTGTAAGATTTGTCAATCTTCTTATTAAAGAGAACACCATTGCACAGCTAAAAATTCATCCAATAAAGTGGATTTGATCTTACAGAGCACTCTTTCCCATTTTAAATAGATGGCCACTGGTTTCCCATTCAAAGTGACTGCCGGTTTAAGCAAACTTGTCCTCTTGTTCTCATCAGTCTAAAAATGCAGCGTCAGTATCTAGCCCAGCGTTGAGGTGAGAATGTGGGCACAGGTGGGGAGGGCACCGGATTGAGGAGAGCCAGACCAGGAGTCAGGGCTGAGCCTGTAGGCAAAGTGCAGAGCAGGGAACCTAAGCAGCGTGGGTTCTCAGATCATTCATTCCCTCTCCCCAAATAATGTTCGCACCTGCTTTAATGTTAACTATTCAGACTCTGCATTACCTAAATAATGAGCATCTTTTATAATATCCACTTCAGGGGCATCTGAGTGGCTCAGTCTGTTAAGCGTTCAACTTCAACTCAGGTCATGATCTCATGATGCGTGAGTTCGAGCCCGCCGTCGGGCTCTGTGCTGACACCTCAGAGCCTGGAACCTGCTTCAGATTCTGTGTCTCCCTCTCTCTCTGCCCCCTGCTCGCTCTCTCTCTCTCTCTCTCTCTCAAAAATAAATAAACATTAAAAGAAAAATAAGAGAACAAGAAGCAATATGTTCACTTGTGAAAGGCAATGCAGTCCTGGTATGTGTGGGAGCTTCTCCCATGTCTGGCTCAGTGGCCGCCCCATGATTAACCAGCTACGTCTTAGTCTGTCCAGGCTGCTATACCAAAAATAATAAAGACTGAGGCTTAAATAACAAACATTTATTTCTACCGTTCTGGAGTCTAGAAGGTCCAAGATCAAGGCTCTGGCAGATTTGGGGTGTCCCGTGAGGGTCCCATGTCCTAGTTCATAGATGCCTAATCACCTTCAAAGGCCCACCTCCTAACATGATCGCGTCAGGGGTTAGGATTTCAACATGTGAATTTTGGAAGGGACACAAACATTCGCTCTATAGCAAGGTATAAGAAGATCAGTGCGTGTGACCTAGGCCGAGGCAAGAGTGGGGCCTCTACATCAGCACAGGGCCAAAGCACCTGCCAATGTGGAGGGTGACATTGCCTTCGTGGTGGTGAGGGAAAATAAAAACCATGTGCAAAGGTCAGGACACTCTGAGAATGGCTGCCTGTTTGCCTGCAGGAATGCCTCCTGGCTGGGGATTGCACTACCCATACTGTTCAGTATCAGAAGGGACACACAAGGTCCGGGGGGGAATTGGACCCCTCAATGGGCAATTTGCCATCCAAGCCTAGATGTCCATTTGGGGAAGGAGAACCATACACCCATTGCAGGGAAAAAGCAAAAATCTGAATGTTGCCCTCGGAAGACCCACTTTGGCCCAGAAGGTCCAGTCTTGGCTTGTGCTAGGTGAAAGACCAACATGTGCCACATGTGTCCCTGACCATCCCTTTAGACCCTGTTAGATCCAGCCATAAGGCATGTTGACTTCTCTCTGGCAAATAAGTGTCCAGGGAGGAGTTTCGGAAACAGGAGGGTTGTTTGTTCTCTAAGAGGCTACTTACTTTTACTCAGAAGCTGCTACTAAAGTAACCTCGATTTCTCCCCAAATCACAGGGAGGAATTAATGAGAATTTGGGCACACCAGTGTGTGCTTTGAGCTTCCCTCTTTACCAAGTGGCAATAGCGTAGGTGGAAAAATCTAGGGCGGAGCGGGGTAAGGCTGCTGGTAGTAAGAAAGGAGGTGGCATACACGCTGAATGTCATTGTCACGTTCCAAATCACGTCTTAAATAGACCTGTTCATGGGAGACACTGCAGTCGGACCTGGGGGATTTGAACTCTTGCATGGCAACTGCTTTGTCCCCTAACCCGCAGGAGCGCTCAGCCATGGTCATTCAGGCATTCACCCACCACCTGTTCCCCTCACAGAGGTCCGCTGGGTGTGCACATGGAGACAGGAAAGAGAGGAAGGGTGTTAGTGGGACCCAGATTGCTTCCCGATGGATAGAGGCATGGGTGTCCAAGCCACCTCCCACCCTCCTTCCTTTTCAGATTAAGCTTCAGACTAGAATTCTGCCCAATGCACACACCCCATCTTCAGGGCCCTCACAGTCTTTTCATATGCAAGGAGAAAATCCTGAGGGTGGGGCGGGAGGGATCTGTTCCTCTTTCTGTGGGTCCCAGAATCCCAGTGGGGCCACGTTGGCAGGAGAGCCTGGACCTTACCCTTACCTCCTGACCATCCCTTCCCTCCAGGCTCAGTGGAGTGCTGCTAGCCATTTCGACGGCCGTCTCGTGGCAGAAAACATGGGGCCAACTCTGCACAATGTCCAAAGGGTCTCTCACTTTCCATCGTTTCGATTTGCCTACACATCCCGTCACGCAACAAAAATTTATGGAGCACCTTCTGTGTGTCAGGAGCAGGAACAGGCACCATGGATTCAGCAGCAGTCAAGACGGACCTGATCCTCTACCCCGGGGAACTTACCATCTGGCAGGGAGCAAGAGAGAGACAGAAAGGGACACAAACAAAAGAAAGACTTAGCTTGCGGTAAGGAAAGAGCAAACTGAAGTGAAGCACAGCGCAGGTGCACCTGGGGAAGGATGCAGGGACCCACCTCCGAGGAGGTGTCCTGGAGCTGAGACTTGCATATGAGGAGGAATGAATTCATCAGGCAAAGTGGTGGGAGTGTCTGATTCTGGACAGAGGTTAGAGCATGTGCGTGAGTCCTGGAGCGGAAGAATCTGAGGGCAAAGACCAGGGAGGCTGTGGCACCGTGGCGGGGAGGGGGGGGGGGTTGGGGGGGGAAGCAGAGGTCAGACCCTGCCGGCTGGGAGACAGGGCTGTGAGCGTGGGCTTTATTCCAAGGACAGTGGAGAAGAGCAGAAAGGGTTTTGTCAGAGGGGCTACCCGACAGGAAGCGATTCTATTTCGAGATGGCGTGGGCTCGGTTGTGTGGGCTTTCGTTCCCCAGCGGGGCCTCAGGTTATCAGCCACGAGGGGCCGCTTTCTGAGCTGCTCCGTCTGGCTGTACTCAAAAGCCACAGCTGACTTGAAACACTTTATAAACATTTCCAGGTTGTAAATTCTGTGCTATTTCTGAGCCGTTCCGAACAAATTCATCACAAATATTATTGCACATCCCCTGCGTGTGAGATGCTGATCGGATCGGGTCAGGGCCCCTTAATGCCACAAGCCACGCCCATGTCCACCTGCTGCATTTGCCACCTACGCTGGTTTTCAAGCCGCGTTCCGGCTACTTAAGAATATCGAGAAAGCCTTCCTACTGTATAGCACTGACCTTGACAGCTCATTCCACATTCACTTCAAGTAGATGGCAGGCTCTTTTCATTGCAACACTGCCAGGCAGCATCTGGAAGAGAAAACTGGTCGCTTTTCAAAGGCTTTAAAGTTTTCGCTTTAGAAAAAGGAAATTTCATTCTGTAAGGCACTATGCGTGTGTATGACATGTGTATAACATCTTGAAAATTGGTATTGCTTTGTGTGACACTCAAAGAAATCCAGTGCTCCTGCTGCTCCCAACCCCCTTGCCCCTTATGACCTCTCTTCCCCCTTCAATCATGGACCCTTTGACTCTCTTGCTCCCACCAACCCCCCCCCCCCCCCCGCCCACTCCACCTTCCACTGCAAGATGCCTTGTTGCTAGCCAAAGTTTCCCTGCACACACTCTTCCAAGGATATTGGCCCCCAGCCAGGTTCAACTTACCATTTTCTTCCCCCTCTGTATATGAAAATAAGATCGCTTTTAAAAACAAAACAAGGGGAGCCTGGGTGGCTCAGTTGGTGAAGCATCCAACTTAGGCTCAGATCACGATCCCACAATTCATAGGTTTGAGCCCCACATGGGCTCTCTGCAGTCAGCACAGAGCCTGCTTCAGATCCTCTGTCCCCCACCCCCCACCACACCTCCCCAGCTCATTCTCTCTCTCTCAGAAATAAACAGTTAACAGAACAAAACAAAAAACAAAATTCACAACATTTTTAAGTGGAAGGGTTCAGTGGAAGGATTTTTACAGAGGAATTAGGTTGTTCCGGAAGTCACTCTAGGCCATTCCTTTAGGCCAGGCTTAACTTGTAATCACTCACTCACATATTCAGCAAATTTCAATGAGCAACCTTCTGTGTTCTGAACATCCTGCCAGGAGCTGGGGGAAGAGAATCGAATAAGACACGGCCCCTGCCCATTGGGAGCCCACAGCCAAATTGGACAAGGGTTTCAAACTGATGGCTCTGATTTGTCTCATTGACCAACCATCTTAATCTGCTTTATAGACAACAGACAAATGCCCATGTTGTTGGTTACCAGAGGACCAGATAAAAATACAAGGATATTTTCACTAAAAAATTAGTGAACGAAAAGACTCAAAATGCAGGTTTTGTCTATAAAGTCAATGATTTGCCATCAAATCAGTAGTAATGATTTATACATTTAAGATACACCATTAAAAGACAATGACAATTCCAGGCAAAACCTTCAGACCCTCCACTTTCAACTCATTTGCAAACTCTTCGGCTTAATCTATGGAAAATGGGTCAACCAGCAAATAGTTATTCCAGTTTCCAGGATTTTTTTCATGCTCCACCTTAAAAAAAAAAAAAAAAAAAAAGGAACACAGCTGTTCATCACGGACTTGGAAAATTCTGCCCATCCTGACCCTGACAGGGCCCTGCAGGTCCCCCACGGCCCTCTCTTGTCCATGCAGGTGACCAGGGGGAGGCAGCATTTTCCAACTGGAAACTTGGTCCACAGAGGGAGATTTTGCGGAAGCTGCACTCCAGGCCTCCCATACACCCATCCCCGACCCACCACTGAGCAAACCTCAGCAGAGAGCCCTTGCCAGGGGGTGGGGACACGGTGGCCCTGGCACTGGACTTGGGATGGGAGTTTCAGCAACTGGCAAAAGAGATGTCTCTTGTCTTGGAGGAGCTTAGATTCCAGTGGGGAGGCAAGCATTCATGAAGTAAATTCACACATCGTGCAAACTTAGGCTTTGGCCAGCCGTGTCAATGAGAGTTACATGAGGCAATGAAGAATCTACAAAGCACAGAACAGCAGATCTTACCTGGTCTGGAGTCGTGGCATTTGAGCTGAGGTCTGAAGCACGAGAAGGGCTTAGTCAGGAGACGGGGTGAAGAAAACCCTCCCAGTGTGGGCACTGCGGGCGAGGGAGAATGATGTTCTGGACGACAGAGAAATAGCCAGGCTGAGGGGGAAAGTGCCGGAGGCGGGGGCTGGAGGACAGCAGGGTGCCAGGGCTACCTCGGTGGCACAGATTTTGACTCTTAGCTTAAGAGCAATGGAGCACCACCAAAAGATGTACAGTTTTTAGAATACCTCTTTGGTTAAGAGTAGAGAATGGATGGGATGCTTGGGTGGCTCTGTCGGTTGCGCGTCCGACTCCGGCTCGGGTCCCGGTCTTGTGGTTCGTGAGTTCAAGCCCCTGCGTCGGGCTCTGTGTCGACAGTGCAGAGCCTGGAGCCTGTTTCGGGGTTCTGTGTCCTCCTCTTTCTCTGTTCCTCCACTGCTCATGCTCTGTGTCTCTCTCAAAAATAAATAAGCATTAATAAAAACAAAAGATTCTCTCTCTCTCTCTCTCCAACCCCCTCTCCTCACTCTCTAAATAAATAAATAAAGAGTAGGGAATGGATTGGAAAGGGCCAGAGAATGCTTTGGGGAAGCTAGTTGGGTGAGAAATGTTGGTAACTTGGACTAAGGAGGCAGCAGTGGAGTTGAGGAGATGTAGGCAGGTTTGGGAAAATGCAAGATGAGTTTTAGCAGAATGATGGGATCCTGGGGGTGTCACGGAGGACATTCAGCCCTCTGGCTTCCAGAAGCAGACAGGCAGCTGGGTCATTACCTGAGCCTCGCTGCACTGGAGCAGAGGCCAGTTTTGGTGGTGGGGGTAGAGAGGAGACTGGTATGGGTGTGGTTTCACCAAATCTCTGCATTTGCATGGTTGCGCGTGAGGTATGTCCGAGGACACTCAGTAACCATTTGAACATAGAAGTCTGGGGCTCAGAGACTGAGAACAGGAAAAGTTCTGAGTTTGAGCGTCATCAGCGGACAAGTGGAAGATGGAGGTGAGTCTGCAGATGAGATCGTCCTTGAAGAAAGCATGGAGGGTGAAGCAGGGACAGGACTGCTTCTTCATTTGGTAGGCAGGCTGGATAGGAGGGGCCTGCGAAGGGGCTCACAAAGGCCCCCCTGCCTTCCAGGACTCTGCGGGATGCTACGTTCGGGGAGACCCTCCCAGAGACAAGCACAACGACTTCTCCTAGAGCCTCTGGGATCCTGAGGAGATGCCGAACGAGGAGCCCGTGGAAGAGTCATGAGGTGAAAACAGCAGGACTGGGCAGCACGAGGCAGCACTCACTGACCTGCCCCAAGCAAAACGCACCCTTCAAAGTCCCCCTGCACCAGCCGGCTCGCTTCCAAGCACCCCAGCCCCAAGATGGCCAAACAAGAGGGCCCATCCTCAAACAAGAGGGTTCGAGGGTTTCCCTCCAATAACCATCTCCTCTACCTCCTGAATGTGGCCTATTTTTCTCTCCTTCTCACATGCCACATGATCTACATTGCTCTGAATCTCTCTCCTAATTAGTTCTTTTGACTTTGTAGCTTCGCGCTGTCTTTTGACTTCCACTGCCCATCTAAACACCTTACGTTCCCTTTTGAAGCATTCTTTAAAGTTGATGTCATCCTGTTGGTTTCTATTGGGATGTCTGACATGTAGCTAGCTTAAAAGAGTGAATTTCCATATTCTCCTTACAGATTTGCATTTTCATATCCGTTGGAGGAAAGGCAGTCGGCTCCTATGACACAGCTGGTGCGCAGAAAGGTATACGGGATGAAGCCACTGGCTTCTTGTCAATGTGAGGTCCCAGGGAGGAAAACTGAAGAAATTACCCAAGGGAGGAGAACTTTGTCACTAGTTAATAAAGTTGATGCCTCCATGACTGCCCCTCATGTCACCCCATCCCCATGTAATCGATAGAACCTGTGCCTGGGATAGGCTCTTCTGAAAGATAATCCAGAAGCAGCCACCTCAGTTGCACTTCCCACGAAATGTCCCGGATGTTTCCACCGTATTCATTTTACTCACTTCAAGATGGTCTTCGTGTGTCATGAGTTAGTGCCTTTCATTCATTTGCAGGGTGTTTATCCAGCCCAACTGTTTCATTCTTAGGAAGCTATGCTTCAAGTTTCCACAGCAGAATCCTTCAGCCAAGACTCATGAAAAAAAATCCAAAATATGGTAATGTTTTCACTCACACATTTACATCACAAACATACAAGATACACACACCCCTCCAGGATCCGCACTGAGCATTAATTCATAATTCTGGGTTTTAGTTCCAGTAAGTTTTCTGGCCTTTTCTCTCTCTCTTCTTCTGGGACACCTTTGCACTTGATGTCATGATATTCTTTTTTCTTCTTTTTTAATTGAAGTGTAATTACCATAGAGTGTTATATTAGTTTCAGGTGTACAAGATAGTGATTCAACAATTCTCTTTTTTTAATTTTATTTTTTATTTTTTAAAGTGATTCAACAATTCTGTACATTACTTAGCGCTCATCATGATAAGTGTGGTCTGAATCCCCTTTACCTGTTTCACCCATTTCCTCACCCACCTCCTCTCTGGCAACCACCAGTTTGTTCTCTGTATTTAAGAGTATTTTGGGGGGGTTTCGCTCTTTTATTCTTTGTTTGTTCATTTGTTTTGTTTCTTAAATTACACATATGAGTGAAATCACATGGTATTTGTCTTTCTCTGACTTATTTCACTTAGTATTACACCCTATAGGCCCATCCTTGTTGTCGCAAATGGCAAGATATCATTCTTTTTTATGGCTGAGTAATATTCCATTATACATACATATTTTTCCCCACGCCTTCTTTATCCATTCATCTATGGATGGACATTTGGGTTGCTTCCATATCTCCACATCTTTGGGTAAATAAATACCCAGTAGAGGAATTACTGGATCATATAGTAATCCCATTTTTAATTTTTGGGGGGAAACTCCATACTGTTTCCACAGTGGCTATCTCTTTACTGACCTTTGAATTGGTCATAATAACCGTTGCCTTACCCACTAATTTACAACAAGAATTATAAATTGAAAACCATGTGCAAACTTTAATGTCCCACAATTGACGTTTCACCATCATCTTCACCATTATCTACCCCACACAGGTAAAGAGCCAGAAGTGCTAGTGCAAGAAGTAACTCCATCTGAACTTGGAGTATCCATACCACCTTGGAAAGAGAAGAGCCCCTCGGTCAGAAAGACCCAGGTTCAACCTCTGAGTCTCTTTTTCTGCTGTAGAACAGTGATAACTACCTCATGGAATGTCATAAAATTAAATGGGATTTCATGGGAAGGCCCCATTCAAGGTGGCATCTCTGTAAATATGGCCTCCTCTCCCTTGTCTTGGCTAACAGGTGACTCCTGTGCACAGGAGGACAGATGAGAGAAAGGGAGTCAGGTGTCACGTGTCAGAAGTCATCGAGAGGCCAAGGTTCCACCAGATCACTCTGATCTTTTTGCCTGCTCAGCTGTCACCATCTGTTGATCATGGTTGAGGGACGGGGACCCTGCCCTACTACACAGACAGGAAGGACATCAACTGGGCATAGGGTGCAGCCGCAGAACTGGAAACTCAGCTCTGGTCCAAAAGGGAGTGGCCAGGAGCAACATGGTGGCCTGGCTCTGGGAACACAGTGCACCTCTGGGGCAAGGGAGATGGGAAGATGGCACACAGGGGCTGCTGCAGCACTGGGGACCTGGACTCTTTTGAATTGACTGTGGCCACTGATATGAGCATAGGAATTGGGAAAGACCACACTGGGCTCACAGAGCTCTGACATGGTCCTGGTGCAGATGGCTTCTGGTTGCCCATTGCAGGTCCATTCTGGCGCTGACATCTCCTGTGGTTCTCGTCAACCATAGGAGTCAACCTGGCCCCTTTAGGCCATTGGCATTGTCCCAGGGGAAGCCAAGAACTCAAGTATATCCTAACTTCTGCCATTAACAAAAACCCAATCTCATTCTGGTTGCTCATCGTGCCCTCCAATCAAGCCCTGAATCCATAGCTTGCCCCATGACCTAGTGCCCATTAGCCTCCTCTGCAAAGGTAGATAATGATTTCTCTTGGTGACACAGCCAGCCACAGGAATGCAATTGACTGACAGCCACCAGCAGCGGGTGACTTCGGGCTCTGCCTCAGCCTTCAAAAGCCATTTGTCTTTTACTTTCTATTAATCACATGTGTAACTATGTCTTAGCGTATTCTTCCTGGAAGACCCAAATGGCTCACAATTGACCCACCAATGGAAGCTGGAGAATTTACATACCAACTCTTCCCTCCTCAGCTGAGGGTTGCCCTGGAGTTTTTAAATCCCTCAAATTTCAGGGTTGAGCTGCCTTGAACACTGGCTGAGCAAGCTCTCACTGCACGGAGAAAAAGCTCTCAGGTGCGTGAAGTGAGAACCTGTCAGCAGGATTGGGGACTGTCCACTGCCCCTGTGGGAAACTGAAAGGTAGGCCAAAGGGGTGGCATGCGACCCCAACATCATCTTCTATGAAGAACACCAAACTTGCACTTCTCGAACCCGGGTATTTACATTCCCAGAAGCACATGGTGGTCATGACAGGAGGGCCCCACAGGCATTATGAGCTTGGAGCATCAGTTTTGTGTGTGTGCATTTTGTGGGGAAGCATGATTTCTATTTTTAGCAAATGGATATTAGAGCTTGGAGTGCAGACTTCACATGAGTTTTTAAAAGACAACGTGAAATGTCAGAAAAATGCCATGCTTGACATTGGCTGCTTTGCGTAACCTCCTGGACCTCCTTCACTCAAGTGGAAAAGATTGACAGAGCTGTGGGCCACTTGGAGCCACTGAAGAGCTTTAAGAAAGTGAGACAGCCAGATTGGTGGCTCCGTGGGGGAAGCCAGCAGCAGGGAGGTTGGGGTGCTTGGGGGATTACTGAGGTCCCAGTGGGCACAGCACATGCCAGGGCACCACAGGCGCAGCAGATGAACAGAAACCCTCGTTCTGGGGTGCAGGGGGGAGGTACCTGAAAACTAATTCTACAATTAATGTTGAATTCGCATTTTGATATCTGCTCTGAACACAGTGCCCCCAAAGAGAACAAGAACTAGGTAAAGGTTTAGCAGGAAAATGTCCTAGACATAGGGAAGGGCTTGGGAAAAAGCCAGGAAGAGAGCATGAGCTTGGTGTGTGGGAGGAAGTGACAGGGCCCACGGGTGAGGGGTGAATGGGGTGGGGAGAAGACGACGTGGCATGTGTCTGGTGGGGTTTTCAGGAGTCAGTCCAGGCAGGCCCCCAGGCCACGGGAAGGACTCTGGTCTGCAGCAAAAAGAGGCTACCGGCAGGTTTTAAATAGAGCAGCTGCAAAATGATATTTGCAATTTTCTAAAAGATCAATTTAGCTGCGATGTGGAGAATAAGGTGGAAGAAGGTCAGGGACAGATGCGGGGAAACTGGTTAGAAGTGAGTTACTAGTCTGGGGAAGGGATGCTGGCAGCTTGGGCTAGGAGAGTAGAAGTAGATAGATGGTAGGTAGATAGATGGGAGAGAGAGAGAGAGAGAGAATAGATAGATAGATGATGGTAGATAGATGGTAGATAGATGGTAGATAGATAGATAGATAGAAGATAATAGATAATAGATAGATACATATAGATGATAGATAAATGGTAGATGATAGAGTGATAGATAAATGATAGATGATATATATATATAGATAGAGAGAGATAATAGATAATAGATAGAGAGTAGATAGATAGATAGATGATAGATAGATAGGTGATGGTAAATAGATATATAGATAATAGATGATGGTAGATAGATGGCAGATAGATATAGATGATAAATGATAGATAGTAGAGATATAGACAGTAGATAGATAATAGATAGATAGATAGATAGATAGATAATAAATAGATGGTAAATAGATATATAAATAATAGATGATGGTACATAGATGGTAGATAGATAGATAGATAGATAGATAATAGATAGATAGATGATGGTAGATAGATAGATATATAGATAATAGATAGATAATAGATCATGGTAAATAGATATATAGATAATAGATGATGGTAGATAGATGGTAGATAGATAAATAGTAGATAGATAATAGATAGATATAAATGATAGATAAGTAGTAGATGATAGATAGATAGATAGATATAGATGATAGATATATAATAGGTGATAGATAGATAGATGATGGTACATAGATGGTAGATAGATAGAAGATAGATAATAGATGATGGTAGATAGATGATTGATAGATATAGTAGACAGATAGATAAATAATAGATAATAGATAGACATAGATGATAGATAAATGGTAGATGATAGATAGATAGATAGATAGATAGATGATAGATGATAGAGAGATAGATAGATAAATGATAGATGATAGATAGATAGATAGATAGATAGATACATATAAATAATCAGGGATCTCCAGAGAAACAGAACTTGTAAGATAGATATAGATATATGTATATGTGAATGTGTATGTATGCATGTATACATTATATATAATATGTTGTATTTTATACATATATAAAAGAGAGAAAGAGAGAGATTTAGTATAGGAATTGTCTCACCCAACTACGGAGATGGAGAGGTCCCACAATGTGCCATCTGCGTGCTAGAGACCCAGGAAAGCCAGTGGTCTAATTTAGTCTGAGTCCAAACACTTGCAAACAGGGGGAGCCAGTGGTATAAATCCCAGTCTGAAAGCAGGAGGAAACGAGATGAGATGTTCAGCTCAACAGTGAGGTAGGAAAAAGAGGGGCAAATACCTCCTTCCTCTGCCTTTTGTTCCATTCAGGCCAGCCATGGATTGGATGATGCCCCCCCCCACCCACATTGGAGAAGGCAACCTACTTTATGAAGTCCACTGATTCAAATGCTAACTTCACACCCAGAAACAACGTGTTCTCTGAGCCAGTCGAGTTGACACACAAAATTCACTGGTGACATTCAAGAGGGAAAGTGAACAGGACCTGGTAATAGAAAAAGAATGAGGGAAGTGGACAGAGTATGTAAAAGGATATAAAGACTGAACCCCTTGTTTCGGGCTTGGGCAACTGGATGTACAGTGATCCCATTGACGAAAACAAAGCTAGTGGAGAAGGATCAGGATGGGAAAAAGAATGAGTTTTCTTTTTCACGTGTTGCACGTGAAGGGCCCATGATACGTGCAAGTGGGATGTGCCGGGTGGGAAAGAAGCCTGGATGGGACAGTCAGAAAGGGGACGAACCAGTAGTACCTGTCTGGGACCCCTGGGGACAAAGGCAAGGGCACTTCAACAAGAAGCGAGTGGTGAATACGGTCATGTGCTGCTAAGAACCAGACAATAGTAAAGACTGACACAGTGTCCCTTAGCAAGAGCTGTCGCAGGAGACTGTGTGTGCAGAGGGAGGCCAGCTTGGAGGGACCGAGGGGCATGTGAGGCAGAAGACCTAGGCACATCTCCTTCTGGACTATTGGCTTTGAAGTGGAGAAGCAGGGCGGTGGGTGTCTGGAGGGACACTCTGTTAGAGCTTCGACTGGGCACTGTCATTTGAGGATGCTGGAGGCTTAGCATGGTGAAATGCTGGTAGGAAATGCCTCCCAGAGAAGAGACAGCAGCAGGTGCACGACAGGTCTGGGGGCATCGGCAAATGATCCCCAAGAAAACGGGAGCAGTGGGATCCGGAGCATGCTGACAAGACCACAGTGGAGAATCCCCACTCTGTGGGATGTTCCGCCCCTCCCTTGTTGTCCCCAGTGCCTTTCTTCTCCCTTCCCTTCGCTCTTTTAAAGTCCTATTTATTCTCGGGCGCCCAGGGGGCTCAATCAGTTGAGCGTCCGATGCTTGACTCAGGTCATGATCCCACAGTTTCATGAGTTCAAATCCCACATTGGGCTCTACGCTGGCATCACAGAGGCTGCTTGGGATTCTCTCTCTCTCCCTCTCTCTCTGCCCCTCCCCAACTCGCACTGTCCCTGTCCCTCTCAAAATAAATATACAACTTTAAGGTTCTACTTATCCTTCATTACCCAGATGAAGTCAACACCCCTTTTTCCTTCTTAGCCAAACCAAGCCTCCGTGTTCCTTGTCCCCCCCCCGAATGTGCAGTCTTTGTAGCACTCACTGCTCACACCAAATGATGACCCGTGTCCTCTAGATGTGCCATCTAGTCAATCAAGGTGACATCTTCTTTCTTTTAATGCGCCTCCCTCAGCACCAGCGCTGGCCTGACGTGAAAGAGAAAAGGGCTTTTACTACAAAGTTATCTCTATCAGGAGTCAGGGTGAGGACAGAGACCTTCCAGCAGCCCTGTGCTCACAGGACTTCAACCCTTGAGTGAACGCTCAGAGACAGACAGATGTCCTGCTAACGAGGTTCACATTTCTCCCGAGGATGGCAGGTCTGAGCTACTGGCAATTAACAAAAGATGCAAAATGAGAGTGTAGGAGGGTGGATGTAGGAGAGCCTGGGGTGTTGACAGCATCCCTGGTTCCTGTGTGTCCTGTCCTCCTGTCCTCCCTGTCCTCATCAGACGTGTCAAACTAAGAGAGGAGAGAATCTCAGAAGCAATTAGAAGGTGCTAAGAACTGATGAGATGTGAACACCACGGAGTGGGCATGTCCACCCCGAGCAGGAATTAATCAGTTGCTCAGTAAAAATAGCAGGGGAGAGGACTGGCAGGACTGCCCAGAGCCCTGGGGTGGGGGGCCAGCCCCAGCGATGTGGACACAGGCATGTCACACTTTCAAGTGACTTGTTTATCACATCTGTCTTCAGAAGGCTGGGGGATGGTTAGGATAGCGAGTTAATTTTCAAAAGTTAATGTATGTAAAGTGCTTCGAACAGTGCCTGAAATACAGTACACCTACGTCAAATACAATAAAACAATATCAACAACGATCATTTGGATCCTTGACAAGCAAGAGCTAATGACAAATGAAGCTGGATTTGAGTAATGCATCCACTAGTTGGCCAGAGATAGCTACTAATAAATCATTTAAATTCTGATTTTTGTTTCTTCATTTGAGAAATAAAGATATTCCTGCCTAATGTGCAGGGTTGTTGGGGGGATAGTAGAAGATACAATTGTAGGGTCTAGCCCAGACCATCAGAAATTCACAGTGGAGTGGGGGTGGTCTCCCCAAGGCAAGAACGGAACACCTTTACTCCAGGCATCTTCTCCATAAGTCACTGTGATGGTGAATTTTTGTGACAACTTAGTTGGGCCAAGATGCCCAGATATTCTGCCAAACATTATTTTGGATGTTTCTGTGACAGTATTTTGAATGGGATGAACATTTAAGTTAGTAGACTTTGAGTAAAGCAGATTGCCTTCCATAGTGTGGGTGGGCCTCACCTAGTCAGTTGAACACCTGCCTAGAACAAAAGATTGACCTCCCCTGAGCATGAAAGAATTCTGCAGCAAACGGTCTTACAGATTTGAACTGCGACACTAGCTCCCTCTTAAGTGTCCAGCCTGCTAACCTATTCTGTAGGTTTTGGACTGCCAATCACCAATCATATAATTACATGAGTCAATTCTTTTTATATATGTAGTACTTATCCTCTCATCTCTGTTTCTCTGGAGAACTCTCACCAGTGAAGACACAAAACTCCCTCTGATTGTCAGCATGATGCAAAATGAGGCAACATACCCACCCAACACTGAAAACCCAGCTAAAACATCTGGCTTGATGGCTAAGGAGAAGAAAATGAGATGATCACATATCTAGAATCTGCAGTTCTGGTCTGCATGACAGAACTTCTATTCTGATCATAATTGAACCCACACTGATGATCACACTGGCAAACCTCTAAGCACTCTGATTCCAGGAGGGGAAGGCCTGGAGAGACACCTGGGAGGGCCAAGTGTCCAGAGAATGTGGTTCTTCCTAAAGTGTATGGAGTCCTCGTTATTTACCAGATACTGTGCTAGAGTATCTACAACAACAATAATGAATTTAACTGAACCTAAAATACAATCTACTGTTGGGCATACCATATGTTATATACCAAGAAGACAGAAAAAAAATCTTCAGATTTCAGAGATGTGTCTCAGAATGAATAAAACAGGATAAGGATGGTAATAATAAGACTTCTAGAATTTATTATGGGTAGGTATTTTCTGGGCACTTTTCGTACATTCATTCAATACTCACTGCAAGTCTATGAGATAGAGTCTGTTATCATCCTATTTTATGGATGAGGACACTGAGACTCAGACAGGCAAAGTTCCCTGGTCAGGGTCACACAGCTCCGTCTGTAAGTGGCAGAGCTGGGATCTGAGCCAGGCACCCTGGCTCCAGAGTCTGTGCTCTCACCAGGAGACTGCTTACCCCAAATCTGTCTTCTTGTCCAGGGTCCTGCTGAGCGGGCCCCAGCCCATTCCAGAAAGTTCCATGGCTGTCAATCAGCTTGGCTGTAGGTGACCACTTGTAAGTGTACCATTAGCTTTTTGGAGAAGTTCAAATAAAATGCATCTAGAGCAGTTCATGACTCCCTCATGAAGTCATTTTGTCAGGTGGCAAATCTGGGGAGAGGCCAGGACTCAAGGAGCCCTGTGTTGTTATCTGGATTTATTGAGAGGACATCACATTACTTCATGTGCCCGCAGCCACCCCGCTCACAAATCCCTCCATAAATAATTATCATGCCAACCAGGCACAAGGCATTGCTGAGGACCAAAGATCCAGACGGAGTGGAACCGAGAGCCTCTTCCCCTGCAGCCTCCATGGGCTAACTTAACCCAAACTAAACTAAACACCTACAACCCAGGCGAAAGTGGAAGCAGAATGTAAGCAAGCACCCTTCACCCGTTGGGATGAACACTGGGCGTTGTACGGAAACCAATTTGACAATAAATTATATATAAAAATAAAAATAATAAAAACCAAATATGGAAGCGCCCTGAAGGGTAATTTCTGAGATGGTTTATCCTTCTCTGCTAGTCTCTCCCCTAGGTGTTCCTGGCATCCTGGGGGCACAGCACCTCTGCCGAGAGATGAGGCTGCCACTCCGGTTCCCATGGAAACCGAACTGGGACAGGAGGAACAAAAGGTTCTTCAAGGTCATCAGAGCAAAGGAGAGCGGAGACAGAGATGGCAAATAACGGGGCTCTGCCTCCCCTTCTCGTTGCCACAGCACGTGGCCTCCAGCAGCCTGACCAGCCCAGCCCCCACGCCGCGAGGTCTGTGCCCTCCCCACGCCCCCGGGGGACAGACCGGGGTGCGCCCGGCTCCTCGGCCTCCAAGGCCCCAGCCCTGCAGTCCGGCGCCCAGGAGACACGAATAAGGGGAAAGCCCGGTGTGCCCTTCCCCTGCTCGGAGCCGCAAAGCTTCCAAGTGCCTTGTGTCCTCCCCTGCCTGGGGAAAAGGCCTCCTGGAGTCAAGGACTGCTGCTCTGCGGGCCACCTGATCGCCAGCCGAGCTGTGACAGAGACCCGGCTCTGGGGACAGATGCAGAGCCCTTACCCCCCCCCCCCGCCCACGTTCTCCTGGGGGGCCCTCTCCCCATCGCCGCTCTCCCCTGCACGTCAGTCCGTCTGCTGCGTAGCTTCCCCCCCCCCCCCCCCCCGGGTAGCTCTTCCTTGCTCCGTGCCCAGCCATGAACTTCTTCCTTCCAAAAGCCCAGGCGGCTTCTCAAGAAAAGACCTTTGCACCTTGCAGCCACCCAGGTCTGAGAGGCAGGCCGGCCCTTCCCTTGGAGCTGTTTATCCGGCCTGCCCTCTCTAGTCGCCAGAGCTGGAAACGGGTCACCCAAACCTCGAGGACCAGCGCCTGAGTCACAGCGAGGCTGGGAGTCCAGCTACGGGATTCAGGAACAGACCAACTTCCATGAGAACAAAGCCTCCTGCGAAGCTGGCGGGGACGAGTCGTCACAGTCTCTTCCGGTTTGATTAAGACCCACGACGCGAGGGGCTTTCGTCCAGCCGGCAGGGGCACCTGGGGCCCTGCTCCTTCTGAGGTGTCCCCGCAGGGCTCTGGGTGTCCCGCCAGCCCAGGCCCTGCCTTCTGGACCCACTGTCGGAAGCTGGAGCACCTCTGAGCTCACGGCTGCAGAGAGGCTGTCTGCGGAAAACGGGGAACCGGCTTGTTATTAGGGCCAGTGCTCAAGAGAATTAAAAAAAAAAAGTGCAGGATAGAAAACAAAAGTGGTAGCAGCAGCAGAACTGGAATAATAATAATAATAATAATAATAATATAAATTATAATAAATTATTATATAATAAATAATATTATATATAACAAATAATTACAATAAATTATGAAATAATAGATTATTATTATTATTACCAGGATGTATTTATTCCTATTCTAGTTTTCCTGACATCACCAAAGGAGCGGTCTACCAACTCAGAGTGAAATAGTCGGGCTGGGCTATAATCACAACACCTTAGAGATGCTTTTACAAACTCAAACAGAAAGCCCGGGCGGGTGGGGAGGGTTGGGGGGAGGGACATCGTAAGCAACCAGTCATGTGACTCTGGGGAAGGCAACAAGCCCTCTGTTTCCACAACAGTCAAGTGTGGGACACCGAGCTTCTCCGAGGGGTGCGTCTAGCTGTAAGATCTACAGATTCTCGGGGAAAAAAATCATGTTAATGACTACCTTCATTTTCATTTATTCACCAGGGCCCGGACATTGAGCTGGGGGCTGCCTGCCTGACTCTGAACTCCCTGCACATCTGCCCGGAGACTAAGTGCCAGCTGCCCAAATGGAGGCTTTCTCCCCACCCCACCTCCTGGAGGTGAAGGCCTTGGTGGAGCTGGGTACAGAAGAGGCAAGCAGGGGGGCGAAGCAGAGCTGTAGTTCAGGTTCATTGAGCCAGGTCTTCGCCAGCATTTGGCACATGCCCCCACATTTAGCTCCTGTAACAAGCCACCGAGGACATAACGTTATTGTGCCCATTTCACATGCAGGGAAAGTGAGGCTTGGGGAAGTGGCATCTTGTGCCCAGAGTCACAGCTGGGGGTGCGGGTGAAGAGATGATTCTGACGCCAACAGTCTGGCTTCAGAGTCCATACTTGAAAGAGGGACTGGACCCAAGAAGCCCCTGCGAATCTGGAGAAAGTTCACCCAGTTATTAGCCTTGGTCCCAGCTGGAAGAGGGATTTTAATGTAAGACCTATTAGCAAAGGTGGGGGCTGATTTTAGGGGAAGCCACACGGAGGACGCAGTCTCTGGGACTGAGGAGCCAAGGCGAGGGAAAATTACCTGAGCCGGGCAGACAGCGAGATGGAGAGAGAAGTCCACCAGCCAGGAGCTATGGCCTCTAGGGGACACAGCCCACCCAAGCCCACAAGCAGGGAGCCAAGCAAACAACTACCATGATCTCATTCTACCCCTACCTTCTGGCCTCCTGCCGCTCCTCCCGCGGACCAGACCCCGCTGCTGCTGCCCTGTGTGAGGTCACGTCCTTGGGCACTGAGCTGGAAGAAGTCACCAGTCAGGCAGCTTCCCCAAAGCGCTCCTCACGCGGGGGCATCCAGCCCTGCACCTGGCACCCTGCACCAGCGTGGGGTGCTCGCTAGGGGGAGCGGCTGATGTCTCTCCTTTTGGGAGCTCCACGGCAGGCCCAGCAGCAGCAGTGACAGGCGCCACGGGCGAAATTAGGGGAGCCACGTGACAAGGAAGGGCATGCACAGTCCAAACTGTGCAAATCATTTGCTTGAAGACAGTCCCCCTGTCCCTAACACCAGGGCTGAAAACACTCCTTGAAGTCCAATAGCGCAGCAGCGCTCCCGGCCCTGCTTGTGCCTGCGTCCCCTGACCTCCAGAGGGCGCCCAGGAGCAAGCAGCGCTTCGCAGGCAGAGAGAAGAGTCCACCGAAGGCCCGCGGGTTGGACAAAAGCAGCTTCCAGCACGGAAGCTGAAACCAGTAGAATCAGACACCTGGGGTTCAAAAGAACATAGAGGTCATCACCTCCAACCCTCCCTGTTTCCCGTCAAATATGTCAATTCAGCCAATTTGGCGAACACTGCAAGTACTATGCATCTATTATTTCTTAAAATCCTTCCTGCAGTCTTCTGAAGTTCTTCCCCAGTTGTCTCAAGGAATAACCAAACTCACCAGGAGCTTATGCAATTCCACACGTCAGGAAAATGTGAGAGAGCAGGTGTTCGATGCTAGCACTGAGCTCTTTCCTCGAGGGTGCCTCTCCCTCCTGTTTTGGGGGGAGGTACAGCAGCTCTCAACAGTCCCTACATCCTGGGACTTCTGGAGCTCGGCAACCATAAGAAATTCACGTTCCAAAGAGGGCCAGGCCAGTGGCACCTGCCGCCAGGGCCTCACTCCCTGCCGAGGGTGGTGCAGCCACCCCCCCTCCCTGGGTCCACACAGAAGGCCCAGACTGGCCCACCATGATCTGCAGGATAGCAGCTGGGGAGCTAAGATTTTGAGCTGGTGCCTCCATCCCTAGCTTCCGACCACCGAGAACAAGAGTCTCCAGCGTTCATTTTGATTTGTCTGGTTCTCCTCCCGACATTTTGTCAGGTTTCAGCCCGCCAAGACGACCTGGCTCAAGGACCACCACCACCCCCCTCCCCGCTGATGTGCTTCTTCAGCATCTGGACCCAACTTAGAGGATTCACTTTCCTATCCTGAACTGTCCAGTTCCCTAAGGGGTCCTGCCACAACCCATCCTGCTTCAAGAGGGACAATGAGTCAGACACCCAGGGTAACATTTCGGACACATGATGCCTCGGTGCAGAGGAAAAACAGCTGCTTCTTTTCAGCCATTGGGCTGTTCCTACCGAGAGCTGGGTGCACAGGTGGTGTTTCCAGCACCTACTCTCACGTACAAATTATAGCTCTTGTGTCAAAACAAGCTTTATTCTTCTATTTCCTGTTTGAAAAGTGAGATTACAGTTCAGAAGGAGGGGTCCCTGCTGTGCTGGCGGTGGGATTGGGCCACACTGGTTTTCCAGGAGATTTGCAGAGGCGCCACCTCCGCTTGTCATGTGTAATTTATCAGGGTGCTCCTCCTCCCCTGTTCTGGACCTGCCCAGAGGATCCTCAAACATCTGGAGGGCAGTGAAATGATACCCATTTGCCATCCCTGGTCTATTATCATAACGAACCTCGGAGCCTTCTGGAAGGGAACTCATGCTTAACAGGGTGCAAGGGCTACATTTTGGTTAAGAACCTGAGCTGGTGTTGGAGGGAGACGTGACCCTGCTCCCAGGGCCAGGGAGAGCAAGCTGCTTAGGGTCCCCAGTCTCTGCTGCAGACATCAGCCCCTGCCTCAGGCAGAAGCAGCCCTGGACAGGGTGTCAGTGGACACCAGCACCTGCTCGGGCAACAATGGCGGCCACCTTCGGCGTGTTTGCACTGGGGCCCTACACAGCAGGCCTTTGGAGCTTTGGCACAGCCCTTGTTGGGCACTTGCCGAAGTGAGGGTGCCTCTGGTGGGTGTGGCATTGGCAGCATCAGAAGATTCATCTACAATGAACTACAGCAAGAGAGGAGGGAAGTAGTGGAAAGAATCACCTCTTATGAAGCCCCTGATCTCATCCTAGAGACTCCAAAGACTACTGGGGAGAAATGTGAAAGAACGGCATTCTCAAAAGGAAGGAGGTGGAGCCAGGAGGGGGCGTGGCTAGAAGAGGTGGAGCTAGGAGGGGTGGGGCTAGAAGAGGTGGAACTAGGTGGGTGGGGCTAGAAGAGGTGGAGCTGGGAGGAGTGGGGCTAGAAGAGGTAGAACTAGGAGGGTGGGGCTAGAAGAGGTGGGGCTGGGAGGTGTGGGGCTAGAAGAGGTGGAGCTAGGAGGGGTGGGGTTGGGGGCGGGACTAAGAGGGTGGGGTTGGGGCGGGGCTAGGAGGGGCAAGCCTAGGAGGAAAGGCAGGAAGTAGGGTGGAAAGGTCTGTAGGGAGGGGAGATGGAGGAGGGCAGGTGACAAAAGGAGCTGCTCCCTCACATCCATTTTGGTTCAGGGAAGTGAAGTTCTTTGCTTAACTAGCATTTGTTCTTGGGAGGATGAAAAGCTCAATATCTGCCCTTCTCTCTACTCAATGGCTCCTTGGGAAAGTTCATGGTCTTCTCCCCCTATGTGCCTTCAGGAAAACAATTCTTTCTGCCTGCACTGCCTTTCCTGTCTTTCCTCCAGCCAATTTCCATGACGGAATGGAAAGTATTTCAAGGACAACTCCGCTAACCACCCACCGACGTGGGCGAATGCCTCTCTCAGGGCCACCTTGCTTCTGGATTCCAAAAGGTCATTCACACTGTAGTTTAAGTTCGTGGATCCCTGGTGGGTACAGTTATCAATTTCTTGCTTCTCAATGCACCTTTCAATGCCTTACTTCCAGATAATGACACTGGACTCTGTGAACGTTTCTCCTTTGCCATCTGGCACGATGTTAAGCTTGTGTGGAGGGTATGGAAGAGACGCTGCAGGAGGAAGGGCCTCTCTCCCTGGTCTGTGCTTTTGTTTCTGCTTCCCCGTGGCTGCCTGGAGCACGTGTGCTGAACCCCCAGTAGTGCTTACCCTCCAGCACGTGTTGTTGCCAGTCCCAGCCTGGATTCCTGGCCCGCTGGCACCCCAGGAAGGTCTGCTGGTCCTGGCCCAGGATTCCCTGTCCACTGGCCTTGGCCTACTTGTGACCCAGCGGGAAGCTTACAGCAGGCCCGTCCGCATCTGAGTTTCTTTGCTCTCCAGCCATAGTCTCCACTTGTAGACCCACTGGGGCCCATAGCAGCCCAGTCAGCCCCCTCCCCATCCAGCGGGCCCCCTGGGACTAATTTACCACAGCCTTGGGATGTCCTTGAGAGTTGTTTTATTCTCTGAGTGTTTAATCTCCTAGAAATACTTAATACTATTTTAAATTAAACTGTCCCTGTAAAAACATGTGAGGTTTCTGCTTCTGATGGAACCCCAACTGGTATACCTCCAGTAGTTTTGCCCCAAAAGTAGAGCGGAGAGGAGGAGGCGGGGCCGTTCCTGTAATATGACCAGACCCCCTCACCCCAGAAGATGTGTGAAACAGAAGCCCTGCCTGCCTCTCTTCCAGATTCAGGTGGACCTGCACACATCCCTCTGCCGCACACTTCTCCCAGATCGGTAGCTGTTTACTGTCTGGGACCCCATGAGACTGTGGACACCTCTGTGCCTCAAAGTGTGGACCCCGGACCACCAGCAGCAGCAGCACCTGAGAACGGGTTGGAAATGCAAATTCTTGAGCCCCATCCCAGATCCATTAAATCAGAAACTCAGCATTCTATGTGGTCCCAATCCCTTCGGGGGAGTCTCATATATGCAAAGGTTCGAGAACCATTGATGAGGGGTAAAGTAACTTAACTTCTCCGAGCCTCATCTGCAAACGGTAGTACTTATTTATATCTTCCTCACGTTAATTGTTGTGAGTATTTGATAAGACAGCACAAAGAGTGAAATAATGGTGGCTAGGGACAGATCTATTGATACAGAAATATAGTTATAATAAAAAGCATCAGGGCTACTCCGTTCCCTTCTCTTCTCTCCTCTCCTTCCTAGAATTTGGGGGAACCATGGAACTAGCCTCCTGCACACTGCCCCCACTGGCTGGGGGTGCTAAATGTGCCAGGGTGACCAGGGTAGGTGACCAGGGTTCAGTGTCTCCAGAAATGACTTACAGGCTCTGGAACTCTCCCTAGAGGTGCCTGTGGGCCCTTCACCGAAATGGCCGAGTTGAAGCCTGTTGTTGGCAAGCTGGCAGTGGTGGGGTCTGGCTTAGGCACGCAGGTCCCCCAGTCACAGTACTGTGGGGTGGGAGCAATGGTGGGTGAACAGGGAAAAGCGTGTTCATTGGCAGGAGGTCTGAAGCCTCGGTCATTCCAGACCATCTGGGCCAGGTTTTCCTGATGCACACATGGTCTTCACGGGTATAATGGAAGTTTCTGGAGTTTCTCCAGAAACTTGATTTTAGCCTTCCTCCGTCTTCTTCCTTAGCTCGAGGGACAAGACGGCACTCCAAAAACTTAAGGCTCATGAAGGCACATGAAGACTAGGCAAGGCAGGTTTCCAATCAGCCTCTGGAATGTGCCTTTAACATATTTACTTGGCCAGTTGGATTTCCAAACTTTTCATGCTCTGCCTTAAACTCTGGCCTTCTTTGGGAGCTGATACCCACCTCTGGCACCCACCATGGGGTTGGTCTCACCCCAATCACCAGGCCTGGCCAAGAGCCACAACTCCCATCCCAGGTAAAATGAAACATGGAAAGATGGCACAATTAAAGGTGAAAAGAGTGTTCTCTGAGAATGGGCTGCCTTGCGTTCATCTGAAGTTTGGGTCGCCTTGAATGGACTTAATGGTTACTGGTGAGTGTCCAGCTTCTACCTGGAAGGGAGATAGGTCTGATTTTGAAGGAAGCGTTATGCACTAAAGATATTACCACAGGCAGAATTTGAATCTTTACCCCTATTCCACATTTCCAACTTTCAAATATACACCTCTTTTTCATACCTCCAAGTTCTCTGGAAGAATCTAGAGCTCTTTATTCCCAGGACTGGATAAATTTTCACTGGCTGCATTTTTATTTTCGAGAAAAGGAAATCTGATGTGATCAATGCTCCCTGAATAGGATTCCTGGGGCTCTTAATTAAGCCAGATAAGGTATCTCACACTGAGAAACACTCCCATTTGCTTCTTGAAAACTCATTTGTATTCTCTAAAAGATGTAATTTGTGTTTCCTTATCTCATTCCCGAATCAAAAGTTACAATTTTGCAAAGAATAATTTTTGCCCAAATATATTTTCTTTCTAGTATTCCAAAGAGTCCGTGATGGCAAGGCGTGTAGAGCTCTGTCCTTGAGTGGCTCTGACTCTGTCCTTCCTCCGGCAGTCCAGGAGCAACAAGTGTCCACTGTCTTCCCAGGCTTCCAGCCTCCACCCAACAGTCTACCTCCCAAGACCCCTCCCCTAAAATAAGGGAAGAGAAATTAGTCTCATTTTACAGTGAGCAGTTACTGTGGCTTAAAGATTGTTAGCCATGCATGGTACCTCTCTTAAATTTTGTCCTCCCATGAAATAAGCACACTTTTACCTCTGTCTCCTTAGACGGACTCCACCGACCCTTGTTCCCTGCTCCCAGGTCTCCTGCCTGGCCATAGACCAGCTGTTGATCATCAGTTGGGCAAGTGAACTCAGCCCTGGCTTTGTAGATGTGGACACTCTTGGTCCAAGAGCGGTGTCTTGCTTCCTTCTCTTTATCCTATGCTCAGCCATGTTTAGCATTCCAGTTTTTATAAGATGACCATGAACTCAAGGGTATTGGGCATAGTCTGAGCTATTAACAAGATGGCGTTTTTCTCACTTCTGTTATAGTCTGGGGGTAGACCTCCTTCAGGGAGATCTTCGAAGTAAACATGAGTGAGTGGCAGGTCAAGATGCAGGCATTCCCAGGCTCCTGGTCCTTGGCCTGCGTGCTGGATTTTAGGACACGAAGGGGGGAATAGACAGAGATGAGGTTAGAGAGGTGAGTACATGCCGAAAACCATGGGCATGTGTGCTATCCCCAGGGCGCCGAATTGTCCTGCAGTGCAGTCCTTCTCAGAATGGGATCCAGCTGCCCATGTCAGAGCTTTGACACGTTTCTTAAAAATGCTGATGCCTGGGGTGCTTGGGTGGCTCAGTTAGTTAAATGTCCGACTCTTGATTTCAGCTCAGGTCATGATCTCACAGTTGTGAGATCAAGCCCCACATCGGGCTCCATGATGAGCATGGGGCCAGCTTGGGATCCTCTCTCTCCTTCTCGCTCTGCCCCTCTCTTCCACTCACACACTCTCTCTCAAAATAAATAAATTAACATTTGAAAAACAATGTTGATTTTTGAGCTCCATTCCCAGATCTACTGAATCAGAATTTTTGTAGCCCAGGACCCCACAGATTTACAAGATGCCTGGGTAATGCTTATGCACCCTTTAGTTGGAAAATACTGGCACCATTGACTGAGAGGTTAATTCAAGAACCTAAGCAGAGATATAGCATAATTATATTGGTCACTTTGGTTGCACTTTATCGTTAGTTGCTTTAGACATATTGAGGTTGAGGCGTCTCTGGGATATCCAGATGGGAGCTGTCCAGGAGGAAGTCGGATCGATCTTCAGAACTGAGGACAAATTCTGTGCAAAAGATACAAAGTGGTAGGGAAGGAAATCCTTAACATGGATGTGATTTCAAAAAGAAATGGGAGAGCAAAGAAAAAGCCCTTAGGTCTTAAGAATACCAACATTAGGGGCACCTAAGTGGCTCAGTCTGTTGAGTGTCTGGCTTTGCATTTCAGCTCAGGTCATGCATGGACTCACAGTTTGTGGGTTCAAGCCTTGCATCGGGCTCTGCACTGGCAGGACAGAACTGCTTGGGATGATTCTCTCTCTCCCTCTCTCTCTGCCCCTCTCCCACTTGTGTGTGCATACGTGCTCTCTCTCTCAAAATAAATAAATAAACGTTATTTAAAAAAAGAAAAGAAGAATACAAACATTAAAAGGCTATGAAGAAGAAAAGTTGTCCAATGAATGGGGCTTTTTATTAGAGAAAGTATATTTTTACTGTTTCAGGTCAATTTAAAATTTAACAAGACAGAATGTTCTCGTGGGTAGTAATTGGAAAATACAGTGCTATTCAAGTTCTCTCCCAGGCTTTTAAGAAATGTACTTGATAATCAAGATTATAGTAATGCAATAGCCAAAGTCAAAAGTTTGATTTAGAGGCAAAGAGGAGAGAGGATTGAGTTGGGTAGGAGAACAGCTATATTATCAATGAGAGTGTAAGTAATGAGGACATAAGCGAACCGTCTTTACTGAGGCTCCGGTCCCTGCACAATGAGGAAGTAAATATTCTTTCAGTAAAATTGCCTCCAGTAAGAAAAGTCGCTAGCCAATTCTTTCAGGTGTGAGGATAAGAAAAATCAAAAAGATATTCTGGAAGGACAAAGTTAAAACTGCTTTTGTACCACACACATTTGAGCGGGGACAGGAAAGATATTTGTTTAAAAGTTTCTTGGCTGGGAACAAAATGGATTTTCCCTTTTCCCTCTTGATTGTGGATGTTGTTCCTAATAATTCACAAAGTATTTTCTAAGTTATTCTTCAATTCCCCCAAGTAGATGTTTAACCATGATTGCACCTGAAGAAAAAAAAAAAAAAGAATTTACATTGAGTATTTTCTCAGGCCCTACTACTTGTTCTAAGTGCAAGATTGATTTCAGCTCCTTTGTTCTGCACAAACATGTTACAAAGTAGGTGCCCTCATCCTTATTTTACAGAAGAGTAAAGAGAGGGGGATGGAGGTTAAATGACCCCATCAAGGTTACCCAACTCGTAAGAATTCATGCCCCCGCAGTCTAACTCCTGCCCCCGCAGTCTAACTCCTGCATCTGCCCCCTTGCCTATTCTTTTATACTACTTTTTAGTGTATAAGTTTTAGGGGTTATTAACAAATGAAGCTTTTTAGATTACACAGGTATTTTTGAATTTCTCAGGGGAAGCCAAAAGTAGTCAACAACTATGAACTGCCATGAGGATTTATGATAAATGATCAGTGAAGCAGAATAATTCATAAATGTTCATTCTTGGAATTAGGTTCTGTAATATATGTACATTTCATTATAAGATCTTATGCATATTTATCACTTTAGATGGTTTTCACCTGTCTGGTTTTAGCTAGATTATACATTCTCCAAGGCTGAGAAGTGCATACTCCCAATGTTTGGGGCCCTAGCATAGGAAAACAGGGAAAGTCCAATGATGCATTTTAAATGAATGAGTCAGGTAATGATGGGGAGCTCAGAAGAGCTTCTTTAAGTCACAAAAATATTTTCCGGTTATTTTCCAAATTTCCTGAGATGGGAAATCTAAATCCAAAATACATTTTAGGGTTTGGTATGTATTTCTTTTTTAGGAGATATTTTAAATATAGTTTTATAAGTTCCAGAGAAACATATCTATATAGACGTGATTCGTTTTGAAAGGATCTTATGGGTTCCACAGCATTAAGAGCTTTTTTTTTTTTAATTAAAGAAAAGAACAAAATATCTTGGCCAAGCCAATCTCTGAAACAAAGGGCTTCAAATGGAGGCTGACTGTGGTCCAAAATTAGCCCGCACTCTTATGCTACCGTATTATGTTCCTCTCTCTCTCTTTCTCTCTCTCTCCAAAGTTATTCTCAGATACAACTCCTGCTACTGGACAATGCCTGATATTAAATGTTAAAGAGTAACATGGTGGGCAGAGCCCCTCTGCTGAAGAGGACTTCTTGCTCTCGGTGATGGGAGTGCAGTAATTTAGAACAACCTTCCTCGGGGCACCTGGGTGGCTCAGTCAGTTGGGCATCCGACTTCTGCTCAGGTCATGATCTCGCTGTCCGTGAGTTCGAGCCCCGCATCCGGCTCTGTGCTAACAGCTCAGAGCCTGGAGCTTGCTTTGGATCCTGTGTCTCCCTCTTTCTCTGCCCCTTCCCTGCTCACATTCTCTCTCGCTCTCTCTCTCTCTCTCTCTCTCTCTCCTCAAAAATAATAAGCATTAAAAAAAAAAGAACAACTTCCTGCTGAGAACAAATATTAAAAGTATATAAGATCTTTTAAAAACTTCTCTTGAAGGCATTGTTATGTCTTGATAGTGAACTAACAAGGTCATAAAGAATTACGGGAACGATCTAGAAGACAGACCAGAGGCCCAGAGAGGTAAGCCCAGTAGCTGGGCCATCCCTCCTCTGGGAGTGTGTGTTGACCCTAGAGAAGCCGGCTGAAAGGCTGAGCGGCACATTTGTAGGGCGTGGTGTGGGAGAGGAGTGCAGAGCTCACTAACATAGCAGTGAGCTGGTGTACAGGGGTGGCCTGATGAACCCACTTCCTTTTGGGTTGGGGTCACAGAAAGGCTGTACCCTAAAACTGAACAGCTGCAAATTGCTCTCAAGGAGGCTGCAATTCAGCTCGAAGCTCTCTCAGTGTCGAACCGGATCAGGTAACTCCAAGTGCTGGCAATCCTACATGCACAGCAGAAGCAAGCATATGTCCTATATGTTATTCTAGTCCTCAAATTCTTTCAGCAAACAATTTTTCAAAACTAATGTTCAGCACACAATAAGAAATAACAAGCACACAAGAAGAAAAGAAACTAAAAGAAAAAGTAGGCAACAGAAACAGACTTCCAGAGATTACAGAACAGTTACTGCACATGAACTTTAAAATATTGATGCATGTGGGGCACCTGGGTGGCTCAGTCAGTTAAGCCTCCGACTTCAGCTCAGGTCATGGTCTCAGGGTGTGTGAGTTCAAGCTCCGCATCAGGCTCTGTGCTGACAGAGCCTGGAGCCTGCTTTGGTTTTTGTGTCTCCCTCTCTCTCTGCCCCTCCCCTGCTCGCACACTCTCTCTCTCTCTCTCAAAAAGAAATAAACATTAAAAAAAATTTAAAACATTGATGCATGTATGTTTAAGATGACCAAAACCAATATGGAGAATTTTGGCAGAGGAGAACTATTTTTTAAAAAAGAATATTCCAGAACTGAAAAGTACAAAAGCCTGTTTTTAAAACTCAATGGATGTGATTAATAGTAGATTAAATTAGGGGCACCTGGGTGGCTCAGTTGGTGAGCCTCCAACTCTTGATTTTGGCTCAGGTCAGGATCTCACAGTTCATGAGTTAGAGTTCAACGTTGGGCTCTGGGCTGACAGTGTGGTGCCTGCTTGGGATTCTCTCTCTCCCTCTCTATCTCTCTGTCTCTCTCAAAATAAGTAAGTAAACTTAAAAAAAAATAATAAATAATAGGGGCGCCTGGGTGGCTCAGTCAGTTAGTGTCTGACTTCAGCTCAGGTCATGATCTCACAGTCCATGAGTTCGAGCCCCGTGTCAGGCTCTGTGCTGACAGCTTGGAGCTTGGAGCCCGGAGCCTGCTTTGGATTCTGTGTCTCCCTCTCTGTCTGCCCCTCCCCTGCTCATGCTCTGTCTCTCTCTGTGTCAAAAATAAAAATAAAAACATTTTTAAAAAATTAAAAAAAATAATAATAAATAATAGATTAAATTAATCTGTAAAGGTAATTATTGAATTTATGAACTGGTGAAAATGTCCAGAATGAAGCATGGAGAGACAAAATGATGGAAAACAGGAGAGTAAGAAACAGAAGGTCTGACATACATACACTTGGCATGTCAAGAGAGCTGAGTGAAAATCAGGCAGACAATATTTAGAAATAAAACAGCTGAGAACTTTACAAAAATGCTGAAAAATATTAAGCCCTAGATTTAAAACGTCCTACACCCATAAGCCAAATGCATTAAGAAATATTTGTGTTATATGCACTTTATATTTTTGTATATGTGTGTGTTTCTATCTACACACACATCACGTCCACACCTAAGCACACTATAGTGGAAATACTTACAAAATAAATAAAGACAAAATGCAGATTTTTTTTGAGAGAGAGAGAGCTTGCACAAGCATGGTGGGGGAGGGGCAGAGGGAGAGCTTGAGAGAGAGAGAGAAAGAGAAAGAGAGAGAGAGAGAGAGAGAGAGAGAGAGAGAGAGAGAGAGAGAGAGAATCTTAAGCAGGCTCTACGTCCAGCACAGATCTCACAACCTCGAGATCATGACCTGAGCGAAATCAAGAGTCAAACTCTTACTTAACTGAGTGAGCCACCCACGTGCCCCAAAATGCAGATCTTAAATGCTGTCAGAAGGGGTGAAAAAACAGATTACCTTCTCAGGAGTAGCAATTGAACTTAAAGTGGATTTCTTCATAAAAAACAACAGAGTTAAGTAGTTAATAAAAAGAAAATAAAAGCCAGCCTATATCCAAGGAAAATGTCCTTTAAGAATGCAGGTGAAATGAAAATATTTTGAAATAAAAACTAAGAGAATTAATTAATTAACTAATTAAGAGAATTTATTAATTAATCCAGGCAGAAAAAAGATCCCACATGGAAGTTCAAAGATACAGAAAGAAATGAAGAACAATGAAAATGATAAATTTTGAGTGACTCCAATATCTAAACATTTGATTTATAAAAAATAGGGCATTGATTGACTTTAGGAAAAGGAAACTTCTCAGTAATTGGTGTCAATTAGATATCCACATGGAAAAATAACTAAACTTGATCTCATCTTAAACTACATGGAATAATCAATTCCAGGTAGATTGTAGACCAAAGTGTAAAAGATAAAACAAATGTGGGAATGCAGAGTGGTGCAACCACTGTGGGAAACAGCCAGGAGTTCCTCAAAAAGTTAAAAATAGAACCACCTTACAATCCAGCAATTACACAACTAGGTATTTATCCAAAGGATACTAATTCAAAGGGATACATGCTCCCCGATGTTTATAGCAGCATTATGAACAATAGCCAAATTATGGAAAGAGCCCAAATGTCCAACTGATGACTAGACAAAGAAGATGCGGTGTATATACACAATGGAACATTACTCAGCCATAGAAAAAGAATGAAATCTTGCCATTTGCAATGACACAGATGGAGCTAGAATGTATTATGCCAAGCGACATAAGTCAGTCAGAGAAAGACACATACCATATGATCTCACTCAAATGTGAAATTTAAGAAACAAAACAAATGAACAAAAGGAAAAAGAGAAAGAGAGAGAAAGAGGCAAACCAAAACACAGACTCTTAATTGTAGAGAACAAACTGATGATGACCAGAGGGGAGGTGGGTGAGGAGATGGGTGAAATAAGTGATGGGGACTAAGGAGGGCACTTGTGATGGGCACCGGGTGATGTATGGAAGTGCTGAATCACTAAATTGTACACACGAAACTAATATTTCACCTAAAACTAACATTATGTTAACTAACTGGAATTTATATAAAAACTTTAAAAGAAGAAAAAGAAGGTAAAACAATAACGCTTCTATATTCATGACCTCATGGTAGGGAATGACTTTTTAAATAGGATATGAAATTCACCAAGTAGAAAAAAATGATAAATTGGACTACAGTAGAATGAAGACTTTGCTCATTAAATGGTATCATGAAGAGAGTGAAAAGATGAGCTATGTAACATGGCCCTTGGCCATGATCTAGCTGGGCTTGACCACCTCATCTCCACCCGAACTAGTATGAATAATTAAGGAGACTGCACACGGGTCAATTCTAAAATGTCCTTGCTTTTTCCTTCAGAGATAGGGGAGACCTGAGGCAAATCATGACAAAAAAAAAATAGTGGAAAAAGGAGCCAGGTGTGTTCAGGATTGGGTTAGGAAACCCCAAATTCCTGTCCAAGTGAATGCCCTTGGTACTCTTGAGAAGACAGTGGAATTCTCCAGATGGATATAATAGGTGCCATAAATTGAGCTGAACTCCAGAGACCTCTTGTTCCTCCCCTGATGGCAAGTCTCGAAGACATTTTCCTGGCAACTTTAACTCTCTGCTTCCTTAGCTGTAATGTCTGTGGGTACCGCAACTAAGTGGGTGGGTCTTTATATCAGTTTTCTATGGCTGCTATAACAAATTACCAAAAATTTAGTGGCTTCAAAAACACATAGTTATTGTCTTGCAGTTCTAAAGTTAAGTCCTACATGGGTCTCACTGGACTGAAATCAAGTTGTCAAGCAGGGGGGCGGGTTCCTTTCTGGAGGCTCTAGGGGAGAATCCATTTTCTTGCTGGTTCCAGCTTTTAGAGGGTTCCTGCATCCCTTGGCTCATGGCTCCTCATGACTCCATCGTCAAAGCAGCAATGGTTGGGACACCTGGGTGGCTCAGTTGGTGAAGCATCAGACTTCAGCTCAGGTCATCATCTCACAGTTCGTGAGTTCAAGCCCCGCATCAGGCTCTGTGCTGACAGCACAGAGCTGGAGCCTGCTTCAGATTCTGTGTCTTTCCCCTCTCTCTGCCCCCCACCCAAATAAATAAACATTAAAAAAAATTTAAACAGCAGCAATGGGGAGTGGAGTCCTTGTCACATGACATCCCTCCAACCTGGCTTTCATTGTCACATCTTTGCCCCTGACTCTCTTCTTCTGCCCCCACCTTCCACTTTAATGGTTCTTGTGATTACATTGGGGCCACAGAGAATCTATCTTGAGTTCAGCTGATTTGCAACCTTTAATTCCTCTTTGCCATGTAACCTAACACATTCCCAAGTTCCAGGGAATAGAAAACAGACATCTTTGGGCGGGGAGCATTATTCTTCCAATTGCATTGCTTCACTAGCCAACCAGCCCCACCTCCTCACACAACCGCCAATCAGCGTGTGTGTGCAAGGTGCCTGCGCAGGTTCCATTCAGATTTGCATTGGTAACCGCCCATTGTCAGAAATGTGAGGAAAGTTTCTAACATAAGGGACAGAAATAAAACCAAACAGATGAAAGAAAATTAAGGGGGAAAGAAATGGAGGTGACAGAAGAAAAATAATAAAAACTCATTTAGTAATTTCAGGGAGCTAGGTCCTGCCTGGATCCACTAATAAGAACAAAAAGATATAAATGAGAACAAAGAAAAAGAAAGAACTCTTAGGGGAAAAAATATGGAGGTATAAAAATTCAATGCAAGGATTCTTTTTTTTTAATTTTTTAAGATGTTTTTATTTATTTTTGAGAGACAGACAGAGCATGAGTCGGGGAGGGGCAGAGAGAGAGGGAGCTACAGAATCCCAAGCAGGCTCCAGGCTCTGCGCTGTCAGCACAGAGCCTGACACAGGGCTTGAACTCACAAACTGCAAGATCATGACTTGAGCTGAAGTAGGACACTTAACTGACTGAGCCATCCAGGTGCCCTATAATTTTAGTAAGGATTCATTTTTAAATGAGTAAATGTCCCACAAAGTAAGACAAAATGTCACAGATGGACAATAGGAGAACAAAGATAAGAGAAATCAAATCGAAGACCAATCCAGATGTTCCAATATCCAAATCACAGGTGTTTGGAAAATAGCAGAGAAGAAAATAGAAAATATTTTAGATCCCCAGAACTGAAGACCATATATTTCCTATTTGAAAGGGCCACTGAATGCCTAGCAGAATTAGTTTAAAAAGACACCAAGGTACATCATCATTAAAATTCAGGAAAAAGGGGATCCTAAAATCTTCCAAAGAGGAAAATAGTTCACCTATAAGGATCAAGAAACAGAATGGCATCAGACTTCTCAACAGCTAGACTTACCAAAGACAAAAAAAAAAAAAAAATGATATTCAAAACATAAGGGCAATTGATTTTCAGTCTAGAAGTCCATATTGATCCAAATCATCAAAAAGGGTAATGGTAGAGAAAAAATATTTTTTTCATACATGCAAAGTTACAGAAAATTATTTCCCTTGCACCTTTCTCCATCACAAAGAGGGAATCAAATAAGACAGGAAGGTGGGATTCAGGAAAGAAGGGATTCCCCACAGAGAGAAGTCAAGGGTATTCCCACAGCAGTCACAGCTGTGAAGCAGGCCCAGAGAAACACCTTCTAGGTTTGAGTGGGAATAGGAAGGGCTCCGGGGGATGCCTCTTTATTCCCAACCTCCAAAAAGAACACACAGCAACTGAGAGTATCTGATGTGTCGACCCAAACTGAGAGGAAATTTACAGTTCCACAGCAGAGGCTGAGGGTGGGTTAATCAGTACATAGAAAATATTGGCTATTGGTGAAAGGACTCTGTACATAACTAGAATTAAAAATGTAGATGGAATGTGTACATGTGTGTTGTTGGGGCAGGGGTGGGGCAGTAACCAGGCACGGTACCAGCCAAAGATCACCCTCATACTCCTTAGTGGGAAGTTAATACATGACGTTTAAAATTGAAAAATCAATGGGAATGCAAGCTGGTGCAGCCACTCTGGAAAATAGTATGGAGGTTCCTCAGAAAACTAAAAATAGAACTGCCCTACAACCCAGCAACTGCACTACTAGGTATTTATCCAAGGGATACAGGTGTGCTGTTTCGAAGGGACATATGCATCCCCATGTTTATAGCAGCACTATCAACAATAGCCAAAGTATGGAAAGATCCCAAATGTCCATCGATGGATGAATGGATAAAGAAGATGTGGTATATATATACAATGGAGTATTACTTGGCAATCAAAAAGAATAAAATCTTGCCATTTGCAACTACGTGGATGGAACTGGAGGGTATTACGCTAAGTGAAATTAGTCAAGAGAAAGACAAAAATCATATGACTTCACTCATATGAGGACTTTAAGAGACAAAACAGATGAACATAAGGGAAGGGAAACAAAAATAATGTAAAAACCAGGAGGGGGACAAAACAGAAGAGACTCATAAATATGGAGAACAAACTGAGGGTTACGGGAGGGGTTGTAGGAGGGGGGATGGGCTAAATGGGTAAGGGACACTAGGGAATCTACTCCTGAAATCATTGTTGCACTCTATGCTAACTAATTTGGATGTAAATATTTAAAAATACAATTAAAAAATAAATAAATGTGAAAAAAAGAAAAAGAAAAAAAACCCCCAAAACTATTCACTTAAAAATTTTTTTAAAAATTGAAAAATCAAGAAATAGCACATTATTTAGAAACTGGGTGGTACATAGGAAGAGACACCTAAAAGAGTTGAAAAAGGCAGTAGAACCTGGAAAGTAAATGAGAACTGATGTGTTATTCTAAGGCTTTTGATTTTACTTGCATTTTAAAACTAAATCACTTTTGGGGCGCCTGGGTGGCTTGGTTGGTTAAGCGTCCGACTTTGGCTCAGGTCATAATCTCACAGTCCGTGAGTTCGAGCCCCGCGTCGGGCTCTGTGCTGACAGCTCAGAGCCTGGAACCTGTTTCAGATTCTGTGTCTCCCTCTCTCTCTGCTCCTCCCCTGTTCATGCTCTGTCTCTCTCTGTCTCAAAAATAAATAAACATTAAAAAAAAATTAAAACTAAATCACTTTAAAACTAATCATTGCAGCAAAGTTGTTACAGAGGACAGCTGTTATAGTAAATATTTACAAATTTATATGCTAGCGTGAAAACCTGCAGCTCTAGGGAGGCTTTGGACTAATTCTCACATCCCCCTTGACACATCTCCACCCCTCCCTTCCACAATACCTCACTCTTTTAGGAGCATTTTCTCACATATCACTTTGTCCCTCAACACTTCTGAAGCAGTTACTAGCCCATTTTACAGATAAGGCAATGGAGGCTTCAAACGATGGTATAACTTAGCAAAGTCCCCTGGCCAGTTTCCTCATATGTGCTGTGGAATCAGGTGGGCATAAACAAAGTAGTCACGTTGTTATTCGTCAAGAAGCTGTGACCAAAACCAAAAATTCCTGACACCTAGTCCAGATCCTAATCAACTAGACCATGTTTCCTGTGTCCTGAAGAAATGTTCTGTGAATAAAATGTATCTGTGACCCGACATTAATACCCCTCTTAGAGGCTTTAATGTATTAACGGTATGGTGTGGATCTAGGGAATTCTACAGCAAAAAGCCCAAACAAATCTATTTGATTTATTATTTGACAACCTTGGGATCATGTGACCTTTTGGGGCTGAGGGCTGGGGAGACTCCCATTAACAATGAAGATCCTGATACAAAACTTGGGTGACACTGGCCTGGGGCCCGATTAAGCCCAGATAAGCAGAGGAGTGATGGGCAGGACTGGTAGGTTCTAGAAGGGGAACTGGAGGGATGGTTGCTCTTCAGGAACAAGGGCTCCCAAATTACAGATGACACTGAATCTTCTGGAGAGTTCTTTGTGAAAGTACAAGTTCTCTGGCCATCAGAGAGACACCTAATTGAGTGGCACATAGAAATCTGTATTTAAAAAAAATTTTTTTTAATGTGTATTTATTTTTGAGAGAGAGAGTCAGAGAGTGTCAGCAGTGGAGGGGCAGAGAGAAAGACACAGAATCTTGAAGCAGGCTCTAGGCTCTGAGCTGTTAGCACAGAGCCAGGCATGAGGCTTGAACTCACAAACGGTGAGATCATGACCTGAGCCAAAGTCTGACACTTAACTGACGGAGCCACCCAGGCACCCCATAGAAATCTGTATTTTAAAAAAGCTCTGCAGGGAACGCCTATGTGCATCCAGGTTTGGAAACTCTTGAGATTCAGAAGCTTTGCCTGGATTTAGCAGATGAGCACAGAGAAGCCAGGCTCTATGTGGTTTATGCCATTTCCTGAAAATATTTGAAAATTTCAAATCATAAGATCATCCTTACAAATTATGGAATCCATCATGAAGGCACACTCCCACTCGAGTTCTTTGGGCAGATGACATTTTTATCCAAGTCTTCTGTGGCAAGTTCAAATCTTATCCTTCTTTTTCACTGCTGGCTCCAAACAAGCAGGTCCTCGAATCAACTCCCGGTATTTGCTGCTGGCCGCTGTCCTTACACTGCTCTTGTAAAAGTGGGGCGGAAAGCGATGCGGAAGAAAGCAGCAGCCTATTGAATCACTTTGGTAGGACTGGGGGTCCCTTTCAAGAACTGGCAACACTTGTGAATCAAAAGTGTGCCAATGGCACCATCTGGTGGCCTCTTTAATTTCTGGGCAGTAGGCGTGTCAAGGCTCAACAGCACCGAAAGAGACTCCTTGTGGTTACAAAAGACAGTCGGCTCCTGTGGGGCTAAGCTTGGGCAAAATATCAAAGTTTTCTGAAATTGTTTGCATGACCCCTTTCTTTTTAAACGTCATTCAATCATTTGTTCATTCGACAAACCTATTTGCGTATATACTGTGTGCTAAGTGCTCATGAAGCTTACAAATTAGTGATGAGATAATTAATAGATAAATCATTAACTACAAATAATTTCTTTAAAAAATTTTTTTAATGTTTATTTATTTTTGAGGGAGACAGAGAGAGACAGAGCGTGAGTGGGGGAGGTGCAGAGAGAGAGGGAGACACAGAATCTGAAACAGGCTCCAGGCTCTGAGCTATCGGCACAGAGCCCATCACGGGGCTCAGACCCACCAACTGTGAGATCATGACATGAGCCGGAGTCGGACACTTAACCGAATGAGCCACCCAGGTGACCCACAGATAATTTCTGAGTGATAAGTGCTACTTAGAGAATTAAGAGGGTGATGTGATCAAGTGGCTACCTCACGTTGGGACATTGAGGAAGACCTCTCTGATGACGTGAGATCTCAGTGAAGTGGCCTTCCATTAGAAGAACATTCTAGGTAGAGAGAAGAGCATGTACAAGGAACCTGGGGCAGGAAGGGGCTGGCTACGGGAACTTTAAAAGAGGCCAGTGCCTAATTGTAATGAGAGAGAGAGAGAGAGAGAGAGAGAGAGAGAGAGAGAGAGAGGCAGAAAAGTCAGAACACCAGATTGTATAGGCCAGAACGGATAGGTTGGATCGAGGTGCTATTGGAAGTCTTTGAGGGAGCAGACGCCAAGCAGAGGGAGAGGGGAGAAGAGCAGTCCAGGTAGAGACCAGTGCACTCACTGGGCAGCAGAGCGGGCAGCCCACAAACAACCTCCAGGTGGCACAAATACCACAGAGCCTCAGGGTTGGGAAGGGCTCCAAAGGTGCTCCAATTACTGGCCTAATGTTTCTGTCCCTCCTACAACATCCTTGCTCAATGGTTATCCATTTCCGATTGCTTCTGCCACCTAGGGTCAATCTGAACAAGTGTAAACCCTTTTCTTCTGAGAGGTGTGCCTACACTTAGGTGGACCCTTATGCTTGTAAGTCTCTCCTCTTTCGCCACAATGTTGGGTTGCAGGTTCATTGAACACGTAGCTGAGGACCTCAGGAGGAGCCAAGGCAGGTGATCAGGTACCTTCCTGGACAATGAGGTCTTTGGACAAACGTCACATTGTCTAAAATAGGGGACAAAAGGTGCCCATTTGTGTAAGGTGGAAACATCCCAGAAAGCCAAGGTTACCTTAAAGTGGAAGAGTGATGGTATCAGTACCCTGTCCTGGAATACTCATTTGTTATTAGTGTAGCCAAGGACATTTTGAGTCCAACATTGGGTGCTTTTGCTTAATGCCAAGGAAGGTTTACCTACATGTTTTAGGTTTGACTTTTTAAGTTTATTTATTTATTTAGAGAGAGAAAGAGAGAGAGAGCCCCTCCAACCATGGAGGGGCAGAGTGAGGGAGAGACAGAATCCCAAGCTGGCTCCGGCAATGTCAGAGCAGAGCCCAATGCCCAGACTTGAACTCACAAACTGTGTGACCTGAGCCGAGATCAGGAGTCAGATGCTTAACTGACTGAGTCACCAGGGTGCCCCTGGGTTGTTGTTGTTGTTGTTCTTATTGCTGTTGTTGTTGTTTTAAAGAAAACAACCATAAAAATAAAAAAGTCATGATAGCCTTTGACACCCTGATAATCTTAAGCTCTGGTAGGAAGAGAACCACTTCCCACCATAATCAGTGTCATACACTTGCCAAGTGGCATTGAGAGGACGGCTGAGGGAAGGGGTAGCTTCTATATCAGGAGGGGCCAAGCAACAGTGAAATCTAGAGTCCATGGCAACTACTTTCAGAGAGTTCTTGAGGATTCTGAGGCCCCTAAGTCCCAGTAACCTTATCCTGTAGGATCTAGGAAACAATGAGATGTTTTAGCTGTTCCCTTTAAAACTCATGTAGCTTAGAGAAGGAGGTCATTCAAGGATTAACTCATTTATCTTTCCCTAGATTCTACCACCCCTTGGCACACAGGTTACTACAGAGGCTTGTTGAAAACTGTTCAAGTCTCAATTTTCCCTTCTCTTCCAAGGTTGTCTGGGTTCATTACATCTTCTCGAGCCCGCACCCTGCAGCAGATGTGAGTATGGGAAGACAGCGCCCCTGGACACTCAGAACATCTCCATTCTTCTCCTCCACATAGCTTCCCTTCAAAACTTTCCAAATGATTTTCAAAACTGACCTCCATTAAACGTATTTTCTGATTAGTTCTTGTTCTAGAGTCTAGTCACCCTGGCAGTTTGAGATCATCTAAACCTCCTTGCTTTCCTTTTGGGGCCATCAGCCCACAACAGTAGTGCAAACGTGCGTGTAGCATATGAAAGTCAACCAAACAAGTGATGTTGGGTTCATTCTTGCTGTTGAGGAAAGACAACCTGTTTTATTCCAGTACCCAAACAAAGGGTTTCTGAGCCCCCGCCTTCCGTTACATTACGGTGGAAAACAGAGACCCATCAGTACATCCGTTCAGCAAATAGTGATGCACATATGGCTGTAGTACTGTTTCCAGCACTAGGACGTAATAGTGAACAAGACAAAGTTCTCGTGTTCTTGGTGTTCACAGTCTGGAGGAGGTGCAGCTATCACATAGGTACTACGGGAAAGCAGAATAAGTGGATTGAGATTAATTGGGGATGCTGCGTTACGTAGGGTGGTCAAGGGAAGTCTTTTCCAAGGTGGTGATGAATGGGGCAAGACTTAAAGTGAAGGAACAAGTCACATAAATACCTGGGATCTGAGGGTTGCTGGGGGAACAATGTCAGTCTGAGATGGAAGTGAACCTGGCAAGTTTGTGTTAGGAGGAGGGGGGTCAGCGAAGCCAGTGAGAGAGTAGTGGAGGAAACACAACTGGTGGTCATATCTGACTCTCACACAGCATCCACAGAGCACAACGCTCCCCTTTGCAAGCCTTCCTCCGTTCCTCTGGGACTGGGGCGAGACACTGCATCTCTTTACTTCCAGAAGCTTTTCTCCACTATGATCAGAAACCTGTGGCTGCAGGGCCAATCTTGCTGCCATCTTGGGACCCCCAAAAGTGACGCTTCACCAGGGGACCTGCCAACCCTACACTGCCCCTCAATTTCGTGTGTCCAAAGGACTGTTATTCTTTGAGCAGTATTTCCCATACTAGGACATGGCTGTCTGTCCTTAATGCAAGCGGAAGAATCCGAGAGGGGAGCCAGGTGGTGTGGCAGACACTGTTAAGGCACACCGCTGCCCCGTTGGGCTCTCCATCCAGGTACATGGTAGACTCTCCTGAACTTGCCCCCTTCCCTGTGTTGGGGCAGGGCCTTGAAACTAGCTCTGGCTCACGAGCTCTGAGCAGGAACAACCTGCAGTATTTCTTGGCCACATGCTAACTACTTGTGCAGGAACCTCTGGTGCTCTCTTCGCTGCCATGGTTTCTCTGGAACATGTTTAGATGATGTAGGGAAAGCACGGGGGGAGCCAGCCTCACCCCCAGTGGCTGAGTGGCCACACAGAGGACTGTTACCCAGGAGAATCATCTGGGCCTGCAGCAGATTTTGCTCGAGCAGGACATACACCTGTTTTTGTGTTAAGGTATTGAGATTCTGGTGATGTTATTACAGCATAATCCTCTTCTGTCCTGGAGGGCTTGATTTCCCTGCAAATTCATAGCATGGTGTCTTCACCACTTCTGTATTATGGTGTTCATAATCTTCTTCAAAATGTTTATTTTTGAAAGAGTGCGAGAAGGGGAGGGGCAGGGGGGGCCACAGAGAATCTGAAACGGGCTCCACGCTGACAGCAGAGTCCAGTGTGGGGCTCAAACTCACCAACCACAAGATCACAACCTGAGCTGTAGTTGGACACATAACCGACTGAGCCATCCAGGCATCCCAGGGTGTTCATAATTTTTGAAGATCCTCTTTGGGCAGGTAGCATAGAAGAGTGAGAAAAACTATGGGGCTCCAGTCAGAGAGCTTGAATCCAAATCCCACTTAACCTCAGACGTATGAACTCCAGCACGTCACCTAAACTTTCTGGGCCTCAGTTTCATTATCGGTAAAGTGGCAATAAAATAATGCTACTTCATGTAATTGTTAGGAAGATGGAGCTATAGTAATATGTTTTTAAAAACCTAGAATAGCCTGGTACCTGATGATTGATTAATAAGTTGTTAGTTACTATCGGTACAGTCACTCTCTTCTCTTCTCTGGATAGGCATTTTGCTTTAATAGATTTTGAACCAGGGAAACCGTGTGTTTAAGAATGAGGGAAAGGCCCTTGTTAACTTACCAAGTGTTACTACTCAAAACTGGAGGGACAGTCAAAGCCACCTGTGTTCAGCAACTCTTGTAACATGCCACACCGTTTTCTCCCTACTATTCTTCTGAAGCAGCAATCCAGAGTACCGCTTCTGTTGGTGCCCCGTGTGGATTGATGGGCCCACCAGCAGGTAGGGCAGTACAAGGCGAAGCCTGCAGAAAGGAACTCCGTTGGCAGAGAAGGCACAGCTCACAGCTGTTCCTAGGACCATCTCCCTGAACTGCATAATTATCAGATTTAATGGGATGGCATGGAGATAACAGCTCCGCTCCAGAACGCAGACATTATTCAGTCATCACCAGCACTGTCTATCTACATCAAGAGTTCTGCTGAATAAATGCAAAATATTTTCAAACAAGGGCTTTCTCCACTTCCGTGTCATGCTCCAAGCTTCGCTGTGAAGTTTCATATTAACCACTAAGTTATGTCTCATGTATCTACTTGCTAAAACTCTTCCTGCACAATGTCAACTACGTGAAACCTGATTAAATTCTTAATAACGTAATGATAGAGGCATAATAGAACCCTCTCTTCTTTAACTGCGGCAGGGCCTTCCTTGCCCCATTCAGTCAGTATCCTGGATAACTTCCGCTGGGTGTCTGCTCCCCTGCTAACCCCTCTTGAGACATCCATCATCTAATTCAGTCCTCCCGGCAACCGTAAGCACTATTCCCATTTCAGAGATGAGAAAGCCAGGGCTTAGCAAGAGTTTCAGAAATAGTTTTAGAAGGGCTTAGTAGTTCCGTGAGGGCTTTAGAATTAGTAAGTAGCTGTCAGGGTTCAACTAGACGGCTTCAAAGTCTGCCTTTATTAGAGCATAAACTGATGCTGAGAGTGTCTGGGTCTGAACTGTAGGTTCACCCCTCACTAGCTGTCTGACAGCAGGCAAACAGTTCAACCACGTGTCATGGTTTCACCTAGAAACTGACAGGCCCTGAGGAACAAATGAGCTGATGGGTATAAAACACCTACAACAGTGACTGGCACCGTAGTATAGTCAAGCACGGTGTTCGTTGTCATTAGCTGTTAAAAATTGCTCTTATATTATTGCCCACAATCGATAAAAATACATAAAACTAAAAAACTAAAACAAATAAGCTAATCGTGTGCCACTTGTGCTTGTAAAAGCTTTGGTGAGAAAGGAGAGCACAAGTAACAAGCATTGTTTGTTTTCCAGGAATACAGTGTTTGAAACAATTGCCTGCCTGAACAATAAATATGCATCAACTGTACTTCCTGACCAGCCTAAATGTCTCGCACCTAAAAGAACTATGTATGTAATTGGAATCAATGCTGTAGTGATCGGTATTGTTTTTACCAGTTTTAGAGAATGTTGAACTGTCTTCTATGTTGTCAGCTCAATTGGTCCTAATATCTCTGTGTCGTGGTTATAAATCATTTAATCTAGGCTTAGTATTTAAACACTGGCGACCAAAAAAAAATGATAAATTGTGTTCTAGTAATAGAAAAGTGATAGGTAACCAAAGGAAATGAGAAAAAATGAGAAAAAGTGGTGAAGCTAAATGAAGTAGAAAGTGGTTTTTTCAAAGAAGGCTATTAAATATGCTGTCCAGATCACTACTTAACCACCTGTACCAGAATCACAAGTAGCAGATGCTAATATTGTGGATTCCTGAGTCCAGGCCGGACCTACTGAATTAGACTATGTGGTGATGGCTCAAGAAATTGAATGTTTAACTGGTTTTCCAGATGCTTTTTATACATTGTAAGTTTAAGAATCACTTGCCCAGTTTAAAACATGAACAAGTGGCTGAGGCGCCTGGGTGGCTCAGTCAGTTGAGTGTTTGACATCAGCTCAGGTCATGAGTTCGAGCCCCGCATCGGGCTCTGCACTGACAGCTCAGAGCCTGGAGCCTGCTTCGGATTCTGTGTCTCCCTCTCTCTCTGCTCCTCCCTCACTCATGCCCTGTCTGTCTCTCTCTCTCTCAAAAATAGACATTAAACAAATATAAATAAATAAAAATTAAGCATCACGATTGTGTTTTTAAGATGTACACTCTCAACTGCGTGACAAACATGACCAGCTAAAAGGTCTTACTTCCAGTGCTTGCAGATGCCCAAGGTTTCACTGCGTCGGGGTCAGTATTACATTAAAATGTGCCTTTTCCCATAGAACCACAAGTAATTAAAGTCTCAAACACCACACTAGTGTGTCTGCCACTGATTCTTCAGTGATAAACACACATTTTAAGAAGCACTAGATTTTCATCCGTGTGAAGGAAATTTGGTGATGAAATTATTGGTAAAGAAAGGAGAATCCCAGAAAATTAAGAAGACCCACAGCGAATGCCATACCGGTCTTTTCTTTAATCCCATCAGAGCCATTTCCATGGGAACACGTGTTCAGGTCTGGAATGCTTACCTAGAGCAGACGTTGTACGTTTGCTGACAGCGTGTAGTGCGGTAGGCAGGTATACGGAAAACGGCTGGCTCACCGGGGCCATTGGTACTAAACAGGCAACTTTTTCTACTGCAGGCAAAGAGGGAGAGGCCCTAATAATTTAGGATAAAGAATTATTTGTAATTTATGACTCCCAAAAGGAAAACTAAGCTTTCAAAAGCTGAATATCGTGTTTTTCAACAAACACTGGTTGATAGGGAAATATTTTTGAGAAGAATTCTGGCACAGGCATCCGCTCTCGACCCCCGGTCAGGCAGCCAGGCTAAGTTCAGTACCTGCCTCAGTAGAGTACTTTCTTCATCTGGGTTTGCCACAAACCAGCTTGCCACAGAGTGTAGGAGCTGACTCCTTTCTGGTCATTTCTCTCTGAGAAGTCAACAGGATGTCCAAGATGCTTTGAGGGAATCTTTGGAAATGTGGTGGTTATTTCGAATCCCCTTGTGGAGGGCTCCTGAGCTCAGAAGTCAATTCAGTTTCCTTGAAACTGGCAGCTTGGGAGTCAGGTCACAGCAGATGGTGTGGGCTCCTTGGGGCAGCCCTAGATGGGGCAAGGCAAGTCTGTCTACACCTTCCAGCACAGTGCGACAGGTCTCTGCCTTTCTAAGTGACTGTTTGACCTGGGAAAAACCTTGCCAGGCGGCACACTGTGGCAAGTAGATATAAAAACAGGAGACGTTAAATCTCTTCCCTCAAATATATTCCATTTGGTATCATAATGTGTCATACACTCAGATTTGAATGTTGTTGAATATCCCCAATTACCCCATTCTGTTATAGCCATATTAGGTTGAAAAGGAAACACATACACAAACAAGTCTGTTTTAACCTGAAATAATTTTGTTGATATTTGAATTGCTTTCAGTGGGACATTTGCTTTCAACCACAAGATATCTCCATCTGGATTATCGGAGTACAAAATCTCTTCTCTCCCCCCTCCCCCAACCAAAACAAAGAAACAAACAAAACCCCAAACCCACAACTCAGCTTCAAATAAGTTTTGAAGAAATGAGACTCTAAATATTTACATATGGGTCGAGAAATAAATCACAAAACTATTTACAAAAATACACAAGCTTATATGCATTAACAATTTACACCAGTTCACAAAAATATTAAAACATAAAAAAAAAACACTATATAAATTAAAGTTAAGAACTCAAAAGTATGATCTAAGACTTCCTAGGATGCTTCTCTCATGCAGGTCATGGCTGAAAAAATCAGGTTTTGCTACCTTAGAATCTAAACTGTGAAACAACCATTTTTAGTCTTTGAACGCTAACAGTACTAATCAGAAAAGGAAAAAAGACCCTCTGTGCACACCAACATTAAAGTATACCATTCCTGACATTTCCGTAACACACAGTACTGATAATCACATGCCTCTAACCATTTGGAAAGTAACTTTCTGACATACTTCTGCTTTCCTTATTATTTCCTTACACACACTGCTCAGACGATACTTGGCCAACATGATGAATGGATGACTGACAAACGGGGCTGGGAACGGGTATTTGGACTTTGCAGGCTCCGTTTTTAACTCAAAGGGCACATTCCAAATTTATGCCATATGTGTCTATTGCTGTTTCCCATGTGGTCACCCAGTCTTCTATCTCCACTCATATTAATGGTCCCTCTTCTTTACATAGTCCTAGAATTTTTCAACCTGACTCTAACTTAAAAAAAAAATGCTCTGCCATTATAAAAGTGTGCATGCCCTATCCGTGGGACCATCCCGGAGACTTGCATGTTTTAAAGGAAACTGAATACAATAAGCAGTAAGACTCGGATGAAATTAATAAGAAAATGGCACCTCTGGGGCGGTCAGCGAAGTCTCCGGCCAGATGTCTAGGGCGTATTCGTTTCAGTCAAACCAAACTGGGACATTGGAATTTTGCCAAAAAGATACAATCTGGAGACATGGCGAAGAAAATACCAATCGAATTCAATTATGGGTTTGATGCACAAGGGCAGCTCCATTTCCTTGATCACAATGTTCCGTATCAAAGCTCGAACATTTAATTACTGCTTGTGAAGCCGCACACAAGGTGAACTATGCTGAGGTAACCTGGCTCACAGTGATTTGCCGTGCACTTTCTACCCTACAAGACCAGAAAGGGAAAGATACAGGCAAAGTCCCTCAAAGAACTGACTCCAAAGTTAAGGCTGTCTCTACATCAAGTGACACAACTCTAGATTTTACCTATAGTTTGTGTTTCACGATTATACCAGTAATTTGGGTCATTCTTCTGTATTCAAAATATTCACCTGATATTTCTAAGCCCATAGGACATTAATAAAGTAATTGCTTTGAGGAATTAACCTTAGTATTCATAAAATAGATTTAGGTTCAGGAGTAAACAATGTGTGTGACAACAGATCCACAAATATTAAGATTGGACAGGACTCCTTCAGCCACCTCCTTCTGGGCTCTCCGTTACTAACACCATCTGTACCTCGTCATACCGGCTCCTTTCTAACGCTCCGTGCTGCTGGTGAGAACTTACAGGGCATGTGTGACCTCAGAGGGGTAATGCATTGCCTACTTGACAAAAAGATGGTTAAGGTAAAAAAAAAAAAAAACGTTAATGCTGCATACTCACCAAAGATCAAAATCCTGTATGTAGCACCTGACATGTTTGTGTGCTAGAAGAAAGTGTCCTATCAGGTTTCCTAACACTGTGACTATATTCCCATTGTGTCTACATGTTTAATCTAGAGACCTCCGTTTCCACAGACCTTTCACAGGTCAGCATTTCAGGATTGCTACCATGATCTTTATTGACTGAATTCCTCTCATCAATTCTGGGGAAACAAAAGAAAACCTTGTAGAGTAGCTCCACATATAAATAAATGTGTTCTTAAAACTTTATTTTTTTCTAAATATAAACCCTTAAAATGCAATCACATGATTTTCTTTTAAATAAAAAAAAGAACTGGCAGGAATCCTAATCTTTATACAATTTCACAGCAATAATAGCAGCATGTTTTTAGCCTCGTAAAAGATTTCTTCCTTTGCTCTAAATAAAAGTTAATTCCAAGTTTTAAAAAGCCAGAGCAGCAATCATCCAGTAAATGGAATGAAATTCTCCTAGTGTCTTCTACAAACTGAGCTTTTAAAACATGTGCATGGACAAAACTCAAGTATTACTGAGAGTTATGGAATGCCACGACAATCTAAACTCGTTTGTAAGTATAGGACTGCCTTGTCAGTCTGGCATATGTGCTCGGGGGGCAGGGGGTGTTGAGAAGATGGAGTGGAGTGGCCGGCCAGACAGTGGTCTGCTCCTGCTCCAACCGGGAACGTGACTTTCAAAAGAAAGTCCTGGGTACTCAACATGTTTAACATGCCCGCAGAGTTGTAAGAGCTATTCCTGCGATGCTGGTGTATATGGTAATTAAGGACGACTGTGGTTGCACAAGTACAGTGTGAACAAACAGCACGTGAATCCTTTAGGATGTAAACAGTGAACTGCCCAGAATTCTGGTGCAATGGGGCTGTGCACTAAGTGTAATTATTGCAGGGGCTTGCAGTTTACTAACAGGTAATTCGTAGCTACTTTAAGAGTTCCCAAGAAACCTGTACTCTGGTTTAGAAACAGAAATTAACATGTAAATTTGTAATCATGATAAACGATGTGTATTTATCCACCAGTCAAGTCATGCTGGGTTTGTTTTTTTTTTCTCCCAATGGCGGGGGGCGGTGGGGGGGAGTGGCTTTGGAGAACAAATGGTGTGAGATGTTTTACTAGGATTACAATTTATCAAATATTATTGAGAGAAAAAAAATTACTGAAGGCAGGCAACACATCAGAAGCACTGATGGGGTTCTGTGGTGCTAACAAAGTTCACTGAGTTCTGCCTACGAAGCTTCTTCTCACTTTAGAATCCCTTCTGCAGTGGACATCAGCCTGCTCGCCGAACTGCACGGAACAACTCTGAGAAGGATGAAAAGGACGTGGTTCAGCTTGGGTCTAAATGGCCTGACATTTTATGATGACTCTTTCTTAAATGCTTCAAGTCTTAATTCCTTTATTGTTTTTTGTAATTATAATGTGCTAATTGTCTGACAGAATCATCTGAAGGATCGGGGAGAAGTTTTTCTCTGTTCGAATTTAACACACCAGACCCTTCCAAGTCAGGGAGAAGGAAGTGAGGGTAACTGAGTGTCAGTCTGGGCACCTGCATGGCTACTGAAAAAGTACGGAGGAATGCCACAGAAAATGCAAAAGCCTACCAGGAAATAGACAGAAACTGCTCTGCGCTATATAGCAAACATTAAGAAGGACAAAGTTAAATTCAAATTCGGTGAAAGGCAGTCCTCAGGCTCTTACAAAATTAGCCCCATATGGCAAGTATGGTCTGTGACAAATTTCTTCACTAGGTTTTCAACACAGTGCTTTACAATCATTCAGATTTCTTTTAATGACAAAAATCAGTCTATAGATGGAAGAGGTGGTGATGAAGCAGGAAAGGGGGAAAAATGGTAATTTTTCTTTTTTGTTGTTGTTTTTAATGTGGTAGGGGGGATTGTAGCTTTTTTTTTTTTTTTTTAATCTTTTTGGTTACTGAAAAAAATAGAACAGTCCACTGTCCAGCAGAGGCTGCTTCAACTCTATTGCTCCGGGGCTCATTCTGCATGGATCTGTGTTTCGGGGTGCTGCAAGGACAACTCTGTGGGCAGGAAGGCCCCCTGACCCAGAGCGGTAGCATATGTCCTGTTTTGTGGGTGGGGGAAGCCAGAGGGCACATAGGTCCCCATCGCTCCTCCTGCAAAGCCTCCTCGCTGGTGCTGGGGTGGGGAGTGGTAACCTTCCAGGTTGTCATACTGGGACACAACAGTCATACCGCCCTGGCGCTTGCCGTGTGTTTGGTATTGGTACAGCACAGTGGGGTCCCTCTCCGAATGCTGAGTATGGTGGAGCTTCAGGCTATGACTCCGCTCCGGTTTCGGGGGTGGGACTACTGACTGGCCCAGGTGTTCCTCCTCTTTGTAGCAGTCTCTGGAGTGTTTCTCTGGGGCGGGAGGCTGCCTAGCCCGAGGCCTCTCCAGCTCTTTGGAGAGCCTCACCTCTTTGTGGTTCAGTCTCAGAGATTCCTGCCCCGATGTCATGTATGTCCCTCCAGAGTTATGGTAGCTGGCTGGCTCAGAAGTGTCTGGAATCCCTTTGGGCCCATAATCTAACTGGCCAGCCCCTTGGGGGTAAGGTGGCCCATTTTTTGATTCACATAACTGCCTATGGCTTGCTTCCTGATGTGCCCTGTGCTCAGGGAGACTACAACCCATGTCGTGAAGCTTCCTGTTCCTGAGGCTACTCTGCTTCTGAGGGAGGGATGGTTTCTCCGACTGTCCGTTGCCATATCCTCCGTGGTGGTGGGCTCTATCAAACTCTGGCTCTGGATGCTTCCTGTAGAAGCGCTCCTCTCCCTCGGGACTGACGGCCTTGGCTGCGTGCCGCCCCTCCTTGCCCTCTGCCACTGAGAGAAGTCCAGTTTTCCCAGGATCCGATTTACTACGCAGGTGGATGACATAGATCCCGCCCAGGTCATCCTGCACGGCCGGGGTCATGTTATCATACTGGGACATGACAGGCCCTTTCACCTTCTGCCGAGCGCGGCTCTCTCTCCGGATAGACTGCATGCGGTATTTTTCCATGTCCTCAAGATCCCATGAGGTGTAAGTGTGCTTTACCTCAGCAGTTGGAGGCATGTTGACTACATTATGGTCATTACCAGAGAAATAGCCGGTCATGTTGGCCCGGGGACGTGGGAGCAAACCAGCGTAACTGTAGAAGTTCTTTCCTTGCAGCCTCGGATTGTAGAAGGCAAAATCGCGATTGGGTAGGCGGTGAAGGGGCCTCAGCTGTACTGTGCTGTAGGCGTCCACATCACACAGGGCTCCTTCTGGACTGTAATAGGAGCTAGAAGAACTGGAGTATGGGCTATACCGGTAGTGGACCCGGCCATTCTCAAAGTAAGGCTGAAGCTGAGTGACGTGATAATCTGAGCGGGCCTGGGAGGATTGATATGGCTTATACTGGTACAGGGGTCTTGGGCAGTAGGCTGGTTCATCGTCTGGGGGAACTTCCGTCCGTGAAATGGGAACCGAGCGAATCATGGAAGATGGAGGGGCATGGAGAGACTGTACCCTCCGGATGGTAGGGTACGGAGGAATATCTTCAGGGTAACAACTACTCCTAACGGAGGAGCCCAAAGAAGATACATACTCAACTCGGCCGCATGGCTTGGAGTGATGTCCAGACGCGTTTCTTCCTGGGGCCACGTATGTGTTGTAACGAGGTCCCATGGAGGCTGGTGGCTCTGATCTGGCACCATACACCTGGTGCTGCTCCAATTTATTGTGGTGTGGAGGTACGCTCTGGGGACGGTACTGGCAGTTGGGGATCATACTGAAATGCAGACAGTTTTCTGGACCAAAGGGTTCAGTGGTGACATCAGGCCTCGCAAAGGCGGAATAAGTCGTCTTCTGAGAAGCATGCTTAGGTTGTGGGACAGGAAGTGGTAAAGGCAGAACATCGTCCACAGGAGCTGAGGAAGCAGTGACAAAGGGGTGATAGCTGGCGCTGCTGGCAGGATCTGCACTATTGGAGTGGATGGCAGCGGCCATTTTACTCTCCAGCGTCCTGGTGGGGGGCACCGGTGCAGTAAAGCCACAGGACGAGTACACGGGGACAGACTCGGCGCGCAGGTGCAGTGGTGGGGCCCTGGCACCTTCCCGCACCTTGTCAGGAAGGCCCGGCTGGAAGGCAGGAGCAGACATGGGACACTGAACGGCTGTGCTGCCATCACCGACCAGGACATGTGCGGGGTCATCGGTGGCTCTGGGTTCAGGTAGTCTCTCTGGAGCTGGAACTGCTTGAACCTATTGAAAGATGACCACATTATGAGCTTGTTTTTTATGCTCCCCTCTGTGGAATCAAACACTGTTCGACTCGTAACCCACACTCTGAGGCTATTTGGAGTAGCAGCATGAAATTTCCCAAGCCATGTGGCGGCACTGGTCAAGACGGCAAGCCAGTCCGTCCTCGCTGCCAGGAAAAGAAGGTCTGTGCTGCAGCTGCCACAGCAGCCATTACCATCCTTGGAAAACTGTTCTAACTTACGATCAGTCTTCAATGGGAGACAAGGCTGCTTATGACATGACCTTAATGTGCAGACCAAAACACATAGTCAAGCTCAGGGGCACCTGAGTGGCTCAGTCGGTTAAGCATCCGACTTCAGCTCAGGTCATGATCTCATGATCTCGCAGTCTGTGGGTTTCGAGCCCCATGTCAGGCTCTGTGCTGACAGCTCAGAGCCTGGAGCCTGCTTCGGATTCTGTGTCTCCCTCTCTCTCTCTGTCCCCTGCTCATGCTCTGTCTCTGTCTCTCAAAAATAAGTAAACATTAAAAACATTTTTTAAAGCATAGTCAAGCTCAAAAATATACACCCATCTAGCTAGTCTATCCATCTAGCTCAGCCTCCATGCCAAGAACATTTTGTTAAACAAGGAGAGTTGATCCCAGCTGGAGAGATTTGTGAAGTGAATCACAGTGACAGGTAGCGAGCAGTTTAAGCCCCCGAATCCAGGGAAGGGTAAGGAAGTGACCTGTCTGATGTGCTATTCAAATCAGTTACTGTCTGTCCCCACCTTCTATTCCACCCTGGTCTGTAGCAGCTGAAGCCAAACGGGACCCCCACTGCAACAGTGCTTCCTGAGAAGCAGTTGCTAGAAACAGCATCCTCCACTAAAGACTAGATATTGAAGTCCTTTTAGTTCACGGTGACCACAAAATGCATGGACTACTTTTCTAAAGTACGAGAAAATTTGAAAGAAACTTCAGCATTCTGCATACAACATTCTCTCATCACAACAGATGTCTGGCTGCAGAACAACCTGCTGGCTTATGGTAGGAACTAACAAAAGACCTAAAATGATGTAATCGCTTACATTTCTAAAACCTCTGTAAGGCAGAAAGGCAGAATAAAGCACGGTCATTGTGCACATGTGAATAATTGGCACAGGGTGCTTAAATGACTTGCCCACAGTCACAATGAATCACTGGTGGAGTTGGGCAAAAAACAAAAAACAAAAAACAAAAAATACCAACCTGCAGCCCCGAGAGCTGCAGCCCAATGTGACTTATTTGATCATGACCTCTCTGTATTATAAGAAGAAACCACCTAGATGCTTTAGGAAGAGAAGATAGCAGGCAGAGTTCAACAACAATCATTGAGTAACTGCTCCTTCCTCAGAGAACAACCAGCATCAGGGTAAAGGCAGGGTCCAACCTCAGATAGGAAACGTTTCATGGAAACCTGCCACAGGACTTAAAATAAATGTCGTATCTGACTCACCCTGCTGACAAATGACATACCTTTGGAAAGCATTTCTTTCATCTCCCTGAATCCCTCCCCTTACCTTGTGGGAATTATTTAATCCCGTGCTGGCCGCTGCTTGTACCTGCCCCGTGACGGGCAGCTGCTCCGCTGGCCTCTGGGAAGGAGGGGGGGGAAGGGGGCGGCTAGTTCTGTGCGGACGCTGGAGGGTGGCGGCAGCAAAATCGGCTGCGGTGGGTTGCTGGACCACATCCCAACTGGCTTCCCTGGTGCTTATCTCAGCCGCCGCCGGAGCGGTTGTCAGGTAAGCCATGGTGGCTGTGCTGGTATTCTCTTCAGGGGACCCAGAAGGAGGGTAGATTTTGTCCTTCGGCAAACTAGAAGGTGTGGGAGATTTGTCTGCAAGTTCTGAAGGGTGATGGGGTTTATCTACACTTGCACCAAGATAAGGAGGCTGATCTCCGCTATAGAAATGAAGCTGAGGCTGGTCCTGATCCATAAAGGAGACAGTTGGCATACTGGTCTTCCCAGAATGGTCTTCAGAGAAGCTTATGTGATCATCAGACTTAGAGTCTGTTAAGGGAACTGATGGGATTCTGGCCTTTTCTGGGTCCCCAGATAAATAGGTTTGATGTGGATGATTCCCTGGTAAGTCTGCCTGGTGGAGCTGCTCCCCGGATTCAGTTGCACTGGAATGAGCGTGATTCCCAACTGCTGTGTCTGCTACAGGCTGGCCACAGTTCCCAGATACCTCGTCCTGGAGGCGGGATTCCTCTGCTGGCCTATCAGTTTGGTAATAGGCTTTATCTAGAGTGATGTTAGAGTAGGAACTAGGCAGTTTATCTTCACTTGCAGCCACTGCTAGGTCTCCGTAATTCGTATAAGCAGCCTGGGCGGGCCCTGGTCTCTTCAATGACTGAGTTGAAGCTTGCTGTGCAGACTCAGCCAGTGCTAGTGCCAACAGGCGGGCCACATTTTTCGGAGGCGGTGGTGGTGGGATAAGAGAGACTGAACTGACGGGAACGGAATCCTGAGGGGGGTCATGGGTAACTGCTCCTGGTGGGAAATTGGGAAAGAAAATGAGAGTGAAAAGGTAGCTTGTGTTATCCTGTACTGGAAATCCAAACACTCCCCATCTGATCACTACCAAATAGGTGCCTTCCATATTTCAAAATGGCAATCCATGACTTCCATCCCACATGCAAATGTTGCAGAGAACACATCTGGTTCAGGAGGAAAACTAAAACAAATTGTTTAGAGATTGCAATCTCCTCTTGAACTGCTACAGAGATGAGGGGGAAAAAAAAGCAGGTCCCTCATCTGGCTCAGAAAAGATTGCTTAGAAAACAAGCTTCAAGTGCCTGAAGACTGTTATTAAGAATAGTTTTTTTTTGTTTGTTTTTGTTTTTTACATTTGATGGTGTAGGCTGGCTGGTTAACTTGTAAGGCTATAATATAGGTATTTTTATTAGAAGAGAAAACAGAATCAAGAGCTACGAAGTTGTGCAAAAATTATCCATGAATTCTGACTGTCCAAAGACTTTAAAAGGGGACTTTATGAAGGTCTGGAGCAGGACCATTGGTCCTTTGGGAGACTTTTGTTTGACTGATTTTAATTTAGGGCTTTGAGCCATCAGCACCTCCCAGAAAAAACAAAAAAACATTCTCTTTGATTAAAGGCTAGCTGTGGAGCAAATTTCTCTCTTAAAAGGCACAGATGGCACACAGGATTGATGATCCCTCTTAGCTTAAAGAAAGAATGGAGAAAAACAAATGGTACCTGTCTGAGTCTGTCCAGAAGGTACAGCCTTACTCTGACTGCTTAAGACGGCCTGTTCCTCTTTCCCTGGTGACTCTACTTCTGCAGCAGCCACCTGGTCTAGGGGCTGGACTTCAGACTCACATCCTTCTTGGGACTCTCTCTCTTTTGTTTTCATCTTTACTACCTGGGTGGGGGATCTATTTATGACATCACTTTCTTCAATGCTTTTGTTCCAAGTTGGAGAAGACGCATTCGGAGCTGCTGTATTTGAAATCGTACCAATGACTTCAGATACCCGAGTGGGAAGAGTCACTGAAATTGGCTCAGATATGTTCATTGAAGGCGATTTGCTTAGTTTCCGTCCAATCTTTGGAGAGAAAGCGTAGACAACCTTTTCAGTGAATGAGGATGGCTTGGGTGACTTCTCTTCAGTTGGGCTCAAGTCCAGGGTAAAGAATGGACTCAGTTTCTCCTGCAGAGGAGAGACGGCTTCAGAACTTGCCGTGCTTCCTGGAGTCTGCGACTGGCTACCACCTGCTTCTGTATCCTTTTTATTGGTACTTGGTTTATCCTTGGAGTATCCTAATGAATCTAAAAAGGAGGCACCGCTCTCCAGACATTCTGATTCAGCCTTAGGGGGACTACACTGAAATGACATGGGATCAAAATCCAGGCTGGCTACTCCAATGTCTGGTGGGCTCAAGTCAACATCTTCAGCTGCGGGAGGAGACATAAGAGCTGGAATATGGAGCAGCCCTACTTCCTCCTCACTTTCATTGTCATGGGGCAGATTATCATAGGAATTACAGCGGTTCCCCAGCATTTCTCCATTAAAAGAGGCACTCAGTGCATCACTGCTAGATCTGGGTCTTCGGGGTCGGAACAGCTTGGAATCGCCTGGCAAAAACGGATAACAGTATCAACATTTGAATGCATATGATACACAATACACAACACCATGAAAGTCACCTAGTCAGTAGAGTAGTAATGCACTACGGAGGGTAAGAAAATGTTAACGTCTCAGTTTCTTTCCAGAAATTGTCTCTTGGGCGTACGGTTGGAACTCCCAAACCAAAAGCTAAATAACAAAAACATCTGATAATATTCAGAGAGAGAATGCAGCGTTTGATGGTTTCAACAGGACAAGGGACTCAGAACTATTATTATTAGTCCAACATTGACTCCTGTGGTGACTTTGGGCAAGATTTCATTTCTTTTGGTCTTAGTTTATCACTCATCTCACACATGACTTCTAAGAATCAACCACTAAAAGAGTACTTTGGATATATAATAGCAAAGGGGATTTTTCGTTTTTGTTTTTGTTTCTTTGGCAGGAAAAATCCTCATAATAACCACATTTCTAAAAAGCAAACATCTCAACTAAAAACTCCCTACAATTCCATAAAGTATTTACATATACTTAGTACAGGATTCTTTTCAGATACTTAAGCAAAAACAATTTCATTTTTTTCTTTAATGAGTATAGGCTTTGAGTTTCTCAGGCAGAGTCCTTCCATAGTAGACTGTTTCATGATTTTATGATATTGCTAAATATCCACTGGTAAAAGAAATCTTCTATCCCACCATTCTGTTACAATTATTAGAATCACCATGTTGAAAATGTACTATAAAGAACTAGATAAATGCATTCAAAATGTGTTAACCACTTATAAAATTAATCTCTACTAAAATATTATTTTCTGCTTAATACTGGCATCTACTCAGGGGTGCCTGGGTGACTCAGTCGGTTGAGCGTCTGACTTAGGCTCAGGTCATGATCTCACAGTTCGTAAATTCGAGCCCCGCATTGGGCTCTGTGCTGAAAGCTTGGAGCCTGGAGCCTGCTTTGGATTCTGTGTCTTCCTCTCTCTCTCTCTGCCCCTCCCTTGCTTGCTCTCGGTCTCTCTGTATCTCTCTCAAAAATAAATAAACATTAAAAATATTTTTAAAAAAATACTGGCATCTACCCAGTCCAGTTCATTATATCTGTGAGTCATTCTCTTAACTACAGAGAAATGGAAAATCTTGGAACCCTTAAGATGTCAGACACCCAACTAAGGGATGTGTGAGGGTTTCTTGAATCACAAGCAGAGCCACGGGTCTATGAGGATCTGGCAGTTAGAAGAGTTAATAAATGAAGATGAGAAATCTGACCAGCATGACGACACCCAAGATACCTCAAAAACATGATTTTAATATCAACAGATTAAGAAAGCCCTTGGGAAATCAATGTAGCTCCTGATTATTTTTATAAAAAGGGCCTTTTTTTTTTTTTGGAGAGAGAGAGCCAGAGCAAGTGAGTGAGTGCAAGTGGGGGAGGGGTAGAGGGAGGGAACAAGAGAGAATCTTAAGCAGCCTCCACAGTGAGCACGGAGCCCAACACAGGGCTCAATCTCAGGATCCCAAAACCATGAGATCATGACCTAAGCCAAAATCAAGAGTCTGATGCTTAACTGACTGAACCACCCAGGAGCCCCCAAAAAGGCCTTCTTTACAATCCTGCTGCATATGCCAAACATGAAGTAAAGGATGTCCTATTTGCTATTATATGGTTTTGTCAAAAAAGTTGTACGTCCTTCTAATATTGCAGTTCATTGTTCAGTCTAAAACGCAGTACATAACTGCAACTATAACCTGACTTTTGCCAAGTAGGGGCTTAAAAAACTTACTTTCCTGATTTTTAGTTTTGTCAAGTTGCAGTGAAACCATTTGTACTCTTCACTAGAATTTTGGTTGCCATTTTAAGAGGATTCACTTGCAAGTTTTTTTCTCCTCATACTGAGGATATATCTTCAGATAATGAGGACTGCCTATAATCAATCTGATCTATGAAATTTAATGTCAGGTTAAGCCATTTACAAGACAAAAGACTACTAGTCTGAAAGCTGCTTCATTTTATACTTTGTGAAACTGTGCTTTCATGAAATCTAAAGCAAGAAATACTAATAACATCATTTTCCACTGGGCATTAATAAATATAAATGGTTAACTTAAAACATTTCACCTATTTTTATGTAAACTGAATAGCAATCATGTCAAAGTGAGGAAATGAGAGACTGGTACTATATGAAAATATCAATGGACAATGCTAGATATTAGGATTCTTTGGAGATGATAGTCTATAGCCTATTTATTAAGCATGTACTTATTAAATATCCTCAATTGTGTTCTTTAATGAAATAAAGAATAAAACAATTGATGCTTTTAGTCTTACCATCGACTGCATGGAGAGAAGTAAGAGATTCTTCACTCTTAGCTGAACGGAGGGTTCCTTCCGCCCTGCCACCTGAAGAAGGAAATCCAAATCGCGTGAAGTTTTATTCACTGCTACAGATGTAGAGGAAAGGAACACTGTTCGTCTCTACACACATTTAAACTGCCAAGAGTGAACAGCTTTACATTTTGACAATCACATTCAATTTAAGCATTATATTATATAAGGTGCTGTCTTGTTTTCAGATGGTTTCCTATGTGAAAAATCTCTTCTAAAAGATTATGAACTTGAGAATACGGATGAATTTTAAAACTTCTTTCCGTTGTATTTCCTAAAGACTAGCATGACATCTTAAGATGACATCATACTAGACTTAGGGTAAGACCTAAATCTAATGACTGGTGTCCTTCTAAGCAGAGAGGACACAGAGACCGAGGAGGCCATACAAAGACAGGCAGGGAGTGGAGTGACACCACCAAGAGCCAGCAGAAGCTGGGAGAGGTGAGGGAAGATTCTTCCCCGGATCCTTTGAAGGGTATATGGCCTTGCTGACACCTCAGTTTCAGACTTTTAGCCTATAGAACTAGGAGGGGATAAACTTCTGTTGGTTTAAGTCACCCAATTTGTAGCAACTTGTTATGACAGCCCTAGGAAACTAACACAGTGCCTTGATTACGTATGTTGGATCTTATTTGTTAAATATCATCATCCTCATTTACCTCTTGGCCACGCTCAACACTGGTGACACTTTCTGTTTAAACCCCTCCTCCATGATTTCTGGTGATCACAGAAATGAGAGCAAGGTGTGTCCACTGCCTATCCTTCTGTAATCATTTCCTCTTACTCTTTTCGTAACAACTCTCCTTTTTCCAGTCCTTTAAACACTGCTTTTCTCCAGACTCAGTTCCCAACCTGCTTCTCTCACTCAACAGGCTCTCCCATAAAATCTCTCTCCAGAGTTTTCATCCTTGAGCGTTTGCTGATGACTTCCAAATCCATATTTCTACTAATATTAAGCCCCTTTACTGAATTCCAGATCCATACTACTAATCATCTCTTGGCCATGTCCAACTTCACCGTGTCCAAAATAAACACATCGTTTTTCTTCCCCAGACTACTACTCCCTACATGAATAATGCCATCTCCCTAATCATTTAATGAGAACTGAAAATGATCTTTGCTCCCCTTTTTTTCTCATCCTTCACAATCCTTTGGTCACTCAGCCTTGTAGATTCTGCTTCCTAAATATCTCAAATGTATTTCCCACTTCTACTGTCACTGCTTACTCCAGACACTCACTGTTTGTTTCTTGGTTGTACAATTGTAACTGTCTCCTAATTACTGTCCAGTCTCCAGTCTTCTTCTCTCCCCATATATTCCCTATACTGCTGCTGAAGTCATCTTTTTTCAATGCAAGTGTGATCGTATTACATTATTAAAGCCACTTGATAACCCCCAAAGAAATGGAAGACAAAACCAAAACTCTGACAAGCACACAAGGCCCCTAGGGACCGAAACCTCTTTTTGTACCATAATGTACCCAGCCAAGTTCCCTGCTCCACACATGAGCACACACCTTACTCTCATTTCCTGAAATACCTTTCTCAGCCTCTTGGTGATCCCATGAATCCCTACTTATCTTTCAAAAAACCAAGTCAAAGGGTGTATTTCTGACTACTAGTCCCTTTCCCTATACAAATTGGCATGTCCTGCCATAAATACCTCACACAAACATCTACCTCAATTGCTATGATTCTGAATGAAATTTATCTTCTTACACATATGATTTCCCAAGTAAGTCTCCGAAGGTAGGGGCAGTATCTTAATTTTCTTTTTATCTGAGAGGCTGCTATCAATATATCTAGTATATGCTTACTTAGTACATGACGGCAAACCGAATGATGAATTAAATGAACTGAACGTTGTATTTCTAACATTCAAGCACTACTATCCTTCCTAGATTCAGAAGCTGTCAATGTCAGCAGATGATGGATTTTAAACTATTGTTACGAGTAGTATTTTCAACAACAGTAAGCGATTTCTTTAATATAATAAGATACTCTCATCAATGAATTACCCAGGAAAAAGATAGATTCCTTGGTTGTAAGAGTCATAAACTTAAAAGGCATGTTGAAACATGGTTTTATCACATTTTAAATCTATATAAATGTACATGAATAAACTTAACACCACGGCAGTTATTTTGTATTAACAGCAATATATAAAACTATGCTATGAGTATGCTGTGAATTTTAACCACATTCTCACTCTATATAATCTACACAGTTTCCACAAGAAACTGGGTACTTCTACGTGTTTATGTATGTGTCTGCGCATAAAAGAAGACAATTCAGGGGTAGCACCACAACCGTGGACACACCATACAGAAACACAGTATAACAATACACTGACTACAGACCCAGAGTGCGCCATGGGACGGGCAGTGCGGAGCGGCCGTGTGGGCTGCTGTCCCGGCAGCAGAGCACAGGAAGGGCAGGAGAGCACCAACCTTTCAGAGCCATGGCTTTCATCTCAGAAGGCTCACTCTCATTCCGCTGCAACTTCCGCTTAGAAACAGATGATGATTTCCCCAAGTTGAAAAAGGAACGCCAGCTGCCCACGGGAGATTTTTTCATTTTATTTTGAGGCCTCCTCCTGTAAGAGAGAAAATAACCTGTGTTAAGATATCCCAGGGGCTATCCTTACTTACAGGAAATGTACAAATGATGGAAAGAACCAAAGAGCCTAGAGAGGCACAGCTGAAAACATACACATACACATACATATGTGTATGTGCACCTAAACTGTGCAGCTAAAGCATGAAATGGAAATAAAATGTATAGGTTTGTTTTTTATTTTGGAGAGAGAGAGAGAGAGAGAGAGAGAGACCACGAGTCAGGGGTAGGAGCAGAGGGGGGGAGAGAGAGAATCTCAAGCAGGCTCCACTCTAGCGCAAAGCCTGATGTGGGGCTCGATCCCACAACCCTGAGATCACAATCTAAGCCGGAATCAAGAGCTAGACACTCAACCGACTGACCCAACCAGGCACCCCTCAATTTTAATATTAATAACTAGTCACAAAGGTAATTTTTATACAGGTTTTTATATTTAGATCTAACCTCACAGTAAGTGAAATAAGTTGAGAATAAGAAATATTTGGACGTAGGAATTATTAAAACTCTAAAAATAAAAGAGTTAAAGAAAATTATTTTACATGTAAGTAAACAGAATTCAACCAAAAAGAGGGGCACCTGGGTGGCTCAGTTGGTTAAGTGTCCAACTTTGGCTCAGGTCATGATTTCATGGCTCATGAGTTTGAGCCCCACATCGGGCTCTGTGCTGACTACTCAGAGCCTAGAGCCTGGTTTAGATTCTGTGTCTCCCTCTCTCTCTGCCCCTCCCCCCACTTATGTTCTGTCTCACTCTTCTCCCTCTCTCTCAAAAAATAAATAAACATTTTTTAAAAATTAGAAAAAAAATACACCAAAAAGAAAAGTATTACAAACGATAACTAGCATATATTGAAAGGCAGGCACTGTGCTAACTGCCTTATATGTAATAGCTCATCTAAATTAAAAATAACCATATGAGGAAAGTACTAATATTCTCATTGTAAGGCTGAGGAAACTATGACACTAATTTTAAGTAACTTCCTTAATGTTATAAAACTAGTAAATAATGGAGGCAGGGTTGGAACCCAGTATCTACTCTCTTGACTACTATTCTAGAAAGAAATTTTTGAAGAGATTATGGAAAATGCTGGTAGGCATCTTTTTTTTTTTCCCCCTCCTTCAGTCTCGCTGGCCCAGCACTGGCAGAAGCCAGTTCTGACACTATCCATCTACCTTGCTAACACTATGCCCAGTATTCCCTTCAGACTAGTCCCACCCAACCCACCTGTCCCTGCTGGCACTCCTCCAAAGTGGCTCCTGCCGCACCTAGCAGGCAGCCTTGGTCAGGATGGGGCCCATCCAAATCCAAAGCAATTCCTGCCCCAGGGAGGGAGGGAGCCACCCCGGCCACCAGCACACGGGCAGTAGCTACAGAGGCCTCTTAACCAGCTGCACCAAAGGTCGCCCCTCACCAAGCATTCCCACAGCAGCTACAGCCAGGCCTCTCAGACCACCACACTGAAGTCCAGCTGTGCCCACCAGTGTGCCCACAGTGGTCATGGCTGGTCACTGTAGGCAGCTGGACTGAGGGCCAGCCCCGGCCACCAGCACATCCACAGCAGTCCCCACCCACTCACAACAGCAGAACACACACAACCCACAGAGGGGACACCCCAGAGCACCTGGTTCTGGTGACCAGGAGGGATTGCAATACTGGGCTCCACAAGATGCCTTCTTTTTTTTTTTTTTTTTTTCAACGTTTATTTATTTTTGGGACAGAGAGAGACAGAGCATGAACGGGGGAGGGGCAGAGAGAGAGGGAGACACAGAATCGGAAACAGGCTCCAGGCTCCGAGCCATCAGCCCAGAGCCCGACGCGGGGCTCGAACTCACGGCCCGCGAGATCGTGACCTGGCTGAAGTCGGACGCTTAACCGACTGTGCCACCCAGGCGCCCCAACACAAGACGCCTTCTAATAACGCTACTACCTTAGGCCCGGGAGACAGCTGACTACCCAATACAGAGAAAGAATAATGAGGAGACAGAGGAATATGTTCCAAATGAGATAACAGGACAAAACCTCAGAAAAAGAACTAAACAAAACAGAGATAAGTAATCTACCTAATAAACAATGCAAAGTAATGGTCACAGATGCTCACTGGACTTTGAAGAGAGTGGATGAAGTCAGTGAGAACTGCAACAAAGAGATAAAAAATGGAAAAGAGAACCAAAAATGCTGAAAAAAACAGAATAACTGAAATGAAAAATACGCTCGAGGGGATCAACAGCAGATCAGAGGACGCAGAAGAATGGATCAGCAACTTGGAAGACGGGGTGGCAGAAACCACATAAGCTGAACAGCAAAAAGAAAAAAATTTTAAAATGACAGTAGGCAAAAGGGCCTCTGGAAAACATCAAGCATCTTAACATTTGCATTATGGGGGTCCCAAAAGGAGAAAAGCAGGGGGGCAGAAAACGTACTTGAAGAAGTAATAGCTGAAAACTTCCCTAACGCAGGGAATAAAACACACATCCAGGTCCAGGAAGCCCAAAAGCCTCCCAGAAGATGAACCCAAGGTGGTCCACACAAAGACACATAATAGTTAAAATAGGAAAAATTAAAGGTAAGGAGAGAATCTTAAAAGCAGCAACAGAAAAACAAATAGTTACATACAAGGGAAACCCCATAAGGCTATCAGCTGATTTTTTAGCAGACATTTTTCAGGCCAGAAAGAAGTGAAATGATATATTCAGAGTGCTGAAAGGAAAAAATCTACAGCCAAGAACACTCTACCTGACAAGGCTCATTCAGAAGAGATAGACTTTCCCAGACAAACAAAAGTTAAAGAAGTTCCCTACAAAACTAGCCATACAAGAAATGATACAAAGCCTTTTTTTTTTTAAGTAGAAAAGGCCATAACTAGAACGGAAATGATTAAAGGAAAAAATTTCACAGGTAAAAGCAAACATAAAGATCAATCATTTATAAAGCTAGTGTGAAGGTTGAAAGAAAAAAGTAGCAAAATCAAGTATACTTAAAAAATTAGTTAAGAGACTCACAAATAGAAAGATGTAAAATATGATGTCATATACATAAAATGTAGAGGAAGGAGTAAAAATGTGGTGTTTTAACTTAAGTGACCATCCACTCAATATAAACGGCTATATACATAGGGCATTATATATGAACCTCAAGCCTACAAACCAAGATCCCATAATAGATGAACACACACAAAAGAGAAAGGAATCCAAGCACAACACTAAAGAGTCATTAAATCACAAGGAAAGATAGCAAGAGAAAAAGAAAGAAACAAAGAACTAAGAAAATAACCAGAAAACAATGAACAAAATGGCAATAAGTACAACCTACCAGTAACTGCTTTAAACGTAAATAGACTAAATGCTCCAATCAAAAGACAAAGGGTTATTGAATGGATAAAAAAAAAAACAAAACAAGATCTATTTCTGTGCTGCCTACAAGACAGTCACTTCACATGTTAAAACAGACAGACGGAAAGTGAAAAAAATGGAGAAAGATATCCCATGCAAATGGAAGTGAAAAAAAAAAGTTGGGGTAGCAAAATTTACACAAAAAAACATACTTTAAAACAAAGACTGTAACAGGAGACAAAGAGGGCATTCCACAGTAATAAAGGAATCAATCCAACTCAGACGCTATAACAATTGTAAGTATCTATGCAACCAACACAGAAGTACCTAAATACACAAAGCAAATATTAACAAACATAAAGGGAGAAAATGACAGTAATACAATAACAGTCAGGGACTTCTAACACTCCACTTACATTAATGAATAGATCCATCCAGACAGAAAATAAAAAACTACCTATCCTTCTCCAACTATTCCAAACAAATAAATGAGGAAATGTTTCCAAATCTATTCTACAAGGCCAGCACTACCATAAAACCAGGTGAAGACACTGCAAAAAAAAAAAAAGAAAATCATAGACCAATATCCCTGATGACCACAGAAGCAAAAATCCTCAACAAAATATTAGCAAATTGAGTTCAACAACACATTAAAAGGATCAATGAGCAAGATAAAGTGAGATTTATTTCAGCAATGAGAGGATGACTCAGCTGCAAATCAATCAACATGACAGACCACATTAACAAAATGAAGAATAAAAATCACATGCACATCTCAACAGATGCACCAAAAGCATGTGACAAAACTCAACATCTGTTCATGATAATAACTCTCAAGAAAGTGGGTTTGGAGGGAACATATCTCATCATAACAAAGGCCATACACAGCAAACCCACAGATAACAACACACTTGATGGTGAAAAGCTGAAAGTTTCTCCTGGAAGATCAGGAACAAGACAAGGATGCACTTACCACTTTTATTCAACACAGTACTGGAAGTGCTAGCTATAAGCACTCACACAAGAAGGAAAGGAAAGGAAGGGGAAAAGGAAGGAAAGGAAGAAGGAGAGAAAGAGAGAGAGAAAGACAGAAAGAGGAGAGAAAGAGAGAAAAAAAGAAAAAAGAGAAAAAGAAAGAGAAAGAGAGAGAGAGAGAAAGACAGACAGACAGGAAGCAGGCAGGCATCCAAATTGGCAAGGAAGAAGTAAAACTGTCATTGTTTGCAGATGAAATGATACCATACATAGAAAACCCTATATTCCACCAAAAAACTAGTAGAACTAATGAATGAATTCAGTAAGTTGCACATACAAAATTAATATACAGAAATCTTCAGCTGTTTTTTTTACATTAGTAACAAACTGGCAGAAAAATAAATTTAAAAAAACCATCAAAAAGATGGTTGCATCAAAAAGAACAGAATGCCTAGGAATAAATTTACCAAGGACGTGAAACACCTATACTTTGGAAATTATAAGACGTTAGTGAAAAAAATTAAAGATGACACCAACAAATGAGAAGACACACCATGCTTATGATTGGAAGAATTAATGCTGTTAAAATGTGTATACTACCTAAAGCAAACTACAGATTTAACATAATCCCGATCAAAATACCAATAGTATTCATCACACAAGAACAACAACAACAAAAAATCCTAAACTTTGTAAGGAACCACAAAAGACCCTGATCAGCCACAGCAATCTTGAGGAAGAACAGAGCTGGAGGTATCACAGTCCCTGATATCAAAATTGTATGGTATACTGGCACCAAAAGCAACACACAGTTCAACAGGACAGCAGGCAGCCCAGAAAGAAATTTATGCATATACAGTCAATTCATCCATGACAAAGGTGGCAAGAAACACAATGGAGAAATGACAGTCTCTTCAACAAATGGTGCTGGGAAAACTGGACAGCTACATGTGAAAGACTGAAACTAGACCATTTTCTATCACCACACACAAAAATAAACTCAAAATAGATTAAAGATCTAAATGTATGGCCTGAAGCCATAAAACTCCTAAAAGAAAATATAGGCAGTAATCTCCTGGACATCAGCCTTAACAGTACTTTTCTGAGTATTTCCTCAGGCAAGGGCATCAACAGCAAAAATAAGCAATTGAGACCACATCAAACTTAAGAACTTGCTCAGTGAAGGAAACCATCAACAAGACAAAAAGATAACCTACTAAATGGGAGAAGATATTTGCAAATGATATATCCAATAAGGGATTAACATTCAAAATATATTTCAAAATCCTACAACTCAACACCCAAAAGACAATCCAATTAAAAAATAGGCAAAGGACCTGAAAAGACCTTTCCCCCCAAAAGACATCCAGATGGCCAACAGACACCTGAAAATATGCTCAACATCACTCATCACCAGGGAAATGCAAATCAAAAGCACAATGAGATACAACCTCATACCAGTCAGAATGGCGAGTGTCAAAAAGAGAAGAAATGACCAGTGTTGGCAAGGCAGTGGAGAAAAGGGATCCCTCATTGCGCTGCTGGTGGGAATATAAATTAGTGCAGCCATTATGGGAAATGGTATAAGGGTTCCTCAAAAAATTAAAAATAGAAGCACCATATGATCTAGTAATTCCACCTCTGGATACTTACCCAAAGAAAACAAAAACACTAATTTGAAAGAATGTGCACTCTTAGGTTTACTCCAGCATTATTTACAATAGCCAAGATGTGGAAGCAGCCCAAGTGTCCATCAAGAGATGAATGCATAAAGAAGATGCCGTGTGTACACACACACACACATACACACACACACACACACACACACACACACACACAGAGGAATATGCATTCATCTCTTCATGCTGGTTGGGAGGTCACACTATGAGAAGTTCTGCCTATTCTAAACTTATGTCAAACAAGTCATTATCCATCCATTATTTCCTGAGTAATCTGTTCCAATCTAGTTTATGTCTAAATAAGTATCTCAGAGAGAAAATCAAACCCTACATAGTAGAAGTGTATTACTTTTCCTAACAGTTCACCGTCTATGATTAACTTTCATCTTCTTTAAAATGACATGATGTTGTCATGCTTTTCGAGAATCATTTGTGTCATTCCCTATGAAATATCATCTGTAATCAAATGAATGGGTTTTTCTGGGACTAGCTCAACATCGATACAATACTACTAAAATACAAAAGTTAAAAAAAGAAGAACACTTGGCCATGAAAATCACATTATTAAAGAGGATTCAATGAATTTTACCTTTCAAGTGGAAACTCAATTATGGTATGAAACTTTCCCTGAAGCGCAGCGGGTCCTTCTCCTACTTCAATATATTTATTTTCAGTCACAATTGGAGAAGTGACCTGAGCTTGCGTTCGTGCCTGGGCTTCCTCCAATGTCAGCAGCTTGGTGGATGGAGAGGAAACCAGTAGGGACTTGGGTCTCGACAGAGAAGCTTTGGAAAGAAAGAAAAGCAATGAAAAGAGTAAAGATTTTTGGCATAGATAAAAAAATATGTGTGAGTGTCTGTACATCAGTCTCCATCTATCTACCTATCTGTGTTGTTTTAAATTTTCTTCATTAAGTTTTTTAAATGGCAAAAATAATAGGGCATTATACTGAATGAGGAAAAGAAGGTGACACAGCAGGTTGTTAACAATGACATATAAATATATATAAATATAGATATTTTAATTCCTTAAATAATTTAACTCTTTTCCTTTCTGAAGAGATACCAAGCAAGACCGGGTATCAGTGAGATCTCTTTGGTTTTGGAAAAAATTGTTCTTTTGCTGCTCCATAGCATATCTTTATATACATCAATAAATGACATATTTTTTAATGTGTCATGAACTTACACAATAGGTCTAATATGTAGTACTCACTAAGTACACACAAAATAACTATTAAGCTATGCATTTTGAGAAGTGGACATAAATTAGCTGCTTTCTAACAAAGACAGATTTATTATTACACTGAGATAAGAAATGCAGTTTTCCATCCCTTTATAAGAACAGATACAAACAAAATGTTCCTTGTAGTAAACAAAATCCGTGTGAGCTGTACCTGCTCCATCCTGAATGACAGCACTGATTTTCCCACTGAAGAGGACATCTACGTGATTCAGGATGAATTCAACTACCACAGACTGAATTCTCACTTCCATAAAAGCTGCTGTCCCACTGAAGCAGGCAGATTCTATCTGTTTCGATCTGGGGGGTAACCAACATTACCATCAGAGAACCCCAAAGATAGCAGTCTCAAAGAGCATTATTTTTTTTAAATGTGTAAACCACAGAGGAAGAAAGCATACTTTTAGCACCTTGGTTAAGCTCCACTTGCCTCTTTTAAGGAGATGCTCATAAGAACAGCATATGGGTTTTACTTTTAAAAACTGTCCTCATGGAACACTGAAGGAACACTTTCATTTAAGATGACAAATTCTACTTAAGGTCATAAGTCAAATGCATCTTACCTTAGCAGGTTTGGAGCCCAAACAATTGCTAGGTTTTTTGCATGCATATTTGTGATGGAACAATAGTCAGCTAGAAGAGACAAGTGTCTCATCAGGAACTCCAGCGTTCTGGAAAATGCAATAGAACGTATTAACAGAAAGAAACACTATGTAGCAGTTTAGAGACTGAAGGTGCTAATTAATTTTTAAGATTTCAATAGAAAAATAGAAAAAGAAACCATACAAACTCCAGCAAATTTTTTTGTTGCTGTTTAGGTTTGAATATTATTATTACCACAGAAATGTCAGAAGAATATTATGAATTACATACTCTGCATACAGTAATCACATCTACAGAATTCTAAGAAAAAAGTGTAAGGCAGTAAGAAATGAACGTTTCTGACAGGACTGGTTCTAAAAAACAGTCTTAGTTTTTAAAAGTCTTTAGGAGGGGCGCCTGTGTGGCTCTGTCAGTTAAGCATCCAACTTCAGCTCAGGTCATGATCTCACTCCTCGTGGGTTCCAGCCCGGAGTTGGGCTCTGTGCTGACAGCTCAGAGTCTGGAACCTGCTTTAGACTCAGTGTTTCTCTCCCTCCCCCGGTCACACTCTGTCTCTCTCTCTTGCTCTCAAAAATACATATTTTTAAAAAAATTAAAAAATGAATGAATGAATGAAAATCTTTAGGAATATTTGCTCCTGGCTGTCAGACATCTAGTTTCTTTTTTTTTTCAATATATGAAATTTATTGTCAAATTGGTTTCCATACAACACCCAGTGCTCATCCCAAAAGGTGCCCTCCTCAATATCAGACATCTAGTTTCAAGGACACCAGTGAAGTAAGTCCTCCATAAAAGCTAACTTCTCAACACATGATATCATGAACTTATGATATTCTACTTGTAACAGACACGCTAACAGGAGAGGACTTAAACTTTTCTTTTATAAAAGAAAACAGTATTTCACAAGCCTAAACAGTTAAAAGAAGAATTGCAGTGGGCACCAAGGACAGAGAATATTTGAGTAAAAAATGTGCTTTTAGAAGAGAAAGCCTATTCCAAATCCTAATATCCTGGGTTATCTTATTTGCTTTACTTAAACAATTCTATGCATATATAGAGAGATTAAAATAACAAGGCAGAACAGTTTTGGAAAGAAAACATGATCAGCTTAGATGCAAGTGAGATCAGATAAACACACAGAGGTATTACCTACATTTCTCAAAGTGCCCCTACCTACAGTGTATAGGGACTGAAGCCATTAAAGACAATAAATAGGAGATAGAAGTTTAAGACTGTTATATGAAACAGTAATGAAAGTTAAACTGTGGTCGGCATATGAGCCCAAGAGACCAATGTGAATCTGAGAAGAAAGAGGCTGGCAGCTAGAAGCACTGTTGAAGATGCTTGCTTGCTTGCTTGCTTTCTTGCTTTCTTTCTTTCTAAATGTTTTATTTATTTATTTTGAGAAAGAGAGTGTGAGACAGTGAACAGGGGAGGGGCAGAGAGAGAGAGAGAGAGATACAGAGAAAGACAAAGAATCCCAAGCAGGTTCCTTGCTGTCAGCGCAGAGACCCATGCGGGGCTTGAACTCAGGAACCAGGAGATCATCATCTGAGTCGAAATCAAGAGTCAGCCGAGTTCAACCGACTGAGCCACCCAGGAGCCCTGAACATGCTTCTACAGGGATCTCATCAAGTTCCCCTAACAGCCCTACCCAGCACAGTGTTGCCACTCCCCACTTTATGGAGGAGAGAGCCAAGGTGTGCCCAGGTTACAAAGCCAAGAAGTGCTTGTCTCAAATCAAGGTCGGCATGGCTCCAAAGTCCCTGCTCCTTCAACCGCAGGTGGAACTTTCGTTCCCTCCTAACATTCTTAAGTAGGAAAGGCAGACACACAGACAGAAGTGGGGCTGGTCTGGAGACCATGTACAGGTGGGAAGCTTGATAAATGTGTTCAGAAAACATGTAAAATCTTACAATTTTGGGTGGTGGGTAGATGAAGGAAGGGAAATATTAAAGTACTTCACAAATATACTTTATAGGAAATGCAAATCAAAACAACCAAAGATTCCATTTTATTCACATATCTAATTGTAAAAATGTTTTTAAAAGCTAAAGGAGAATTTTAGTCAGCAGTGCCATGAGGTGAGTGAGCACTGTCGTATTCAGCAGAGCACACACTGCATAAATCTTCACAGCTTAGAAATTTTGGCATATCGGGAAGAAAATTTTAGTGCCCTTTGATTTCCAAGAATTCCACTGTCAGGTCTTTATCCAAAAAAAAAAAAAAATCTAGATTTTCACAAAGATTCATGTAAATGGGTGGTCCTCACAGTAATGTTCAAAATTGGGGGGAAAAATTCCACCAAGGAATGCAAACTGGTGTAGCCACTGTGGAACTGTATGGAGGTTCCTCAAAAAGTTAAAAATACAACTACCTTACAATCCAATAATCAAACTACTGGATATTGACCCTAAAATACAAAACACAAATTCAAAGGGATACATGCACCCCTATGTTTATTGAAGCATTATGTATAATAGCCAAAGTATGGAAGCAGCACAAGTATCCATCTGTAGATGAATGGATAAACAAGATGTGGTATGTATATATACAGACACACACACACACACACACACACACACACACACACACACACAAGAATATTATTCATCCACTAGAAGGAATGAAATCTTGTCATTTGGAACAATACAGATGTAGCTAGAGAGTATAACGCTAAGCAAAATAAGTCAGAAAGACAAATACCATGATTTCACTCAAATGTGGAATTTATAAAACAAAATAAACAAGTGAAGAAAAAAAAAAACAACAACAGAGAGAAACAAACCAAGAAAGAGGGTCTTAACTATGGAGAACTAACTGATGGTTACTAGAGAGGTGGGTAGGGGGATGAGTGAAATAGGTGATGGGGACTAAAGAGTACACTTATCATAACAAGCACTGAGTAAGTGGGTACAGAATTGTTGAATCGCTATATTGTACACCTGAAACTAATATAACACTGTATGCCTAACTATACTGGAATTAAACTAAAAACTTAAAAGCACCATAAAACATATCAAATAGGTAAATTAGGGAAAAGGTTAAATAACATAAGAGAACACTATCAAAAATCATGTTTTTCAAGAATTTAAGGAATTAGGAAATGTGAATGTTAAAATCTTAAAAAGTCTGGATGGAGAGAGATACATAACAGGAGATTAACACTCAAATTATGTAGAGGACGCTAGAATATAAAAACACATTAGATAGCAGGAGATCTATCACAAGGAATTATATATTATATAGAATGGGAAATATGTATATAGTAAACAATATATGTAAAACATGTGGGCATGCATTGTAGGTAATATATATTAGGAATAAAGAAAATAATATTAGGATATACATTCTATATATGTATACATATACCAGCAAGCTATAAAATACATGGTGCATAAAATATATAATATATATATTCAATATATATTATTGAACATTTACTATTAGCAAGGTTCTATTCTGAGAATACAGTGATAAACAAGACAGAATTCATGGCCTCAAGGAACTTGTGTTTATAAAACAAACAATACATATATATCCATATAAATATAGATATATATTCTATACAGATATATGGTACAATACATGTACAATATATAATATATAGCAGGTAAAAGTATATAATGTTCAACAGGGAAGATTAAATAACTAAGGGAGCTACATATGTAATTAGTAAGGGAAATATCTATATATTGTTGAAAAATATCTGTATCTGTATAATAAAGGAAAATACATACTGTGTAGGAAAAATATGAATATAGTTAGAGGAGATAAACATAATATATAGAAGTTATATATGAATATATATTGTAAGCTTTACCTAAAGCCAATTTTAAGTGTTTTTGTAAAGTTTATGCAAGGCTATTTTAATTCATAATGAAGTTAAATGGTATAAACACTTTATTTAAACATGATTTAAAAAATAATTTGTTTCTTGCTTCTACAGAAGATACATATGTGAGTGTATATACACACATACACACATTATAGATAAAACATAAAAAAGCAAATGCACAGATATACATAATAACAATAACAATAAGGGTAATTAACACATATAAATAGCACTTATGTAACAGGCCTTGTCCTAAGTTCTATTCCTTTAATATTCATAATAATCCTACTAGAAAAGTACTATTATTGTCTATTTTAGACACAATGAAACTGAGCCTAAGAGGCAAAGGAACTTGCCCAAGGTCACAAGGTCACATAGCTAATATAGGTAGTTTGGCTTCAAAGTCCCTACATTAAAAAGAGACATTATATATAACAGGTGACATAAATGTACTACACAACAGGGGATAAATATGTAAGGGATATAAATAAAACTTATGTTGGGAGATTTATTTATATAAAATATAAAAAATAAAAAATATAGGAGGCATACATACTTTACCAGATGAGAAATATATACATATATACTGTCTATTATATATATTTATATGGATATACATACACTATTGCCTATTTTATACATAACCCCTCTAAAACTTCAGTTCCTTGAGGTAATGAATTCTATCTTGTTTATCATTGTATTCTAAGAATAGCACCTTGCCAATAGTGTTTGATTATATTGAATATATGTTTTATATATTTTATGTACCATATATTTTAGTTTGCTGACATAATTATTCACATATACCATATATACAGTATATATACATACATATATTAGTATGTATACATATATATGCTAGACATGCTGTATACATACTATACTAATATATGTATACATGTGTATACAGTATATATGTATACATAAAATATATATACACATATAGTATATCTCATATATGTATACATATATACATATATACACACACATAATACACACTGTCCATATATATTACTGATGTTCTCTTAATTCACCCACAATATTAACCAATACTCTCGATTCCCTCTGTAAAATGTACAGATTGGTGTCTACAGCACTATTAAGTTTTTTTGTTTAATAGGTTTCTTTCCCTGCACCACTTTGACTAAATATCATTGAAACTGTAAACTTACCTAAAGCCAATCTTAAGTGTTTCTATAACTGTTCATGGCAGATTATTTTAAATCATAATGAAGTTAAATGCTATCACACTTATAAAACATGATTTTTTAAAAAAGAATTTTTGTTTCTTGCTTCCATAAATCTGTTGAATATTTTGCAGTCTTGATAAGGGTGAGCTGCCAAATGAGGAAGGAACAAATACTGTGACAAGCAGAGAACAATTTAAAACAAAACAAAACAAAACCTATAATTACCAGTAATATTCTCCTAGGGAGCAGATATTATATCCATGAGATAAGAACAGGATGCTGTAAAGTAGAACAAGAAAGGGCAGGAGGAAGGTACGGGGGAAGGACAGAAGGAAGGAAGAAAGTTTAGTTTGTTTGTTCCTGGAAATAACTTTCTTGTAAATCAAGAGATGGAGGAAATCCGTATGTGGAAACTGACAAAGGAAGGTGAGAAAATTTGAAAGAGTTAGTTCAAGAGCTACAATAAACCCAGAAAGAGAATAAAGAAAAAAGAAGGGATTTCAGCTGCAATGAGAACCATCAAGGAAATAATAACAAGAAAATTTCCCAGAAGTTTCCAGATGGAGAAAGTCTACCAAGTGTCCACAGCAAAGAATGAAAAAGAACCCACTCCAAGATGGGTCAATGTGAAAACTGAACACTAGGGAGGTTCTAAATTCAAAAGCATCCAGAAAGGATACAAACAAAACAAAATATGTCATATGGCTGCAGCATTTTTGCTTAGATGACAATGGTGTGATACCATCAAAATTATGGGGAAAAATTATTTACAGGCTAACATTCTGTAGTCAACTACCAATCAAATACAAGAGTAGAATAGGAGCATTTTCATATCAAAGTCTCAACACATTTACCTCCCATTCGACTTTCCTGGAGAAGCTTCCAAAGATGTCTACCACAAAGCAGGGAGTAAAAACAAGGGAGATGATAACAAGAGATCCTGCAGGAGGCAATGAATAGAACTTCCAAAATGAGGGTTAAGAGTTCACAGTGTTGCACATCTAGAGAGCAAACAGCCTGGACTGAGGTACTGAGTAGTGGGGCATAAGGCTCCAGCAGGGATATTTTCACGGGACCAAAAAAAAACCAAACACGTTGCCTGATAAGTCTGAACACACTGACAGAACATTTATAGTCCTGTGAAAGAGTTTCAGGGATAAACTAGTGATGAACAGAAACTTAGCAAGCCAAAAATGGGCATCTGCTACACACGCGCGCGCGCACACACACACACACTCACACACACAGTTATTCCAGAAAGGAAATAAAGTCTAGTATCTATTATGTACAGTCATGAATAACAGTTACATGGTTGTAATACTACAATATAGACAGTGAATACTGGTTTAACTCCAAATGCTGACATAACCAGACTCTGAACATGAAAGAAGGGGAAGTGTGAGTTTGTGTGGTACTGGGGTGGGGGTGATAAGAAAGCTAAATTTTATTCACCACAAAAGGAAGGTAAAAATAATTATCTAAAAATGAAAAATCAAGAAACAAAAGCATACGCATGCTATTCAGAAATAGAGAATAAGGAGAAATCAGGAAGGGGGGTTGTGGAGCATTTTTCATTTTACAGTGAAAAACAGTCATCTGTACACACCATTTGACTTTTTAAAACCATGTATATATATATTATATTGATCTTTTTTTTAATTTAGAGAAAAAAGATATATTTATATGGTACCTCCTATAAAACTAAGTCAAGAAGTCTTGGCCTAATTCTAATCATCTGTCTTGCTGTTTTACATTAAAAAAAATACTCAGGGCCAGACTCATTCGCACATTGGATCTCATTATAACATCAAGAAAATCCTCTTAAGAAGGGATTATTAGTATTCTTTTCACACACATGGATATTAGTGCTTGGAGAGGTCACATAGGAAGTGATGAACATGCAAATAAAAACTCCCATCTATCAAAGCTAATATTCATTGTATTGCACTAGGTTTCTTTTTCTGGCAAGTACCAAAAAAAAAAAAAAGTTGTCTTCCTCCTTAAATATTCTTCAATAACTGTGTATTATCAGATTTGTCTCCTCAGCTTTCTTTTTCAGGGTTGAAGACCTCATTTCTTGACCTTCCTTCACAAAAGCTCTTTTGTGTTGTTGGGTTTTTTTTTCACACTTCAATGGGTCATTAAGAACCTCTCTAATTCCCTCACATTCCTCTTAACACAGGCTATGTTAACAGGACAATGAGTCAGGGCCAAGTTACCTTCTGGCTCTTTGATTATCATGATTTACAACTATAGTGCTGACTAAAAAAAACTATGCTAATTTTTAATGTTGATTAAAAATTTTAGTGTTGAGTGCCAAATTTAGTGCTGAGTTTTCAAATACATATATGACCAATGTGATTCTTAAAAAAAAGCATTAAATTACTTAATTCGTGTATTACTAAAACATCTACTGCATTTACTTTTTGTCAATGACTGAAATTTAAAAATTTTACCTTTTGCTTTTTTGCATATTATCACCTATGGTTCATACTGTTTTCTTTCTCTCACTAAATGGCAGTCATCTTTAATTTTATTCTGGTCTTCTCTGATATGACCAAAACTATTTCTTAGAGTCCAAACTAACATACAAATTAAATTGGGTCTTAAAAAGTAGCAATGGCAACAAAAACAATAAACAAGAACAAGACTTAAAAGAAAACACAGGTTTATAGATCATCTGAGAGTCTCCTGAGGAGGAATTCTGAGACCCCTGTTAGGTTTTGTGGTTCCTTGTAGCTTGGACACCTTTTGAAAAAGGTAAGAGGGTTGGAAGTAAACAGGCACTCAGCACTGTATCCTACTTTGGATTCAAGCAATCACAAGTATTCACACTTGTGATCATACACCAGTATTTCTCAGGGTATCAAAAGACAAAAAACAAAACAACCCCCCCCCAAAACAGGTTTAGTCAACTATCAATCTGTTCATTTATTTTTGTTCATTAATTCAACTTTTATTAAGTGCCTACTGGATGCCAAGCACTGTGCCAGGCCTTGGGATACAGAAACATAAATGTATGAACAAACGGAAGTTTAAACAGAACTCCATGGAAGTTTTAGTAGTTAGAAAACCAAAGAAAAACACCACTCTTCGCATCAACTGACTTGTACTCTTGGGTGATATCTACAACACGTGATTTACCTGTAGTGAGGAGGGGGCAGTTGTTGGATGACGTCATGAATTTTGATCAGCCTTTCTTCATCTGTTGCTGCTGAAACAGCATCCTGCAACAATCACAATGAGAAACAGACCATTAGGCTTTGTTGGTAGAAACTTAAGCTATTCACTTACAATTCAGTGCTCACTCTACTGAACGACAAGGAACTATATAGTATCAAGAAAGTAAACTTTGTTTCCATACTGTATGGACATTGAAATCTATTAAAGGATAATTTTTTAAAACTTTATGGTAACCAATTTGAGGATGATAAGATTAGTGGGCCAAAGTCAGAAACTAAATGTATGCACATGTGAAAACAGTGAAGACTATGGACTAGCTATCAATAACAGTTTTCTGTTTTCTTTGAAGGAGGTATTTTAGTCACAGAACTATTTCTTACATGACCAAACCAATCTTTGCACGTTTGGCATAAAATCACAGCACAACTCCAAAGAGAACTTGATTAGCAGTGACTTGTACTCACAGAAAATTTCTCATACAGCTGGTAGGTGAGCAGAGGGTTTGGGAGCTCTCGAAAATACAGCTTACAGAGGGAGCCCACGGAATGGATGTCTTGAACATAAGGTTCTTTAGTCAGGTCGGGGACATGTTCAGAGTCAAATTCATGGCTAACAAACAAGAGACAAAATACAATTATTTTATTGAAGGAAAAGCAAATATAGGACTTAAAACAGAAAGCATAGTTAATGTTTTATTCAAGTGATTGTATTTTATGTAGGTTACGTTTGGACTTCAGCAGTAACTGGATGTCTGATCATAAGAGAAGTGTTTTTCTAAGTGGAAATTATGGGCATAGCTCTAATATTACAAAGGACAACAACCTCTGAAACATATATGGATGAGCAGCTCTTAACACATAGATCTGAAAACAGAACTCCCAATTTCCAGTGCTTTGAATAGCTAACATTTTGGCAATTCTGGACAGTAGGGCTGAGTGGCAGCTGGTCCATGAACAACTCTGTACAGAAATCCCTCAGGAGTATATAGTTCAGGAATACTTTATTGAAGGAGGATAAGGAAGCCAGAACAATATAAAGCAATTTCTAGCTAACTGAATTTGAATAGCCAGTAAGATCTATAGTGTAAAGGGAGTGAAATGTAAGTTGTGCTTAGAATACTAAGGCAAGTTAGGCTCACTCTCCAGGAGGTTGATTAATATTAATCGACAGGCATGGGACTACTTATCAACCTAGAGGATTAGTGTATGTGGACAATGGATCTGCTCCATCTGACACTGAAGACTGAAACTATCTTCAGTACAAGAATCAGTTTAAGTACTTTACAAACGTGTATTCCTGAAAATAGAGAGGAGCTCTGTGGTCAACTGGAATATTAAAATCTGTGTAGAATAATGGCAATCACTGTGCAGCACAGTGAAAAATGAAGGATAAGAGCATATTAAGAACAGACTAGAATCTAAGAGATTAAGAGAAAATAAAATTTATATTGCTGGTATAACGGATACCACTATTTTTGTCTCTGAGAAGATAATGGGAGAGGACGTAGAATACATAACATGTATATGTGCTACAAAACTAGTGTTAAAGGGGATTAGAGGAAGTTTCACCACAGAAATGCAAACAATTATAATAGAACATTATGAAAAACTGTATGCCAACAAAGTGGACAACATGGAAGAAATGGGTAAATTCCTAGAAACATATAAACTACCCAAACTGAAACAGGAAGAAACAGAAAACTTGAACAGACTGATAACCAGCAAAGAAATAGAATCAGTCATCAAAAACCTCCCAACAAACAAAAGTCCAGGGCCTGATGGCTTCCCAGGGGAATTCTACCAAACATTTAAAGAAGAGTTAATACCAATCTTTTCAATACATTCCAAAAAAACAGAAAGGAAAGAAAACTTCTAAACTCATTCTATGAAGCCAGAACTACCCTGAGAGCAAAACCAAATAAGGACTCCACTAAAAAACAGAACTACAGGCCAATATTCCTGATGAACATGGATGCAAAAATTCTCAATACTAGCAAACCAAATCCAACAGCTCACTGAAAGAATCATTCACCACGATCGAGTGTGATTGATTCCTGGGCTGCAAGAGTGGTTCAACAGAAGAAGTTTCACTCGTCAGTTTTAATTAAAAAGAATAATTCTATTACAATGGAAATTGTCATCTCATTTTTTTCATGGATGCAAACTTTGAAATTTGCTCAAATCTCCAAATATAGAAATGAGAAAAAATATAAAATTGAAGAGATTAAGGAGACATGGTTTTCTGATAGAACAAATGAAGAAATGGCATTTAGGAAAACATTTACAAAAATCAATATGGATATTATTTCCCACTTCATCCAGACTATATTACTGAAAATTATGGTTATCAATGTGCCTTAATTTTGAAATAATTTAATTTTAAGAAATTACAACAGGAACGAAAAAGAAAATGCCAAATAAGTTTTTACCGTAGTCTCTGGATATTAGAGGCAACGCCAGAGAGACGATATATTCCATCCACAATGCCATATCTCTCAATGAATGCTGTACAGCTTTGAAGAACCTGAGGAACTAAAGACAGGGTTTTAAAAACAGATTAAATTGGGAGTATTCTGTCAAAACAAAGTTGACAAAAAATCAGAATGTCCTAGTTTTCATAAGCAAAAAAAAAAAATCTGTAAATTAAAATTATAAGGGGCAGAGATTAGTCTACTACAAAAATTGATGAAGACACGTTTACTTATTTTCACATGTAAACTAGACAACTGGTACCTGAATATCAAGACCAGCTCTCTCCCATTACATTTAAGTGTTAACAGTAAGTGAAAGAATTCATATATTAGGATAGTTATGTGTAAGTGTAATGGTAAGTAACAGAATTCATGTTACCAGGAGAGTTGTAACAGTTTTGCTGAACTTCACACATAGAAAATGGATATAACAAAGCTAGTGCTTATCCCAACATTAGGCAATTATCACTGCCTGTAAGTGTTCCAATTTCCTACTTAAAAAAAAAAATTTTTTTTACATTTATTTTTGAGAGACAGAGAGAGACAGAGCACAAGTGGGGGAGGGGCAGAGAGAGAAGGAGACACAAAACTGGAAGCAGGCTCCAGGGTCTGAGCTGTCAGCACAGAGCCTGATGTGGGTTTTGAACTCACAAACTGTGAGATCATGACCTGAGCCGAAGTCGGTCACTTAACCCACTGAGCCACCCAGGCGCCCCCCAGTTTCCCACTTTTAAAAGTTTCTTTCATCTGGGGCACCTGGGTGGCTCAGTTGGGTAAGAATCTGACTCTTGATTTTGGCTCAGGTCATGAATGATCTAATGGCTTGTGAGTTTGAGCCCCACATCAGCTTCTGTGCCGACAGTACGGAGCCTGCTTTGGTATTCTCTCTCTGCCCCTTTCCTGCTCTCTCTCTAAATAAATAAAAATAAACTTTAAAAAATAAAAAAAATAAAAGTTTCTCTCATCTTTTCACAGTTAATGCTAATTCTGAATTTTATCCAATAAACAAAACACCAACATAAGGCAAAGGTCAACCTGACTTCAGGTAGAGGGAATCTTTTAATTTCCTGCCTGTCTTTACATTAACATTGCTGATGTTTTGACTTAATATTATCAGTTAATCATAAAGGACACTGTAGCAATAAGCAAAAAAAAAAAAAAAGAAGGGGTACTCTCTCTGGTTACCTCACTAAAGACCTGATACAAACTGACAGCTAGTCCGGCCTATAGTCTAGAAAAGACCATTCAAAGTACATAATTTAAAAGTTTTTATACTCATTCAAAAATGTACAGTAGCTGAAATTTGAACTTTGTCTTAATGTCTTAATTGTCTTACTGACGACTGATGAGTTTACAGGCTTTAGCATAACAATGTTCATTTGATAGTGTTAGTTAAAAGAATCCATGAAAGGAAGGTTGGGAGAGCATTATTTGGTCTGCAAAAAACTGCTATACAAAGGATGAAACATTCAGATTGGCAAATGAAACAACTGAGATATTTTAATTAGGTAATTATAGCTAATGTATTTCATTTACTGTACAGAATATTATTATAACAGACCTTTATAAAAATTTTTTAATGTTTATTTACATTTGAGATAGAGACAGAGCATGAGCAGGGGAGAGGCAGAGAGAGAGACACACGCAGAGAATCTGAAGCAGGGTCCAGGCTCTGAGCTGTCAGCACAGAGCCCGATGCGAGGCTCGAACCCACAAACCGTGAGATCATGACATGAACCAAAGTTGGAAGCTTAACCGAGTGAGCCACCCAGGTGCCCCTATATCAGACTTTTCATCGGTTCTCCTGCCTCTTTTTTGTCCTTCCTGCATTCCATCTTTTAAATTCTACCAGATCCTATAATTTAATTTAAAATTTAAACTCTTTAGCTTTGAATATTTTTTTAAAGCAGCTATATTATTGAGCATGTAATAAGTGCCAAGCTAAGTTTTTTACAATAGATGCCTCAATTAGTTCTCACAAAAATCCATAGGAAAAGCTCTGTCACTATTTTGAGAGGAAACTGAGTCTTACAGACATGAAGTTTTACCCAAGGGCAAACAGGAAACAACGGATGAAATGAGATTCTAATTTAAACAGTCCAAGTACAAAGCCAATTTTTAACTAAGGCAAAATACTGCCTAGAATATAAGGTCCTTCATGGTTTGCACTTACATTATTAATTTCACAACTCTAGGCCAACTCAAGTCTCTCCTCTTTTGCCACACAAAGCAGCCATTTTATAAGTCCCTCAATTTCCTAGTGGAGAAAAACCAATTGCCTCTTCTGGGATTCTCTTCGTACTATCATCTTCTTATAGAAAACTCTTGGCTGTTGTTGAAAACCCAACTGAATTTTCACTCTTAAGCAAGCCTTCTTTGAATATTCCTAAGGAGAGCTAGCTGCACTATGTTCTAGGTGCCCAAAGAACTATGTCATTTTGAAATATTTGCTTGTTTATACAACTATTACCCTTTACTAGTCAAGCTCTTAAGGAGCAAAAAGCATGTTTCATCCGCCTTTGTATATTCAAAGTCTGTGTCTGGAAACAAGGTACAAATTTAGCAAATGAATTAATCTATAACTGCCCTTATGAGCCTGAGAAAGTCATATGATCAAGTCAGCAGAGCAGGGCCATCTTAGTTTCCATAGGAAACTGTATTCATTTTCAACTGTATGCTTTCTATCATCTTAGTAACAAGAAAAATATCTTTACGAACTGGAGTTCTAGTACTAATACTGCTCCATCAATGATAATCTCAATACCTTAGGTTTCTATCCTTACAAACTAGAAGTAAAATAATAAACTGGGACCTGGAAAATTTCTACCACCTACTTCAAAGGAAATATATTTAGAGATTATTGGGATAACCAATATAATTACTTAAAGAAAGGAAGGAAAACAAAGCTGTAATTTTTTTTCTTAAAAGACACTTCTCATTATGCATTCTCCAAATTAGCATGCTAACTGACCCAGGTACTCAAAGCCCTTCAGAACACAGGGTTTTATTTCTGTATTATCAGGCTCTCTTAGGATGCATTATAGAATTTTCATAAAAATAAGCTACCATCTCTTAAAAAGTATAGATTACTTTCTTGGGACTCTCACAACCATGTGATAGTAGATGCATACTGGCTTATATTCTCCTAAATAAGTAGGCAAACTTTGAATTAAAGGTCTTTCCCTGATAATATATGGCTGAGGCTCCACAGACATAATACATCATGGAAAACATCTGAACTGTTTAACATTTTATGTTCCCTGGGCAAAAAGACTGAGTGTTCCCAAAACAATCACATAGTGGGGCTTCATAAATAAAATTACATAACTGAACAGTGCTATTACTTAGAATTTTAAGACAGATGAATGAGAAAGTTATTTAAAATACGTAGTAAAATGAAAGAGAAAAGCATAAACTGATTTTAAAGAAGATAGTAGAAACTGAAGAACAGGGTCAGAAGATAAAAAGAGAAAAGATCTGGTTTCTCTTTTCACGAACATATAAGAAAGCAATATGCGAACCCCTTACATTATTAGAAGAAATCCTAGTTTTAAAAAAGGCATCTTAATAACCATCTTTTCCCCCAACACCATCTAACAAACCAGCAAAGTGCACATTAAACAATGACCCAGTCAAAACGTAGCATTAGAAAACCTCCACACCGGTTCTACCAAAAGAGGGCAGGACTTTAAGAATTATTCCCACACTCTCCAACAGCATTCTTCTGATCCATTTTTACTTAGTATTTTTAGTAGTTTTGATGTCATCATGACAATATAATAAGTACATGTCTAAATTAAAACTGATGACATTTAAGATTAGAACCACAGCTAAAAGAAGTGTGTGGTAAGTAAGTAGGACACGGACTGGTCTTTGATTTTTCTTGACAGCTGTGGTTTCGTGTCTCTTCTCTTCATTCACTCACTCACTCGCTCATTCATCAACCATTTATTACAACCCTTCTATATGCCAGGCATCAAGCATGCATTCTGTGATACAGATGAAAGAGTCAAATTCCACTCTCTGAGGGGTGGCTTCTAGGCCAGGAGGACACTGGTACAGCCTTACTTGTTAGAACGTGTGTCATCGTTTTTGGTTATGAAAATAGGATTATCAAAAGGGATACTTTCATGGGTTATTTGGCCTTGTTATTCTCCCCCAGTGTGCTCTGATTATAAGATCTCTGTATATTTACAATAGTGTTTTTGGGTTTTTTTTGTTTCTAAGCCTCTTGCTCAGGGACACCTGGGTTGCTCATTGGGTTGAGCGTCCGACTCTTAATTTGGGTTCAGGTCATGATCTCACGGTTTGTGAGAATGAGCCCCATGTCAGGCTCTGCACTGATCCTCTCTTCTCTCTGCCTCCCCACCAAGCCACCAAAGTAAATAAATAAATGTTAAACAAAAAAGCCTCTTCCTCAGACACAGAAATGTGCTCAGGCAACAGCTTCCTCATCTTGAGTTTTAAAATTTCTGTATTTTGTAGCAACTCTAATTTTTTTGGTAGAAAACCAAGTTTTCTACAAAGTTCTCACTTTTTTTGCAATTTCATTTCAAATCTCATTTTTAAGGAAATTTGGTTTCAAGTACGTGCAGTAAACAACATAAATCCTGTAAAAAAAATCCATGACACCTGAAAACTTTGTTCCACTAGAATAAATTTATCATAGTTTAGGGAATGTATGAACACTCTAGTTGTTAAATCTGTTGTTTTTCAGAAAGAAATGATATATTGGTACCTGTCTTCTACTATCATACTTACTAAGAATGGAAACACACCTGAAACTTCTAAGTACAACTAAAATGTGCTGAATTGATGTGTGAAAGCTAAAAAGCATGGCAGACCAAACGAGAAAACATTCCTCATATTAATATCACATCCAAGCAGGGTTGAAAAAAATGAGACACAAAAGAAATAAAAATTAAAAAGAGATAAAAAAGAAAAAAGAAATATAACAAAAAACATTTGACTCCATAATTAAGGATGCCTATGTAAATGACAAATTACCCACACAAAAAGTACTATATGAGATTTAAAAAGAAATCAGTTCTTTAGAGAACTGTGATACAATCTTTAAGCAACTCAATTACAAGCATTGTGTTTTGTGGTAGCTGAAATGCTGTAAGATCATTCTGAGTGAATCCTGGTACTAAAGGATTTTTTTAATGCCTTGTCAGGTTCCTACAAGATTTCTTACAACACTTTGTATGGAAGAAACAGGTCAGGTTTGTCACTTTCTCCAACAGGGAGGTGTTCAAAAGTTTAGAAAGTGGTAACAGCATAATCTTTCTATAAAATTAATTATTCATTAGGAATACAGTTGAGAGAATGAATCACTTAGCAAAACAGCACTCCAAAATGAGCTTTCTTATTAGAAAATCTGGTACAAAATCTATTTTATATAGAATAAGAACACTATTTTACAGTCCAAACTAAAACAGAATAAATATGAGGAAGAATGATTATACACATTTTAAATTATATCTATCTAGCCATCCATATTTATATCTCATGTCTTCTCACAATTATGTATATACTATATAAATATATCATTCTTCCTTGTGATTATTCCTTTTGACTTGAAAATACTATTATATATATTCAATTCTATCTTTTAATTTAGACTTTAAAATAATCGTTCTCTCCTATACAAATGCACACATGATTGTAGTTATAGACTATGTACAGTATATATGAAGTCTCAAAATCCTAAAAAGCTTCTTTTTAATGTTTATTTTTGAGAGAAAGACAGTGAGTGGGGGAGGGACAGAGAGAGAGACAGAATGAGAGTGAGAGAGAGAGAGAGAGAGAGAGAGAGAGAGAGAGAATCTAAAGTAGGCTCCAGGCTCTGAGCTGTCAGCACAGAGCTCAACATGGGGCTTGAACTCATGAACTGGAGATTATGACCTGAGCTGAAGTTGGATGCTTAACCACATGAGCTACTCAGGTGTCCCTCAAAATCTTAAAAAGCTTCAATTCCTCCACGTTTATTAAATAAAAGACAAACTAATAAACTATTTTACTATTAAAAACCATCTTCTTTCCAAAAATTTTAGTTAATACATTTCGAAGTTTTCCCTTTTCTGGTTAGCCCTTATTTGAACATTCAAATGCATATACTTCATATGGATACTTATTCTTCATTTTCCACTATCCCTGATCAAACAGGAAGTAACTTTAGTATGTTAACTACAATATACCTTACCTCAGTCTTCAAGGTTTCTGCCTTTTAAATTTCACCAAATTACCATTACATTCTAATGGTACAAATTAATTTTTGCTTCTCTAATCATTTGAATACAGACTTTTCCTCTGGACAGGCCTTTAGCGGAGTTTTTTCTTCTCAGATTATTAATTTCATTTCTAATACTCTTCTAGTGCTTTTTTCTTCTTTTTTAATTGAAAAAAGGACAACTAAGAAAAAAGTTATGAAGATATTCCTATCTACATCAAATACTGTACCATAATTGTATTCAATTTTACATCACCTAAATATACACACTTTCAAAAGGGTGTATATAGAACATTTTTCAAATTTCTACATTATATTCAAACTACAATTTCGATAGCCTCATAATTTATAGAATAATTTCCCTACAAGTTGAGGATTCAATTTTTTTGCTCTTATATCTAATGCTATAATGAATATTTTTGCTCCTATTGAAAAGCAACTTTAGTACAAATCCCTAAGGAAAACTGCTACATAAAGGGAACACTATAAAGTCTCTTGCTATAAAGTGCCAAAATGTTTTTCAAAAAAGCAGTAATTCACAGTAATTCACAAATTTCCCTTATTGGTAAAAATCACTGCTATTTTTAATAGCACTGAATATCATATTTTAGAAAAACAGTTGTGATATTAATAATGTTTACCAATATAAAATGGCATATCAAATTTACACAAAGATACATTTATGATTATGAATAAGCAGAAATACGTTTGGTATTTTAGATACCATCTATCTTCCCTGTGAAAATTATATGTTTTATCTTTTCTCAGTTCTTCTACTCAGGGGCTTAATTTTCTCACAAATCTGAATGATGTTTTCATACACTTTATTAGGAACATTTTATCATATCCAAAAACAGATTACTTTCTGTCTGAGGTACCTCTCCTTTGCATTTGTCATTTTCATCATATGGAAATTAGGTACTTGAGCCCACCCCTTCCTTTATGTTTTTTTTTTAACCTGAGAAAAGCTTCATCCCTCTTTGATCGCAAAAAGAAATCATTTCATGTTAGCATTTCTATGAGTTTAAGATAGTTTTATACACTTGGAATTTTCAGTGTTATAAAGTAAGAATTTTTTTCAAAATTGCTATTTCATATTCTGTCCCTCTCTTTCTCTATATATACACATACATAGTTAATAAGTCACCCCCACCCCGTGAATGTAAAGTATGGTTTTAAGACCATACTTTATCACAGTGGATTCTTATCTATAGTAAGAACTTCTGAACATTCCAAGCTATTTCATTCATATCTCATTCTCTACACTAATAACATTCTATTTTTGCATATTGTTTTAATGTTTGGTAAAGCTAGATGCCTCCTATTCTATCACTGATTTTTTTCTACCACAGCGCTGCTTGATATTCCCCAATGGTTTATTTTTCCATGTGCATTTTGACTAGTTAAAATAATAATCCTCAGGTTGTTTTTCAGAAACTGCATTAAGTTGACATTAGTTTGGGAACAGCACCTTTTTAAAATTTTATTTTAGGGGCACCAGGGTGGCTCAGTCAGTTCAGCGTCTGACTTGGGCTCAGGTCATGATCTCAAGGGCTTGTGAGTTTGAGCCCCGTGTCGGGCTCTGTGCTGACAGCTCAGAGCCTGGAGCCTGCTTCTGATTCTGTGTCTCCCTCTCTCTCCGCTCCTCCCCTACTTGTTCTCTCTCAAAAATAAATAAAAACATTAAAAAAATAAAAAATAAAATAAAATAGTATTTTACCTTCTCCTTCAAGAAACATGGTATAGTTTGTATTAAATTCATATTATAAACACACTGTTACGCTTTTTTTTTTTTTTAATGTTTTGAGACAAGAGCGTGTGCATGCGGGGCAAGGGCAGAGAGAGAGAGGGACAGAAGATCTGATGCAGGCTCTGTGCTGATGTGGAGCTTGAACTCAGGAACTGTGAGATCATGACCTGAGCCAAAGCCGAAGTCAGACACTTAACCAAAGAAGCCACCCGGATGCCCCAATACACTGCTATTCTTTAAGCAATGAGTAAGGCCTTACTTTGAACTTGATGTTTATTGGTACTTAACACTAGTTTTCACTAGTGGCCTTTTAAAAACGTACAATGGGTATTTCCCATCAGGATTCAGAATTTCACGAATTATCTATTTCTGCAGGTAGATACTTCTTTAATACAGGATCTCTAAAGGAGATGGTAGAGAAAAGAATTATTTAAAAATTTTTTTTTAACTTTTTCCTTTCTTCCTATCCATTCATCCCCTGCATCCATTTAGCCAATTACTGAATTCTTGAATCAGAGTTTAATTTAGAAAGAAATTTAGGGGCTCCTGGATGGCTCAGTTGGTTAAGCTGCCGACTCTTGGTTTTGGCTCAGGTCATGATCTCATGGTTCATGACTTCGAGCCCCACATCAGGCTCTACGCTGACAGTGTGGAGCCTGCTTGGGATTCTCTGTCTCCCTCCCCTCTCTACCCCTCTCCCACTTGCTCGGTCTCTCTCAAAAATAAATACATAAACTTAAGAAAAATTTTAAAAATAAAAAAAAAATTAATTTTCAGCTACACCAGTGGGAGACTGGTCTTGGTATTTTATAGTCTCAAGAATTTGACTTTTTTTTTCAAAATAGAAATTAAATAAATAAGTTACAAACAAGTGAGAGGAAACACTGGCTGAGAAAGCAGTCTGGACAGATATAAAAATAATGCAGACTAACAGTGCTATTGTACCCTTTGTGTGAACGTCTTACTTACCCATCCCAGGCAGATCACAAGCAGCTGTGAGGCCCAAAGTGCATTCTTAGAACTTCTCTATTCTCAGTTATCTCACAACTCAAAGGAGTATGTGAAAAAGTTCAATACATGCTGCGGAGCTTAAATGGAATAAATGGTGCTTGCTTAATCTGCTTCCAAACTGATTATCGACAAGCAACATGGAGAGGTCAGATGCTGAATTTATGAGGTTATAAGTTCTATTTTTACCTTCAAAACCAGAATTCAGAAGGTGCTCCCCCAGGTCACAACCAAACACCCTCTCTTTCAAGATCCCCCGCTGCTTCAGCTTCTGTTTTGTGGGACGAGACTTCATGAATGTGCGCAGGAAAGTGATGAGCTTCCCGTGCTTTTTGGACACTGAAAAATAATAAAGAGGAAATCCCTCAGTTGTGGCAAGTGGTTACATTTTTATTTGGTGTGAAAAAAAACAGCAGAGCTCTCAACAGGCTGACTGCAAAATCATCTATTACATGCACATTTTATATTCTGTAGGAAATTTTCAGTACAAGTTTAGGCAACAGTTGCATTATAAATGGCATAATTTTACATCTTCTTCTCACCAACCTTTGATCTTACCTGATGCAACTGTCAATATATTTAAGTATTTACTTAATATTTTTATTATAATATATTAATATATAAATATATAAATATAATATATAAATATAACAATATATTTAAGTATTATAATCTGTGACCTATAAACCAAGCTTAGTAAATGAGCTATCTTCCCAATGCATATACCCAAGGATGCTACAGGATTATGGCTGGGACCCGAGTTTTACTCTGATATATTGCTTTGGAAATCTTTATAATAAGTAAGACCTTCAATGATGTAAACGTGGTTTGCATTTCTAGTCTATTTCTAAAATGTTTTACTTGATGGTTAGAATTTTTAATATATTTATAACCTGGAAAGTAAAACAAAAAAGAAAGAATTCCTTCTTTCTTATTTTATAAAGAGGACAATGTCATGATATAGAACACACTTGTCAAACAGCTATATAAAACACATACATTAAAAAAACCCATGAACTCTTCTATTAACATCCATCTATAGTATACTAAATATATCACCTTAATTGCTTTTAGGTAAAGGTGAGAAATAAGTAGATTAATAAGAAGTAAAATATTTCCACTGATCCATATAGAAAGACAACAGCAATAAAACTGAAAGCAAACAAACAAATCCCCCAGAAAAATGACTTCTGGAAAGTACAGCCTACAGGAAAATCTACTCTAAAAGTCAACATACCACAACTACCATAAACTCAGAGATTAGCTGTGGAATAGAAGACTAATAAGCCACATGGCCTCAATCCTACTCAGTTTGCAGATGGTTACTGGGAGTCTTACTGAATCCTACTATGTATAGATTCTTGAATGAACCCAAATCTTAAATCCCCTGAACTGATGAAGCCTCCTGTAGGAATTCTGTGCACAGACAGAACGTGTGGCCTGGGGACCACAAGATGGCCTTAGATGGGTTCCTACAGATTGAACCAGCCACTTGTCCTCCATGTGTTTCTGTTTTATAAGAAATATTTATATTTCCAAACATCATCTTTTCTATGAACTGCGCAAGGGTGATCAACCACACTGGTTTGCCCATAACCAAGAGGTTTCCTGGAACATGAGACTTTAAGTGTTAAAACGAGGAAATTCTAGGCAAACTGGAACAAGGTAGTCATCTTAGATTGTACACAGATTACACGGGGAATTTATTTTTTCGATATCAATTATTTGAAATTTACTTGGAATTGTCAGAAAAATTTTGATGCTATCTCTTCTGACATGTCCTAAAACTCTAGGTAAATTACAACCTCTCTTGTATCCTAGATTCCTTGCTGTAAATTAAATGATACGCTCTCTTACCTGCTGGTGAGACATTGATAGCACTCTTGGGTAACTTCAGAAGTACGTCGCACGTATCATAGCATTACTGTATTAAAAAAGTCACTGGACTTGTAGGAGCTCTATTCTCCCCTAGTTGTTAGCACAGAGTGTGCTACGAATCTTTGTTAAAGAGTGGCCATCAAACGATTTCTATTCATTTTCAGACATTTTCTACATAAGCTTTAAAATAATTCTGACAAGATTTATCTAAAAATACAAATGAGTTTGGTTTGCAATAATTTAACATTGGATTTCTATATGTACTTTATGTATTTTTATACATTAACATTATAGTGATAAAATTCTACAATATTTTCATTATTACTACCCAGAAACTGGGTGTATCATCATTTTTATGAACCTCTTATCTCTCTCAGTAAAATTTTCTAATTTTCTTTATGAAAAGATACACTCCACATAAATCTCCGGTTAGAAATATTGTAAGGTATTTTACATTTTTTTGCTGCTCTTGTAGAATAACACTTTTCTTCAATTATGGCTTTAACTGGTAATTACTGGTACGTCAGAAAACAATTTTTTTATGTATAGTTCAAATCTGATCATTTACCATACTCTCAACAATTAAAAAAATTTTTTAATGTTTATTTATTTTTGACAGAGAGAGAGAGACAGAGAGACAGAGAGAGAGAGAGAGAGAGAGAGAGAGAGAGACAGACAGACAGACAGAGTGTGAGCAGGGGAGGGGCAGAGAGAAAGGGAGACACAGAATCCGAAGCAAGCTCCAGGTTCTGAGCTGTCAGCACAGAGCCTGACGCAGGGCTCGAACTCACCAACTGTGAGATTATGACCTGAGCTGAAGTCAGCTGCTCAGCCAACTGAGCCACCCAGGCGCCCCTCAACAATTTTAAGAAGAATGTAGTTGATCCTTTTGGATTTCATGGATATATCATTGCATCAAAGCAAATATGATCATTCTATCCTTTTTCTGATAGAAATAAGTTTTTATTTCTGTTTCAGATTTTAATAATTGGCCAGAATTCCAAGATACAATGTTAACAGTGGGCATTCGTATTTTGGTAACAAATTTGATGAAAATGTCTGTTGAATATGACAACTGTATACGTATATGATGTATACGAGACAGCATTCTTTTAGTCTCAGATCTCCAAGAATGTTTCCTAGGAATGGGAATTGAACTTTAAGTATAATTCATTCAGCAACAAACCTCTAAATGCCTACTATATCTTAGGAACTGTTCTGAGTCCTGAGATTACACTGGGGAACAACTCAGGTGAGCTCCCTGCTGTCACAGAGCTTACCGAGAGAAGAAAGACAATGGAACAATTAAATACAAACACCAACATAGCGAGCATTTATTTTATATTAGTAAGAGCTAGCAATTGCACAAGTGTTTATATTTACTAACCATTCACTTCTCATAGAGCCCTGTAAGGAAAATACTACTACTATTCCCATTTTCAAATGAAGAAACTAAGACACAGAGTGCTAAGTAACAGGTCGAAGGTCATATAACCAGGATTCAAAATCAGGTGGCCTGGCTCAAAACCCAAGCTCTAAGCCACTGTGTGGTACTGCCTAAATTAAGATAACCAGGTAATTTCAGACTGCTTTTAACTGCCCATAAGGAAATGGAGTCAAGTGACAATGTGACTCTTCAAGAGAAAAGAAAGTACACTGGATAGGGTGGCCAGGGAAGGTGTGAAGAAGTCACATCTGATCTGTAAGGCACTGGGTGTAGACGGCAAGGAAGACAGTATGGTCTGAAATGAGGAAGAAGAGGTATGCCAAGGCGAGGTACTAGCGGCCACGTTATCAAGTTTGGAATGTATGCAACGAGAACACACTGAACAGCTTAAACACTTTAGGAAAGTTACATTAAAAATAACCCAATATGTGTATTAGGGACACAAATGTGCATTAATAGGGAATTGGTTGAATTACGATACATCTGCACAGAGAATTACTGCTTGTTTTTTTTTTAAAGGAGCTACCACCTCACACCTGTCAGAATGGCTAAAATTAACAACTCAGGAAACAACAGGTGTTGGTGAGAATACAGAGAAAGGGAACCTCTTTACGCTGCTGGTGGGAATGCAAACTGGTGCAGCCACCCTGGAAAACAGCATGGAAGTTCCTCAAAAAATTAAAAATAGAACTACCCTATCTATGACCCCGCAATTCCACTACTAGGTATTTATTCAAAGGATACAAAAATGCTGATCAGAAGGTATGTTAGAAAACATGCACCCCAATGTTTATAGCAGCACTATCAACAATAGCCAAATTATGGAAAGAGCCCAAATGTCCATCAACAGATGAATGGATAAAGAAGATGTGGTATATATATACAATGGAGTATTACTCACCGATCCAAAAGAATGAAATCTTGCCATTTGCAACAATGTGGATGGAAGTAGAATGTATTATGGTAAGTGAAATAAGTCAGAGAAAGACAAATATTCACTCATATGTGGAATTTAAGAAACACAACCGATGAAACAGGGCAAGGGAAGAAAAGATAAAAACAGACAAGGCAAACCATAAGAGACCTTAAATGCAGAGAACTGAGGGTTGCTGGAGGAGTGTTGGGGTTGGGTATGGGTTAAATGGTTGGTGGGCATTAAGGAGGGCACTTGTTGTGATGATCACTGGATGTTATATGTAAATGATGAATCACTGGGTTCTACTCCTGAAACCAAAACTACACCACATGTTAACTAACTTGAATTTAAATAAAAAATTAAAAAATAAATAAAGGAGGCTCTCTACCTACACTATGGCGTAATCTCCAGGATACATTCTGTCAAAAAGGAACATAGAGAATAGTATATTTTGTATAAGAATGGATGGGGAATATATATATCACACACACATAAATTCATACAAATTCATACAAATACATGTATGTGTGTACCTAAGGGTTTATTTTTGCAAAGAGGAACACTTTAATGATAAACCAGAGATTAATAAAAATGGGTAAAGAAAATGGGTGGGGAGAGAAAGTAAAACTGCTCTGAATTTACCTTTTCATATAGTTTGATTTTAAAATTATGTTAACAATCTTTCTACATGTTCAAAAATAAAATTTAGAACATTAAAAAAGCAAATCCTAATTTTGGAAATAGCCTGAAACAATGTATCTCATACATCAAATTGGGAACACTGTCAACAGAGAGAAATTATTTTAAATGACCTGTAAATAGTAAACTGACCATGCTTACTTAGTGGGATATATTCTAGTAACAAAAAAAAAAAAAAACAAAACAAAACCGTACAAGGTAATATTTAATCTCATTCAAGTGTTTTACTATTGGTAATAATATCAGTAGTATAATTCGTAAACAATTTTATACATATTGTGGGACAAAACAAATAAATATGTTAATGTTGTTAGGACCCAAGATTTTCGGTGTGAGAGAAAGGAGATACAATAATAAAATCAAAGTCGTCAAGGAAAAACCCCAGTAATGTTAACTTGAGTTGGAAATCTGAACATGAACTTAAAACACACACATATTTCCCCTAAGCTCTAGCCACTGAAAGGGTTAAGAAACAATGACACTCCTCTTGCAGTGAACGCCTTTGGTCTCAGGTGTGGGTTTCTAAATATCATTCCTTAATCAAATAAACCAAGACTCCCTGGAGAAATGGTTGTTTGCAGGTTGACAGCAGGGAAAGCACAAGGTGAGAGGGTAAAATTCTGTCGTGGCCAAAAGCAAGGGAAACAACCACACCCGGCAGGAGCGGTGCCAAAAAGACAGGTGAACATGCTGCCACTGGCCAGCTCTGGGACACAATGAAGACTCGCATATCACAACGAATGACTATGACTTAGTGTAAAACACCAAACAAATAAAAATTCATGTGTCCACAGTAACACTCCCCAGAAGAAAGGAAGGAAGAAAATGGCAATTTTCAGCACAAATGGAGCTAGAACATTTAAAAAACTGCATGAATAGTTTGCCACCCTGCACTGGCTAGTGGCAAACTAGTAGAGAAAGGAACATATTTACTTCTTTCGCATCAATTAGCAACAGCCTGTCTAGAATGACTAGAATTACTTCTATGTTAACCAGGAAATGCACACAATTCAGTGATAGCTATATGGAAATAAGTTATAATCATGATCCTCCAACCAAATTCTCATACACAGTAAAATTACACTAGTCAGAGGGCAGCCGATGTAGAACTGGACTTTCCAGGACACTAGATAGCTCTGACTCTGCTTTTGGTGTGCTAAGTTTGGCTCGTGAACAAGGAAACTTGGCCATCTCTTCCTGCTAGGGTAAAGACTGTTCATGTGTATTTTTCCTAAATAGCGACATAAGCCTCAATTAAAGTAAGGGTTGCAACAGGACACAAAATTAAGACAAGAGGAGAGTGTCTTTAGCGACTCCACTCCCATGTGGCACTTGAGGGTTCTGGGAAACTGTGCCGGCATACGTACAACCTGGCTTCTACGATGCGTGGCCAGGCCCCTTACTTCCGTTACCTTTCCAAAACACATTAAAATAAATTGGCAACTTTAAATCTAAATTTGTAACGGGCCTGGAGGGGTCAGTGTGGTCTCCACCTACCAATCTATAGTCCAATCTGAGACACCGAAATAACCAGTGTTCATAATGATGACTAGACATAGAGTCTAAAATGACTTCTCAGTCTTCAACGTAAGATTAAACTATGTCCTATGTAGTTTCAGTGTTGCTGCTATTGTTAATCTAACTGGCATTCTAGTATATGTGCTGCTGAAGTGAGCACAATCTAATTGGCATTCTAATCCACCATGGTAGAGGCAGTTGGGTAAAGGGCTCTGGCATCCATAATTAAATAATCGGCTGTCCATCAAGATAGATAAATTTCATTACATAGGAAATTTAAACTAATAAAAATACTCAATTTAGTTATACTTAAATTTGAAGATTTCACAACACTTCCAGACATAAATGTCTCTTCATTAATTTGTTCTTTGTATTTTCATTCCATTTCTTAGACAAAAAAATGACCAGAAAAAGCTTACTAGGGACACTGACACTGTCCCCGACCCACTGTTTTATAACAAACCAGAAAACTAAGTCAGCAAATCTACGTTTTGAGGAACAGGAGTACGGAATACTGTCAGTTACATCATAAGATTTCTTTTTTTTTTTAATTTT